>NW_027423102.1:1200000-1565000 GCF_048934315.1 Petromyzon marinus
ACATGTTGTTTTATTGGTCGCTCGTCCATTTCATATCCCATAGCTGAAACACTCATATATTTGGATTCCGCTCGACGAGGCGAGCAGTACGAGTTCCACCTTGATGGGTCTGCGACGTTTCCTTCCAGAGTTATTACCAAAAAACCACAAACATCCCAGAATCCTCTCGGTTTGGGGTCAAAATGTTGTCGCTTATTAAATCCCATAAGAAACGTCCCATCGAATGAATGTGATTGAATTCTCCCCGTCTGGACGAGCGGAATTGAATGGTGCAACTGATTTTGCTGTGCTGTGAAAATTCAGATATTTGCATGACTGCTTTTGTTTTATTTTGTGAATAGCAAAAAGCATTCAACCCCATATTACATGTTGTTTTATTGGTCGCTCGTCCATTTCATATCCCATAGCTGAAACACTCATATATTTGAATTCCTCTCGATGAGGCGAGCAGTACGAGTACAACCTTGATGGGTCTGCGACGTTTCCTTCCAGAGTTATTACCAAAAAACCACAAACATCCCAGAATCCTCTCGGTTTGGGGTCAAAATGGTGTCGCTTATTAAATCCCATAAGAAACGTCGCATCGAATGAATGTGATTGAATTCTACCCGTCTGGACGAGCGGAATTGAATGGTGCAACTGATTTTGCTGTGCTGTGAAAATTCAGATATTTGCATGACTGCTTTTGTTTTATTTTGTGAATAGCAAAAAGCATTCAACCCCATAATACATGTTGTTTTATTGGTCGCTCGTCCATTTCATATCCCATAGCTTAACAACTCATATATTTGGATTCCTCTCGATGAGGCGAGCAGTACGAGTACCACCTTGATGGGTCTGCGACGTTTACTTCCAGAGTTATTACCAAAAAACCACAAACATCCCAGAATCCTCTCGGTTTGGGGTCAAAATGTTGTCGCTTATTAAATCCCATAAGAAACGTCGCATCGAATAAATGTGATTGAATTCTCCCCGTCTGGACGAGCGGAATTGAATGGTGCAACTGATTTTGCTGTGCTGTGAAAATTCAGATATTTGCATGACTGCTTTTGTTTTGTTTTGTGAATAGCAAAAAGCATTCAACCCCATAATACATGTTGTTTTATTGGTCGCTCGTCCATTTCATATCCCATAGCTGAAACACTCATATATTTGGATTCCGCTCGACGAGGCGAGCAGTACGAGTTCCACCTTGATGGGTCTGCGACGTTTCCTTCCAGAGTTATTACCAAAAAACCACAAACATCCCAGAATCCTCTCGGTTTGGGGTCAAAATGTTGTCGCTTATTAAATCCCATAAGAAACGTCCCATCGAATGAATGTGATTGAATTCTCCCCGTCTGGACGAACGGAATTGAATGGTGCAACTGATTTTGCTGTGCTGTGAAAATTCAGATATTTGCATGACTGCTTTTGTTTTGTTTTGTGAATAGCAAAAAGCATTCAACCCCATAATACATGTTGTTTTATTGGTCGCTCGTCCATTTCATATCCCATAGCTGAAACACTCATATATTTGGATTCCGCTCGACGAGGCGAGCAGTACGAGTTCCACCTTGATGGGTCTGCAACGTTTCCTTCCAGAGTTATTACCAAAAAACCACAAACATCCCAGAATCCTCTCGGTTTGGGGTCAAAATGTTGTCGCTTATTAAATCCCATAAGAAACGTCCCATCGAATGAATGTGATTGAATTCTCCCCGTCTGGACGAGCGGAATTGAATGGTGCAACTGATTTTGCTGTGCTGTGAAAATTCAGATATTTGCATGACTGCTTTTGTTTTATTTTGTGAATAGCAAAAAGCATTCAACCCCATATTACATGTTGTTTTATTGGTCGCTCGTCCATTTCATATCCCATAGCTGAAACACTCATATATTTGAATTCCTCTCGATGAGGCGAGCAGTACGAGTACAACCTTGATGGGTCTGCGACGTTTCCTTCCAGAGTTATTACCAAAAAACCACAAACATCCCAGAATCCTCTCGGTTTGGGGTCAAAATGGTGTCGCTTATGAAATCCCATAAGAAACGTCGCATCGAATGAATGTGATTGAATTCTACCCATCTGGACGAGCGGAATTGAATGGTGCAACTGATTTTGCTGTGCTGTGAAAATTCAGATATTTGCATGACTGCTTTTGTTTTATTTTGTGAATAGCAAAAAGCATTCAACCCCATAATACATGTTGTTTTATTGGTCGCTCGTCCATTTCATATCCCATAGCTTAACAACTCATATATTTGGATTCCTCTCGATGAGGCGAGCGGTACGAGTACCACCTTGATGGGTCTGCGACGTTTACTTCCAGAGTTATTACCAAAAAACCACAAACATCCCAGAATCCTCTCGGTTTGGGGTCAAAATGTTGTCGCTTATTAAATCCCATAAGAAACGTCGCATCGAATAAATGTGATTGAATTCTCCCCGTCTGGACGAGCGGAATTGAATGGTGCAACTGATTTTGCTGTGCTGTGAAAATTCAGATATTTGCATGACTGCTTTTGTTTTATTTTGTGAATAGCAAAAAGCATTCAACCCCATATTACATGTTGTTTTATTGGTCGCTCGTCCATTTCATATCCCATAGCTGAAACACTCATATATTTGAATTCCTCTCGATGAGGCGAGCAGTACGAGTACAACCTTGATGGGTCTGCGACGTTTCCTTCCAGAGTTATTACCAAAAAACCACAAACATCCCAGAATCCTCTCGGTTTGGGGTCAAAATGGTGTCGCTTATTAAATCCCATAAGAAACGTCGCATCGAATGAATGTGATTGAATTCTACCCGTCTGGACGAGCGGAATTGAATGGTGCAACTGATTTTTCTGTGCTGTGAAAATTCAGATATTTGCATGACTGCTTTTGTTTTATTTTGTGAATAGCAAAAAGCATTCAACCCCATAATACATGTTGTTTTATTGGTCGCTCGTCCATTTCATATCCCATAGCTTAACAACTCATATATTTGGATTCCTCTCGATGAGGCGAGCAGTACGAGTACCACCTTGATGGGTCTGCGACGTTTACTTCCAGAGTTATTACCAAAAAACCACAAACATCCCAGAATCCTCTCGGTTTGGGGTCAAAATGTTGTCGCTTATTAAATCCCATAAGAAACGTCGCATCGAATAAATGTGATTGAATTCTCCCCGTCTGGATGAGCGGAATTGAATGGTGCAACTGATTTTGCTGTGCTGTGAAAATTCAGATATTTACATGACTGCTTTTGTTTTATTTTGTGAATAGCAAAAAGCATTCAACCCCATAATACATGTTGTTTTATTGGTCGCTCGTCCATTTCATATCCCATAGCTGAAACACTCATATATTTGGATTCCGCTCGACGAGGCGAGCAGTACGAGTTCCACCTTGATGGGTCTGCGACGTTTCCTTCCAGAGTTATTACCAAAAAACCACAAACATCCCAGAATCCTCTCGGTTTGGGGTCAAAATGTTGTCGTTTATTAAATCCCATAAGAAACGTCCCATCGAATGAATGTGATTGAATTCTCCCCGTCTGGACGAGCGGAATTGAATGGTGCAACTGATTTTGCTGTGCTGTGAAAATTCAGATATTTGCATGACTGCTTTTGTTTTGTTTTGTGAATAGCAAAAAGCATTCAACCCCATAATACATGCTGTTTTATTGGTCGCTCGTCCATTTCACATCACATAGCTTAACCATTCATATATTTGGATTCCTCTCGACGAGGCGAGCAGTACGAGTACCACCTTGATGGTTCTGCGACGTTTCCTTCCAGAGTTATTACCAAAAAAACACAAACATCCCAGAATCCTCTCGGTTTGGGGTCAAAATGTTGTCGCTTATTAAATCCCATAAGAAACGTCGCATCGAATAAATGTGATTGAATTCTCCCCATCTGGACGAGCGGAATTGAATGGTGCAACTGATTTTGCTGTGCTGTGAAAATTCAAATATTTGCATGACTGCATTTGTTTTATTTTGTGAATAACAAAAAACATTCAACCCCATAATACATGCTGTTTTATTGGTCGCTAGTCCATTTCAAATCCCATAGCTTAACCATTCATATATTTGGATTCCTCTCGACGAGGCGAGCAGTACGAGTACCACCTTGATGGGTCTGCGACGTTTCCTTCCAGAGTTATTACCAAAAAACCACAAACATCCCAGAATCCTCTCGGTTTGGGGTCAAAATGGTGTCGCTCATTAAATCCCATAAGAAACGTCGCATCGAATGAATGTGATTGAATTCTCCCCGTCTGGACGAGCGGAATTGAATGGTGCAACTGATTTTGCTGTGCTGTGAAAATTCAGATATTTGCATGACTGCTTTTGTTTTATTTTGTGAATAGCAAAAAGCATTCAACCCCATAATACATGTTGTTTTATTGGTCGCTCGTCCATTTCATATCCGATAGCTTAACAACTCATATATTTGGATTCCTCTCGATGAGGCGAGCAGTACGAGTACCACCTTGATGGGTCTGCGACGTTTACTTCCAGAGTTATTACCAAAAAACCACAAACATCCCAGAATCCTCTCGGTTTGGGGTCAAAATGTTGTCGCTTATTAAATCCCATAAGAAACGTCCCATCGAATGAATGTGATTGAATTCTCCCCGTCTGGACGAGCGGAATTGAATGGTGCAACTGATTTTGCTGTGCTGTGAAAATTCAGATATTTGCATGACTGCTTTTGTTTTGTTTTGTGAATAGCAAAAAGCATTCAACCCCATAATACATGCTGTTTTATTGGTCGCTCGTCCATTTCATATCACATAGCTTAACCATTCATATATTTGGATTCCTCTCGACGAGGCGAGCAGTACGAGTACCACCTTGATGGTTCTGCGACGTTTCCTTCCAGAGTTATTACCAAAAAAACACAAACATCCCAGAATCCTCTCGGTTTGGGGTCAAAATGTTGTCGCTTATTAAATCCCATAAGAAACGTCGCATCGAATAAATGTGATTGAATTCTCCCCGTCTGGACGAGCGGAATTGAATGGTGCAACTGATTTTGCTGTGCTGTGAAAATTCAAATATTTGCATGACTGCATTTGTTTTATTTTGTGAATAACAAAAAGCATTCAACCCCATAATACATGCTGTTTTATTGGTCGCTAGTCCATTTCAAATCCCATAGCTTAACCATTCATATATTTGGATTCCTCTCGACGAGGCGAGCAGTACGAGTACCAACTTGATGGGTCTGCGACGTTTCCTTCCAGAGTTATTACCAAAAAAACACAATCATCTCAGAATCCTCTCGGTTTGGGGTCAAAATGTTGTCGCTCATTAAATCCCATAAGAAACGTCGCATCGAATGAATGTGATTGAATTCTCCCCGTCTGGACGAGCGGAATTGAATGGTGCAACTGATTTTGTTCTGTGCTGTGAAAATTCAGATATTTGCATGACTGCTTTTGTTTTATTTTGTGAATAGCAAAAAGCATTCAACCCCATAATACATGTTGTTTTATTGGTCGCTCGTCCATTTCATATCCCATAGCTTAACAACTCATATATATGAATTCCTCTCGATGAGTCGAGCAGTACGAGTACCACCTTGATGGGTCTGCGACGTTTACTTCCAGAGTTATTACCAAAAAACCACAAACATCCCAGAATCCTCTCGGTTTGGGGTCAAAATGTTGTCGCTTATTAAATCCCATAAGAAACGTCCCATCGAATGAATGTGATTGAATTCTCCCCGTCTGGACGAGCGGAATTGAATGGTGCAACTGATTTTGCTGTGCTGTGAAAATTCAGATATTTGCATGACTGCTTTTGTTTTATTTTGTGAATAGCAAAAAGCATTCAACCCCATATTACATGTTGTTTTATTGGTCGCTCGTCCATTTCATATCCCATAGCATAACAACTCATATATTTGGATTCCTCTCGATGAGGCGAGCAGTACGAGTACCACCTTGATGGGTCTGCGACGTTTACTTCCAGAGTTATTACCAAAAAACCACAAACATCCCAGAATCCTCTCGGTTTGGGGTCAAAATGTTGTCGCTTATTAAATCCCATAAGAAACGTCGCATCGAATAAATGTGATTGAATTCTCCCCGTCTGGACGAGCGGAATTGAATTGTGCAACTGATTTTGCTGTGCTGTGAAAATTCAGATATTTACATGACTGCTTTTGTTTTATTTTGTGAATAGCAAAAAGCATTCAACCCCATAATACATGTTGTTTTATTGGTCGCTCGTCCATTTCATATCCCATAGCTGAAACACTCATATATTTGGATTCCGCTCGACGAGGCGAGCAGTACGAGTACCACCTTGATGGGTCTGTGACGTTTCCTTCCAGAGTTATTACCAAAAAACCACAAACATCCCAGAATCCTCTCGGTTTGGGGTCAAAATGTTGTCGCTTATTAAATCCCATAAGAAACGTCCCATCGAATGAATGTGATTGAATTCTCCCCGTCTGGACGAGCGGAATTGAATGGTGCAACTGATTTTGCTGTGCTGTGAAAATTCAGATATTTGCATGACTGCTTTTGTTTTGTTTTGTGAATAGCAAAAAGCATTCAACCCCATAATACATGCTGTTTTTTTGGTCGCTCGTCCATTTCATATCACATAGCTTAACCATTCATATATTTGGATTCCTCTCGACGAGGCGAGCAGTACGAGTACCACCTTGATGGTTCTGCGACGTTTCCTTCCAGAGTTATTACCAAAAAAACACAAACATCCCAGAATCCTCTCGGTTTGGGGTCAAAATGTTGTCGCTTATTAAATCCCATAAGAAACGTCGCATCGAATAAATGTGATTGAATTCTCCCCGTCTGGACGAGTGGAATTGAATGGTGCAACTGATTTTGCTGTGCTGTGAAAATTCAAATATTTGCATGACTGCATTTGTTTTATTTTGTGAATAACAAAAAGCATTCAACCCCATAATACATGCTGTTTTATTGGTCGCTAGTCCATTTCAAATCCCATAGCTTAACCATTCATATATTTGGATTCCTCTCGACGAGGCGAGCAGTACGAGTACCACCTTGATGGGTCTGCGACGTTTCCTTCCAGAGTTATTACCAAAAAAACACAAACATCCCAGAATCCTCTCGGTTTGGGGTCAAAATGTTGTCGCTCATTAATTCCCATAAGAAACGTCGCATCGAATGAATGTGATTGAATTCTCCCCGTCTGGACGAGCGGAATTGAATGGTGCAACTGATTTTGTTCTGTGCTGTGAAAATTCAGATATTTGCATGACTGCTTTTGTTTTATTTTGTGAATAGCAAAAAGCATTCAACCCCATAATACATGTTGTTTTATTGGTCGCTCGTCCATTTCATATCCCATAGCTTAACAACTCATATATTTGGATTCCTCTCGATGAGGCGAGCAGTACGAGTACCACCTTGATGGGTCTGCGACGTTTACTTCCAGAGTTATTACCAAAAAACCACAAACATCCCAGAATCCTCTCGGTTTGGGGTCAAAATGTTGTCGCTTATTAAATCCCATAAGAAACGTCTCATCGAATAAATGTGATTGAATTCTCCCCGTCTGGACGAGCGGAATTGAATGGTGCAACTGATTTTGCTGTGCTGTGAAAATTCAGATATTTACATGACTGCTTTTGTTTTATTTTGTGAATAGCAAAAAGCATTCAACCCCATAATACATGTTGTTTTATTGGTCGCTCGTCCATTTCATATCCCATAGCTGAAACACTCATATATTTGGATTCCGCTCGACGAGGCGAGCAGTACGAGTACCACCTTGATGGGTCTGCGACGTTTCCTTCCAGAGTTATTACCAAAAAACCACAAACATCCCAGAATCCTCTCGGTTTGGGGTCAAAATGTTGTCGCTTATTAAATCCCATAAGAAACGTCCCATCGAATGAATGTGATTGAATTCTCCCCGTCTGGACGAGCGGAATTGAATGGTGCAACTGATTTTGCTGTGCTGTGAAAATTCAGATATTTGCATGACTGCTTTTGTTTTGTTTTGTGAATAGCAAAAAGCATTCAACCCCATAATACATGCTGTTTTATTGGTCGCTCGTCCATTTCATATCACATAGCTTAACCATTCATATATTTGGATTCCTCTCGACGAGGCGAGCAGTACGAGTACCACCTTGATGGTTCTGCGACGTTTCCTTCCAGAGTTATTACCAAAAAAACACAAACATCCCAGAATCCTCTCGGTTTGGGGTCAAAATGTTGTCGCTTATTAAATCCCATAAGAAACGTCGCATCGAATAAATGTGATTGAATTCTCCCCGTCTGGACGAGCGGAATTGAATGGTGCAACTGATTTTGCTGTGCTGTGAAAATTCAAATATTTGCATGACTGCATTTGTTTTATTTTGTGAATAACAAAAAGCATTCAACCCCATAATACATGCTGTTTTATTGGTCGCTAGTCCATTTCAAATCCCATAGCTTAACCATTCATATATTTGGATTCCTCTCGACGAGGCGAGCAGTACGAGTACCACCTTGATGGGTCTGCGACGTTTCCTTCCAGAGTTATTACCAAAAAAACACAAACATCCCAGAATCCTCTCGGTTTGGGGTCAAAATGTTGTCGCTCATTAAATCCCATAAGAAACGTCGCATCGAATGAATGTGATTGAATTCTCCCCGTCTGGACGAGCGGAATTGAATGGTGCAACTGATTTTGTTCTGTGCTGTGAAAATTCAGATATTTGCATGACTGCTTTTGTTTTATTTTGTGAATAGCAAAAAGCATTCAACCCCATAATACATGTTGTTTTATTGGTCGCTCGTCCATTTCATATCCCATAGCTTAACAACTCATATATATGAATTCCTATCGATGAGTCGAGCAGTACGAGTACCACCTTGATGGGTCTGCGACGTTTACTTCCAGAGTTATTACCAAAAAACCACAAACATCCCAGAATCCTCTCGGTTTGGGGTCAAAATGTTGTCGCTCATTAAATCCCATAAGAAACGTCGCATCGAATGCATGTGATTGAATTCTCCCCGTCTGGACGAGCGGAATTGAATGGTGCAACTGATTTTGTTCTGTGCTGTGAAAATTCAGATATTTGCATGACTGCTTTTGTTTTATTTTGTGAATAGCAAAAAGCATTCAACCCCATAATACATGTTGTTTTATTGGTCGCTCGTCCATTTCATATCCCATAGCTTAACAACTCATATATATGAATTCCTCTCGATGAGTCGAGCAGTACGAGTACCACCTTGATGGGTCTGCGACGTTTACTTCCAGAGTTATTACCAAAAAACCACAAACATCCCAGAATCCTCTCGGTTTGGGGTCAAAATGTTGTCGCTTATTAAATCCTATAAGAAACGTCGCATCGAATAAATGTGATTGAATTCTCCCCGTCTGGACGAGCGGAATTGAATGGTGCAACTGATTTTGCTGTGCTGTGAAAATTCAGATATTTACATGACTGCTTTTGTTTTATTTTGTGAATAGCAAAAAGCATTCAACCCCATAATACATGTTGTTTTATTGGTCGCTCGTCCATTTCATATCCCATAGCTGAAACACTCATATATTTGGATTCCTCTCGATGAGGCGAGCAGTACGAGTACCACCTTGATGGGTCTGCGACGTTTCCTTCCAGAGTTATTACCAAAAAAACACAAACATCCCAGAATCATCTCGGTTTGGGGTCAAAATGTTGTCGCTCATTAAATCCCATAAGAAACGTCGCATCGAATGAATGTGATTGAATTCTCCCCGTCTGGACGAGCGGAATTGAATGGTGCAACTGATTTTGCTGTGCTGTGAAAATTCAGATATTTGCATGACTGCTTTTGTTTTATTTTGTGAATAGCAAAAAGCATTCAACCCCATAATACATGTTGTTTTATTGGTCGCTCGTCCATTTCATATCCCATAGCTGAAACACTCATATATTTGGATTCCGGTTGACGAGGCGAGCAGTACGAGTACCGCCTTGATCGGTCTGCGACGTTTCCTTCCAGAGTTATTACCAAAAAAACACAAACATCCCAGAATCCTCTCGGTTTGGGGTCAAAATGTTGTCGCTTATTAAATGCCATAAGAAACGTCGCATCGAATAAATGTGATTGAATTCTCCCCGTCTGGACGAGCGGAATTGAATGGTGCAACTGATTTTGCTGTGCTGTGAAAATTCAAATATTTGCATGACTGCTTTTGTTTTATTTTGTGAATAGCAAAAAGCATTCAACCCCATATTACATGTTGTTTTATTGGTCGCTCGTCCATTTCATATCCCATAGCTGAAACACTCATATATTTGAATTCCTCTCGATGAGGCGAGCAGTACGAGTACAACCTTGATGGGTCTGCGACGTTTCCTTCCAGAGTTATTACCAAAAAACCACAAACATCCCAGAATCCTCTTGGTTTGGGGTCAAAATGGTGTCGCTTATTAAATCCCATAAGAAACGTCGCATCGAATGAATGTGATTGAATTCTACCCGTCTGGACGAGCGGAATTGAATGGTGCAACTGATTTTGCTGTGCTGTGAAAATTCAAATATTTGCATGACTGCTTTTGTTTTATTTTGTGAATAGCAAAAAGCATTCAACCCCATATTACATGTTGTTTTATTGGTCGCTCGTCCATTTCATATCCCATAGCTGAAACACTCATATATTTGGATTCCTCTCGATGAGGCGAGCAGTACGAGTACAACCTTGATGGGTCTGCGACGTTTCCTTCCAGAGTTATTACCAAAAAAACACAAACATCCCAGAATCCTCTCGGTTTGGGGTCAAAATGTTGTCGCTCATTAAATCCCATAAGAAACGTCGCATCGAATGAATGTGATTGAATTCTCCCCGTCTGGACGAGCGGAATTGAATGGTGCAACTGATTTTGTTCTGTGCTGTGAAAATTCAGATATTTGCATGACTGCTTTTGTTTTATTTTGTGAATAGCAAAAAGCATTCAACCCCATAATACATGTTGTTTTATTGGTCGCTCGTCCATTTCATATCCCATAGCTTAACTACTCATATATATGAATTCCTCTCGATGAGTCGAGCAGTACGAATACCACCTTGATGGGTCTGCGACGTTTACTTCCAGAGTTATTACCAAAAAACCACAAACATCCCAGAATCCTCTCGGTTTGGGGTCAAAATGTTGTCGCTCATTAAATCCCATAAGAAACGTCGCATCGAATGAATGTGATTGAATTCTCCCTGTCTGGACGAGCGGAATTGAATGGTGCAACTGATTTTGTTCTGTGCTGTGAAAATTCAGATATTTGCATGACTGCTTTTGTTTTATTTTGTGAATAGCAAAAAGCATTCAACCCCATAATACATGTTGTTTTATTGGTCGCTCGTCCATTTCATATCCCATAGCTTAACAACTCATATTTATGAATTCCTCTCGATGAGTCGAGCAGTACGAGTACCACCTTGATGGGTCTGCGACGTTTACTTCCAGAGTTATTACCAAAAAACCACAAACATCCCAGAATCCTCTCGGTTTGGGGTCAAAATGTTGTCGCTTATTAAATCCCATAAGAAACGTCGCATCGAATAAATGTGATTGAATTCTCCCCGTCTGGACGAGCGGAATTGAATGGTGCAACTGATTTTGCTGTGCTGTGAAAATTCAGATATTTACATGACTGCTTTTGTTTTATTTTGTGAATAGCAAAAAGCATTCAACCCCATAATACATGTTGTTTTATTGGTCGCTCGTCCATTTCATATCCCATAGCTGAAACACTCATATATTTGGATTCCTCTCGATGAGGCGAGCAGTACGAGTACCACCTTGATGGGTCTGCTACGTTTCCTTCCAGAGTTATTACCAAAAAAACACAAACATCCCAGAATCATCTCGGTTTGGGGTCAAAATGTTGTCGCTCATTAAATCCCATAGGAAACGTCGCATCGAATGAATGTGATTGAATTCTCCCCGTTTGGACGAGCGGAATTGAATGGTGCAACTGATTTTGCTGTGCTGTGAAAATTCAGATATTTGCATGACTGCTTTTGTTTTATTTTGTGAATAGCAAAAAGCATTCAACCCCATAATACATGTTGTTTTATTGGTCGCTCGTCCATTTCATATCCCATAGCTGAAACACTCATATATTTGGATTCCGGTTGACGAGGCGAGCAGTACGAGTACCACCTTGATCGGTCTGCGACGTTTCCTTCCAGAGTTATTACCAAAAAAACACAAACATCCCAGAATCCTCTCGGTTTGGGGTCAAAATGTTGTCGCTTATTAAATCCCATAAGAAACGTCGCATCGAATAAATGTGATTGAATTCTCCCCGTCTGGACGAGCGGAATTGAATGGTGCAACTGATTTTGCTGTGCTGTGAAAATTCAAATATTTGCATGACTGCTTTTGTTTTATTTTGTGAATAGCAAAAAGCATTCAACCCCATATTACATGTTGTTTTATTGGTCGCTCGTCCATTTCATATCCCATAGCTGAAACACTCATATATTTGAATTCCTCTCGATGAGGCGAGCAGTACGAGTACCACCTTGATGGGTCTGCTACGTTTCCTTCCAGAGTTATTACCAAAAAAACACAAACATCCCAGAATCATCTCGGTTTGGGGTCAAAATGTTGTCGCTCATTAAATCCCATAGGAAACGTCGCATCGAATGAATGTGATTGAATTCTCCCCGTTTGGACGAGCGGAATTGAATGGTGCAACTGATTTTGCTGTGCTGTGAAAATTCAGATATTTGCATGACTGCTTTTGTTTTATTTTGTGAATAGCAAAAAGCATTCAACCCCATAATACATGTTGTTTTATTGGTCGCTCGTCCATTTCATATCCCATAGCTGAAACACTCATATATTTGGATTCCGGTTGACGAGGCGAGCAGTACGAGTACCACCTTGATCGGTCTGCGACGTTTCCTTCCAGAGTTATTACCAAAAAAGCACAAACATCCCAGAATCCTCTCGGTTTGGGGTCAAAATGGTGTCGCTTATTAAATCCCATAAGAAACGTCGCATCGAATAAATGTGATTGAATTCTCCCCGTCTGGACGAGCGGAATTGAATGGTGCAACTGATTTTGCTGTGCTGTGAAAATTCAGATATTTGCATGACTGCTTTTGTTTTATTTTGTGAATAGCAAAAAGCATTCAACCCCATAATACATGTTGTTTTATTGGTCGCTCGTCCATTTCATATCCCATAGCTTAACAACTCATATATTTGGATTCCTCTCGATGAGGCGAGCAGTACGAGTACCACCTTGATGGGTCTGCGACGTTTACTTCCAGAGTTATTACCAAAAAACCACAAACATCCCAGAATTCTCCTCGTTTGGGGTCAAAATGTTGTCGCTTATTAAATCCCATAAGAAACGTCCCATCGAATGAATGTGATTGAATTCTCCCCGTCTGGACGAGCGGAATTGAATGGTGCAACTGATTTTGCTGTGCTGTGAAAATTCAGATATTTGCATGACTGCTTTTGTTTTATTTTGTGAATAGCAAAAAGCATTCAACCCCATAATACATGTTGTTTTATTGGTCGCTCGTCCATTTCATATCCCATAGCTGAAACACTCATATATTTGGATTCCGGTTGACGAGGCGAGCAGTACGAGTACCACCTTGATCGGTCTGCGACGTTTCCTTCCAGAGTTATTACCAAAAAAACACAAACATCCCAGAATCCTCTCGGTTTGGGGTCAAAATGTTGTCGCTTATTAAATCCCATAAGAAACGTCGCATCGAATAAATGTGATTGAATTCTCCCCGTCTGGACGAGCGGAATTGAATGGTGCAACTGATTTTGCTGTGCTGTGAAAATTCAAATATTTGCATGACTGCTTTTGTTTTATTTTGTGAATAGCAAAAAGCATTCAACCCCATATTACATGTTGTTTTATTGGTCGCTCGTCCATTTCATATCCCATAGCTGAAACACTCATATATTTGAATTCCTCTCGATGAGGCGAGCAGTACGAGTACCACCTTGATGGGTCTGCTACGTTTCCTTCCAGAGTTATTACCAAAAAAACACAAACATCCCAGAATCATCTCGGTTTGGGGTCAAAATGTTGTCGCTCATTAAATCCCATAGGAAACGTCGCATCGAATGAATGTGATTGAATTCTCCCCGTTTGGACGAGCGGAATTGAATGGTGCAACTGATTTTGCTGTGCTGTGAAAATTCAGATATTTGCATGACTGCTTTTGTTTTATTTTGTGAATAGCAAAAAGCATTCAACCCCATAATACATGTTGTTTTATTGGTCGCTCGTCCATTTCATATCCCATAGCTGAAACACTCATATATTTGGATTCCGGTTGACGAGGCGAGCAGTACGAGTACCACCTTGATCGGTCTGCGACGTTTCCTTCCAGAGTTATTACCAAAAAAGCACAAACATCCCAGAATCCTCTCGGTTTGGGGTCAAAATGGTGTCGCTTATTAAATCCCATAAGAAACGTCGCATCGAATGAATGTGATTGAATTCTACCCGTCTGGACGAGCGGAATTGAATGGTGCAACTGATTTTACTGTGCTGTGAAAATTCAGATATTTGCATGACTGCTTTTGTTTTATTTTGTGAATAGCAAAAAGCATTCAACCCCATAATACATGTTGTTTTATTGGTCGCTCGTCCATTTCATATCCCATAGCTTAACAACTCATATATTTGGATTCCTCTCGATGAGGCGAGCAGTACGAGTACCACCTTGATGGGTCTGCGACGTTTACTTCCAGAGTTATTACCAAAAAACCACAAACATCCCAGAATCCTCTCGGTTTGGGGTCAAAATGTTGTCGCTTATTAAATCCCATAAGAAACGTCCCATCGAATGAATGTGATTGAATTCTCCCCGTCTGGACGAGCGGAATTGAATGGTGCAACTGATTTTGCTGTGCTGTGAAAATTCAGATATTTGCATGACTGCTTTTGTTTTATTTTGTGAATAGCAAAAAGCATTCAACCCCATATTACATGTTGTTTCATTGGTCGCTCGTCCATTTCATATCCCATAGCTGAAACACTCATATATTTGAATTCCTCTCGATGAGGCGAGCAGTACGAGTACAACCTTGATGGGTCTGCGACGTTTCCTTCCAGAGTTATTACCAAAAAACCACAAACATCCCAGAATCCTCTCGGTTTGGGGTCAAAATGGTGTCGCTTATTAAATCCCATAAGAAACGTCGCATCGAATGAATGTGATTTAATTCTACCCGTCTGGACGAGCGGAATTGAATGGTGCAACTGATTTTGCTGTGCTGTGAAAATTCAGATATTTGCATGACTGCTTTTGTTTTATTTTGTGAATAGCAAAAAGCATTCAACCCCATAATACATGTTGTTTTATTGGTCGCTCGTCCATTTCATATCCCATAGCTTAACAACTCATATATATGAATTCCTCTCGATGAGTCGAGCAGTACGAGTACCACCTTGATGGGTCTGCGACGTTTACTTCCAGAGTTATTACCAAAAAACCACAAACATCCCAGAATCCTCTCGGTTTGGGGTCAAAATGTTGTCGCTTATTAAATCCCATAAGAAACGTCGCATCGAATAAATGTGATTGAATTCTCCCCGTCTGGACGAGCGGAATTGAATGGTGCAACTGATTTTGCTGTGCTGTGAAAATTCAGATATTTACATGACTGCTTTTGTTTTATTTTGTGAATAGCAAAAAGCATTCAACCCCATAATACATGTTGTTTTATTGGTCGCTCGTCCATTTCATATCCCATAGCTGAAACACTCATATATTTGGATTCCTCTCGATGAGGCGAGCAGTACGAGTACCACCTTGATGGGTCTGCTACGTTTCCTTCCAGAGTTATTACCAAAAAAACACAAACATCCCAGAATCATCTCGGTTTGGGGTCAAAATGTTGTCGCTCATTAAATCCCATAGGAAACGTCGCATCGAATGAATGTGATTGAATTCTCCCCGTTTGGACGAGCGGAATTGAATGGTGCAACTGATTTTGCTGTGCTGTGAAAATTCAGATATTTGCATGACTGCTTTTGTTTTATTTTGTGAATAGCAAAAAGCATTCAACCCCATAATACATGTTGTTTTATTGGTCGCTCGTCCATTTCATATCCCATAGCTGAAACACTCATATATTTGGATTCCGGTTGACGAGGCGAGCAGTACGAGTACCACCTTGATCGGTCTGCGACGTTTCCTTCCAGAGTTATTACCAAAAAAACACAAACATCCCAGAATCCTCTCGGTTTGGGGTCAAAATGTTGTCGCTTATTAAATCCCATAAGAAACGTCGCATCGAATAAATGTGATTGAATTCTCCCCGTCTGGACGAGCGGAATTGAATGGTGCAACTGATTTTGCTGTGCTGTGAAAATTCAAATATTTGCATGACTGCTTTTGTTTTATTTTGTGAATAGTAAAAAGCATTCAACCCCATATTACATGTTGTTTTATTGGTCGCTCGTCCATTTCATATCCCATAGCTGAAACACTCATATATTTGAATTCCTCTCGATGAGGCGAGCAGTACGAGTACCACCTTGATGGGTCTGCTACGTTTCCTTCCAGAGTTATTACCAAAAAAACACAAACATCCCAGAATCATCTCGGTTTGGGGTCAAAATGTTGTCGCTCATTAAATCCCATAGGAAACGTCGCATCGAATGAATGTGATTGAATTCTCCCCGTTTGGACGAGCGGAATTGAATGGTGCAACTGATTTTGCTGTGCTGTGAAAATTCAGATATTTGCATGACTGCTTTTGTTTTATTTTGTGAATAGCAAAAAGCATTCAACCCCATAATACATGTTGTTTTATTGGTCGCTCGTCCATTTCATATCCCATAGCTGAAACACTCATATATTTGGATTCCGGTTGACGAGGCGAGCAGTACGAGTACCACCTTGATCGGTCTGCGACGTTTCCTTCCAGAGTTATTACCAAAAAAGCACAAACATCCCAGAATCCTCTCGGTTTGGGGTCAAAATGGTGTCGCTTATTAAATCCCATAAGAAACGTCGCATCGAATGAATGTGATTGAATTCTACCCGTCTGGACGAGCGGAATTGAATGGTGCAACTGATTTTACTGTGCTGTGAAAATTCAGATATTTGCATGACTGCTTTTGTTTTATTTTGTGAATAGCAAAAAGCATTCAACCCCATAATACATGTTGTTTTATTGGTCGCTCGTCCATTTCATATCCCATAGCTTAACAACTCATATGTTTGGATTCCTCTCGATGAGGCGAGCAGTACGAGTACCACCTTGATGGGTCTGCGACGTTTACTTCCAGAGTTATTACCAAAAAACCACAAACATCCCAGAATCCTCTCGGTTTGGGGTCAAAATGTTGTCGCTTATTAAATCCCATAAGAAACGTCCCATCGAATGAATGTGATTGAATTCTCCCCGTCTGGACGAGCGGAATTGAATGGTGCAACTGATTTTGCTGTGCTGTGAAAATTCAGATATTTGCATGACTGCTTTTGTTTTATTTTGTGAATAGCAAAAAGCATTCAACCCCATATTACATGTTGTTTCATTGGTCGCTCGTCCATTTCATATCCCATAGCTGAAACACTCATATATTTGAATTCCTCTCGATGAGGCGAGCAGTACGAGTACAACCTTGATGGGTCTGCGACGTTTCCTTCCAGAGTTATTACCAAAAAACCACAAACATCCCAGAATCCTCTCGGTTTGGGGTCAAAATGGTGTCGCTTATTAAATCCCATAAGAAACGTCGCATCGAATGAATGTGATTTAATTCTACCCGTCTGGACGAGCGGAATTGAATGGTGCAACTGATTTTGCTGTGCTGTGAAAATTCAGATATTTGCATGACTGCTTTTGTTTTATTTTGTGAATAGCAAAAAGCATTCAACCCCATAATACATGTTGTTTTATTGGTCGCTCGTCCATTTCATATCCCATAGCTTAACAACTCATATATTTGGATTCCTCTCGATGAGGCGAGCAGTACGAGTACCACCTTGATGGGTCTGCGACGTTTACTTCCAGGGTTATTACCAAAAAACCACAAACATCCCAGAATCCTCTCGGTTTGGGGTCAAAATGTTGTCGCTTATTAAATCCCATAAGAAACGTCCCATCGAATGAATGTGATTGAATTCTCCCCGTCTGGACGAGCGGAATTGAATGGTGCAACTGATTTTGCTGTGCTGTGAAAATTCAGATATTTGCATGACTGCTTTTGTTTTGTTTTGTGAATAGCAAAAAGCATTCAACCCCATAATACATGCTGTTTTATTGGTCGCTCGTCCATTTCATATCACATAGCTTGACCATTCATATATTTGGATTCCTCTCGACGAGGCGAGCAGTGCGAGTACCACCTTGATGGTTCTGCGACGTTTCCTTCCAGAGTTATTACCAAAAAAACACAAACATCCCAGAATCCTCTCGGTTTGGGGTCAAAATGTTGTCGCTTATTAAATCCCATAAGAAACGTCGCATCGAATAAATGTGATTGAATTCTCCCCGTCTGGACGAGCGGAATTGAATGGTGCAACTGATTTTGCTGTGCTGTGAAAATTCAAATATTTGCATGACTGCATTTGTTTTATTTTGTGAATAACAAAAAGCATTCAACCCCATAATACATGCTGTTTTATTGGTCGCTAGTCCATTTCAAATCCCATAGCTTAACCATTCATATATTTGGATTCCTCTCGACGAGGCGAGCAGTACGAGTACCACCTTGATGGGTCTGCGACGTTTCCTTCCAGAGTTATTACCAAAAAAACACAAACATCCCAGAATCCTCTCGGTTTGGGGTCAAAATGTTGTCGCTCATTAAATCCCATAAGAAACGTCGCATCGAATGAATGTGATTGAATTCTCCCCGTCTGGACGAGCGGAATTGAATGGTGCAACTGATTTTGTTCTGTGCTGTGAAAATTCAGATATTTGCATGACTGCTTTTGTTTTATTTTGTGAATAGCAAAAAGCATTCAACCCCATAATACATGTTGTTTTATTGGTCGCTCGTCCATTTCATATCCCATAGCTTAACAACTCATATATATGAATTCCTCTCGATGAGTCGAGCAGTACGAGTACCACCTTGATGGGTCTGCGACGTTTACTTCCAGAGTTATTACCAAAAAACCACAAACATCCCAGAATCCTCTCGGTTTGGGGTCAAAATGTTGTCGCTTATTAAATCCCATAAGAAACGTCGCATCGAATAAATGTGATTGAATTCTCCCCGTCTGGACGAGCGGAATTGAATGGTGCAACTGATTTTGCTGTGCTGTGAAAATTCAGATATTTGCATGACTGCTTTTGTTTTATTTTGTGAATAGCAAAAAGTATTCAACCCCATAATACATGTTGTTTTATTGGTCGCTCGTCCATTTCATATCCCATAGCTGAAACACTCATATATTTGGATTCCGGTTGACGAGGCGAGCAGTACGAGTACCACCTTGATCGGTCTGCGACGTTTCCTTCCAGAGTTATTACCAAAAAAACACAAACATCCCAGAATCCTCTCGGTTTGGGGTCAAAATGTTGTCGCTTATTAAATCCCATAAGAAACGTCGCATCGAATAAATGTGATTGAATTCTCCCCGTCTGGACGAGCGGAATTGAATGGTGCAACTGATTTTGCTGTGCTGTGAAAATTCAAATATTTGCATGACTGCTTTTGTTTTATTTTGTGAATAGCAAAACGCATTCAACCCCATATTACATGTTGTTTTATTGGTCGCTCGTCCATTTCATATCCCATAGCTGAAACACTCATATATTTGAATTCCTCTCGATGAGGCGAGCAGTACGAGTACAACCTTGATGGGTCTGCGACGTTTCCTTCCAGAGTTATTACCAAAAAAACCACAAACATCCCAGAATCCTCTCGGTTTGGGGTCAAAATGGTGTCGCTTATTAAATCCCATAAGAAACGTCGCATCGAATGAATGTGATTGAATTCTACCCGTCTGGACGAGCGGAATTGAATGGTGCAACTGATTTTGCTGTGCTGTGAAAATTCAGATATTTGCATGACTGCTTTTGTTTTATTTTGTGAATAGCAAAAAGCATTCAACCCCATAATACATGTTGTTTTATTGGTCGCTCGTCCATTTCATATCCCATAGCTTAACAACTCATATATTTGGATTCCTCTCGATGAGGCGAGCAGTACGAGTACCATCTTGATGGGTCTGCGACGTTTACTTCCAGAGTTATTACCAAAAAACCACAAACATCCCAGAATCCTCTCGGTTTGGGGTCAAAATGTTGTCGCTTATTAAATCCCATAAGAAACGTCCCATCGAATGAATGTGATTGAATTCTCCCCGTCTGGACGAGCGGAATTGAATGGTGCAACTGATTTTGCTGTGCTGTGAAAATTCAGATATTTGCATGACTGCTTTTGTTTTATTTTGTGAATAGCAAAAAGCATTCAACCCCATATTACATGTTGTTTTATTGGTCGCTCGTCCATTTCATATCCCATAGCTGAAACACTCATATATTTGAATTCCTCTCGATGAGGCGAGCAGTACGAGTACAACCTTGATGGGTCTGCGACGTTTCCTTCCAGAGTTATTACCAAAAAACCACAAACATCCCAGAATCCTCTCGGTTTGGGGTCAAAATGGTGTCGCTTATTAAATCCCATAAGAAACGTCGCATCGAATGAATGTGATTTAATTCTACCCGTCTGGACGAGCGGAATTGAATGGTGCAACTGATTTTGCTGTGCTGTGAAAATTCAGATATTTGCATGACTGCTTTTGTTTTATTTTGTGAATAGCAAAAACCATTCAACCCCATAATACATGTTGTTTTATTGGTCGCTCGTCCATTTCATATCCCATAGCTTAACAACTCATATATTTGGATTCCTCTCGATGAGGCGAGCAGTACGAGTACCACCTTGATGGGTCTGCGACGTTTACTTCCAGGGTTATTACCAAAAAACCACAAACATCCCAGAATCCTCTCGGTTTGGGGTCAAAATGTTGTCGCTTATTAAATCCCATAAGAAACGTCGCATCGAATAAATGTGATTGAATTCTCCCCGTCTGGACGAGCGGAATTGAATGGTGCAACTGATTTTGCTGTGCTGTGAAAATTCAGATATTTACATGACTGCTTTTGTTTTATTTTGTGAATAGCAAAAAGCATTCAACCCCATAATACATGTTGTTTTATTGGTCGCTCGTCCATTTCATATCCCATAGCTGAAACACTCATATATTTGGATTCCGCTCGACGAGGCGAGCAGTACGAGTACCACCTTGATGGGTCTGCGACGTTTCCTTCCAGAGTTATTACCAAAAAACCACAAACATCCCAGAATCCTCTCGGTTTGGGGTCAAAATGTTGTCGCTTATTAAATCCCATAAGAAACGTCGCATCGAATGAATGTGATTGAATTCTCCCCGTCTGGACGAGCGGAATTGAATGGTGCAACTGATTTTGCTGTGCTGTGAAAATTCAGATATTTGCATGACTGCTTTTGTTTTGTTTTGTGAATAGCAAAAAGCATTCAACCCCATAATACATGCTGTTTTATTGGTCGCTCGTCCATTTCATATCACATAGCTTGACCATTCATATATTTGGATTCCTCTCGACGAGGCGAGCAGTGCGAGTACCACCTTGATGGTTCTGCGACGTTTCCTTCCAGAGTTATTACCAAAAAAACACAAACATCCCAGAATCCTCTCGGTTTGGGGTCAAAATGTTGTCGCTTATTAAATCCCATAAGAAACGTCGCATCGAATAAATGTGATTGAATTCTCCCCGTCTGGACGAGCGGAATTGAATGGTGCAACTGATTTTGCTGTGCTGTGAAAATTCAAATATTTGCATGACTGCATTTGTTTTATTTTGTGAATAACAAAAAGCATTCAACC
This sequence comes from Petromyzon marinus, assembly GCF_048934315.1. NCBI lineage: Eukaryota > Metazoa > Chordata > Hyperoartia > Petromyzontiformes > Petromyzontidae > Petromyzon > Petromyzon marinus. The sequence goes on from NW_027423102.1 coordinate 1,221,849, forward strand.
CCATAATACATGCTGTTTTATTGGTCGCTAGTCCATTTCAAATCCCATAGCTTAACCATTCATATATTTGGATTCCTCTCGACGAGGCGAGCAGTACGAGTACCACCTTGATGGGTCTGCGACGTTTCCTTCCAGAGTTATTACCAAAAAAACACAAACATCCCAGAATCCTCTCGGTTTGGGGTCAAAATGTTGTCGCTCATTAAATCCCATAAGAAACGTCGCATCGAATGAATGTGATTGAATTCTCCCCGTCTGGACGAGCGGAATTGAATGGTGCAACTGATTTTGTTCTGTGCTGTGAAAATTCAGATATTTGCATGACTGCTTTTGTTTTATTTTGTGAATAGCAAAAAGCATTCAACCCCATAATACATGTTGTTTTATTGGTCGCTCGTCCATTTCATATCCCATAGCTTAACAACTCATATATATGAATTCCTCTCGATGAGTCGAGCAGTACGAGTACCACCTTGATGGGTCTGCGACGTTTACTTCCAGAGTTATTACCAAAAAACCACAAACATCCCAGAATCCTCTCGGTTTGGGGTCAAAATGTTGTCGCTTATTAAATCCCATAAGAAACGTCGCATCGAATAAATGTGATTGAATTCTCCCCGTCTGGACGAGCGGAATTGAATGGTGCAACTGATTTTGCTGTGCTGTGAAAATTCAGATATTTGCATGACTGCTTTTGTTTTATTTTGTGAATAGCAAAAAGCATTCAACCCCATAATACATGTTGTTTTATTGGTCGCTCGTCCATTTCATATCCCATAGCTTAACAACTCATATATATGAATTCCTCTCGATGAGTCGAGCAGTACGAGTACCACATTGATGGGTCTGCGACGTTTACTTCCAGAGTTATTACCAAAAAACCACAAACATCCCAGAATCCTCTCGGTTTGGGGTCAAAATGTTGTCGCTTATTAAATCCCATAAGAAACGTCGCATCGAATAAATGTGATTGAATTCTCCCCGTCTGGACGAGCGGAATTGAATGGTGCAACTGATTTTGCTGTGCTGTGAAAATTCAGATATTTACATGACTGCTTTTGTTTTATTTTGTGAATAGCAAAAAGCATTCAACCCCATAATACATGTTGTTTTATTGGTCGCTCGTCCATTTCATATCCCATAGCTGAAACACTCATATATTTGGATTCCGGTCGACGAGGCGAGCAGTACGAGTACCACCTTGATCGGTCTGCGACGTTTCCTTCCAGAGTTATTACCAAAAAAACACAAACATCCCAGAATCCTCTCGGTTTGGGGTCAAAATGTTGTCGCTTATTAAATCCCATAAGAAACGTCGCATCGAATAAATGTGATTGAATTCTCCCCGTCTGGACGAGCGGAATTGAATGGTGCAACTGATTTTGCTGTGCTGTGAAAATTCAAATATTTGCATGACTGCATTGTTTTATTTTGTGAATAGCAAAAAGCATTCAACCCCATATTACATGTTGTTTTATTGGTCGCTCGTCCATTTCATATCCCATAGCTGAAACACTCATATATTTGAATTACTCTCGATGAGGCGAGCAGTACGAGTACAACCTTGATGGGTCTGCGACGTTTCCTTCCAGAGTTATTACCAAAAAACCACAAACATCCCAGAATCCTCTCGGTTTGGGGTCAAAATGGTGTCGCTTATTAAATCCCATAAGAAACGTCGCATCGAATGAATGTGATTGAATTCTACCCGTCTGGACGAGCGGAATTGAATGGTGCAACTGATTTTGCTGTGCTGTGAAAATTCAGATATTTGCATGACTGCTTTTGTTTTATTTTGTGAATAGCAAAAAGCATTTAACCCCATAATACATGTTGTTTTATTGGTCGCTCGTCCATTTCATATCCCATAGCTTAACAACTCATATATTTGGATTCCTCTCGATGAGGCGAGCAGTACGAGTACCACCTTGATGGGTCTGCGACGTTTACTTCCAGAGTTATTACCAAAAAACCACAAACATCCCAGAATCCTCTCGGTTTGGGGTCAAAATGTTGTCGCTTATTAAATCCCATAAGAAACGTCGCATCGAATAAATGTGATTGAATTCTCCCCGTCTGGACGAGCGGAATTGAATGATGCAACTGATTTTGCTGTGCTGTGAAAATTCAGATATTTACATGACTGCTTTTGTTTTATTTTGTGAATAGCAAATAGCATTCAACCCCATAATACATGTTGTTTTATTGGTCGCTCGTCCATTTCATATCCCATAGCTGAAACACTCATATATTTGGATTCCGCTCGACGAGGCGAGCAGTACGAGTACCACCTTGATGGGTCTGCGACGTTTCCTTCCAGAGTTATTACCAAAAAACCACAAACATCCCAGAATCCTCTCGGTTTGGGGTCAAAATGTTGTCGCTTATTAAATCCCATAAGAAACGTCGCATCGAATAAATGTGATTGAATTCTCCCCGTCTGGACGAGCGGAATTGAATGGTGCAACTGATTTTGCTGTGCTGTGAAAATTCAAATATTTGCATGACTGCATTTGTTTTATTTTGTGAATAACAAAAAGCATTCAACCCCATAATACATGCTGTTTTATTGGTCGCTAGTCCATTTCAAATCCCATAGCTTAACCATTCATATATTTGGATTCCTCTCGACGAGGCGAGCAGTACGAGTACCACCTTGATGGGTCTGCGACGTTTCCTTCCAGAGTTATTACCAAAAAAACACAAACATCCCAGAATCCTCTCGGTTTGGGGTCAAAATGTTGTCGCTCATTAAATCCCATAAGAAACGTCGCATCGAATGAATGTGATTGAATTCTCCCCGTCTGGACGAGCGGAATTGAATGGTGCAACTGATTTTGTTCTGTGCTGTGAAAATTCAGATATTTGCATGACTGCTTTTGTTTTATTTTGTGAATAGCAAAAAGCATTCAACCCCATAATACATGTTGTTTTATTGGTCGCTCGTCCATTTCATATCCCATAGCTTAACAACTCATATATATGAATTCCTCTCGATGAGGCGAGCAGTACGAGTACCACCTTGATGGGTCTGCGACGTTTACTTCCAGAGTTATTACCAAAAAACCACAAACATCCCAGAATCCTCTCGGTTTGGGGTCAAAATGTTGTCGCTTATTAAATCCCATAAGAAACGTCGCATCGAATAAATGTGATTGAATTCTCCCCGTCTGGACGAGCGGAATTGAATGGTGCAACTGATTTTGCTGTGCTGTGAAAATTCAGATATTTACATGACTGCTTTTGTTTTATTTTGTGAATAGCAAAAAGCATTCAACCCCATAATACATGTTGTTTTATTGGTCGCTCGTCCATTTCATATCCCATAGCTGAAACACTCATATATTTGGATTCCGCTCGACGAGGCGAGCAGTACGAGTACCACCTTGATGGGTCTGCGACGTTTCCTTCCAGAGTTATTACCAAAAAACCACAAACATCCCAGAATCCTCTCGGTTTGGGGTCAAAATGTTGTCGCTTATTAAATCCCATAAGAAACATCCCATCGAATGAATGTGATTGAATTCTCCCCGTCTGGACGAGCGGAATTGAATGGTGCAACTGATTTTGCTGTGCTGTGAAAATTCAGATATTTGCATGACTGCTTTTGTTTTGTTTTGTGAATAGCAAAAAGCATTCAACCCCATAATACATGCTGTTTTATTGGTCGCTCGTCCATTTCATATCACATAGCTTAACCATTCATATATTTGGATTCCTCTCGACGAGGCGAGCAGTACGAGTACCACCTTGATGGTTCTGCGACGTTTCCTTCCAGAGTTATTACCAAAAAAACACAAACATCCCAGAATCCTCTCGGTTTGGGGTCAAAATGTTGTCGCTTATTAAATCCCATAAGAAACGTCGCATCGAATAAATGTGATTGAATTCTCCCCGTCTGGACGAGCGGAATTGAATGGTGCAACTGATTTTGCTGTGCTGTGAAAATTCAAATATTTGCATGACTGCATTTGTTTTATTTTGTGAATAACAAAAAGCATTCAACCCCATAATACATGCTGTTTTATTGGTCGCTAGTCCATTTCAAATCCCATAGCTTAACCATTCATATATTTGGATTCCTCTCGACGAGGCGAGCAGTACGAGTACCACCTTGATGGGTCTGCGACGTTTCCTTCCAGAGTTATTACCAAAAAAACACAAACATCCCAGAATCCTCTCGGTTTGGGGTCAAAATGTTGTCGCTCATTAAATCCCATAAGAAACGTCGCATCGAATGAATGTGATTTAATTCTCCCCGTCTGGACGAGCGGAATTGAATGGTGCAACTGATTTTGTTCTGTGCTGTGAAAATTCAGATATTTGCATGACTGCTTTTGTTTTATTTTGTGAATAGCAAAAAGCATTCAACCCCATAATACATGTTGTTTTATTGGTCGCTCGTCCATTTCATATCCCATAGCTTAACAACTCATATATATGAATTCCTCTCGATGAGTCGAGCAGTACGAGTACCACCTTGATGGGTCTGCGACGTTTACTTCCAGAGTTATTACCAAAAAACCACAAACATCCCAGAATCCTCTCGGTTTGGGGTCAAAATGTTGTCGCTCATTAAATCCCATAAGAAACGTCGCATCGAATGAATGTGATTGAATTCTCCCCGTCTGGACGAGCGGAATTGAATGGTGCAACTGATTTTGTTCTGTGCTGTGAAAATTCAGATATTTGCATGACTGCTTTTGTTTTATTTTGTGAATAGCAAAAAGCATTCAACCCCATAATACATGTTGTTTTATTGGTCGCTCGTCCATTTCATATCCCATAGCTTAACAACTCATATATATGAATTCCTCTCGATGAGTCGAGCAGTACGAGTACCACCTTGATTGGTCTGCGACGTTTACTTCCAGGGTTATTACCAAAAAACCACAAACATCCCAGAATCCTCTCGGTTTGGGGTCAAAATGTTGTCGCTTATTAAATCCCATAAGAAACGTCGCATCGAATAAATGTGATTGAATTCTCCCCGTCTGGACGAGCGGAATTGAATGGTGCAACTGATTTTGCTGTGCTGTGAAAATTCAGATATTTACATGACTGCTTTTGTTTTATTTTGTGAATAGCAAAAAGCATTCAACCCCATAATACATGTTGTTTTATTGGTCGCTCGTCCATTTCATATCCCATAGCTGAAACACTCATATATTTGGATTCCGCTCGACGAGGCGAGCAGTACGAGTACCACCTTGATGGGTCTGCGACGTTTCCTTCCAGAGTTATTACCAAAAAACCACAAACATCCCAGAATCCTCTCGGTTTGGGGTCAAAATGTTGTCGCTTATTAAATCCCATAAGAAACGTCCCATCGAATGAATGTGATTGAATTCTCCCCGTCTGGACGAGCGGAATTGAATGGTGCAACTGATTTTGCTGTGCTGTGAAAATTCAGATATTTGCATGACTGCTTTTGTTTTGTTTTGTGAATAGCAAAAAGCATTCAACCCCATAATACATGCTGTTTTATTGGTCGCTCGTCCATTTCATATCACATAGCTTGACCATTCATATATTTGGATTCCTCTCGACGAGGCGAGCAGTACGAGTACCACCTTGATGGTTCTGCGACGTTTCCTTCCAGAGTTATTACCAAAAAAACACAAACATCCCAGAATCCTCTCGGTTTGGGGTCAAAATGTTGTCGCTTATTAAATCCCATAAGAAACGTCGCATCGAATAAATGTGATTGAATTCTCCCCGTCTGGACGAGCGGAATTGAATGGTGCAACTGATTTTGCTGTGCTGTGAAAATTCAAATATTTGCATGACTGCATTTGTTTTATTTTGTGAATAACAAAAAGCATTCAACCCCATAATACATGCTGTTTTATTGGTCGCTAGTCCATTTCAAATCCCATAGCTTAACCATTCATATATTTGGATTCCTCTCGACGAGACGAGCAGTAGGAGTACCACCTTGATGGGTCTGCGACGTTTCCTTCCAGAGTTATTACCAAAAAAACACAAACATCCCAGAATCCTCTCGGTTTGGGGTCAAAATGTTGTCGCTCATTAAATCCCATAAGAAACGTCGCATCGAATGAATGTGATTGAATTCTCCCCGTCTGGACGAGCGGAATTGAATGGTGCAACTGATTTTGTTCTGTGCTGTGAAAATTCAGATATTTGCATGACTGCTTTTGTTTTATTTTGTGAATAGCAAAAAGCATTCAACCCCATAATACATGTTGTTTTATTGGTCGCTCGTCCATTTCATATCCCATAGCTTAACAACTCATATATATGAATTCCTCTCGATGAGTCGAGCAGTACGAGTACCACCTTGATGGGTCTGCGACGTTTACTTCCAGAGTTATTACCAAAAAACCACAAACATCCCAGAATCCTCTCGGTTTGGGGTCAAAATGTTGTCGCTTATTAAATCCCATAAGAAACGTCGCATCGAATAAATGTGATTGAATTCTCCCCGTCTGGATGAGCGGAATTGAATGGTGCAACTGATTTTGCTGTGCTGTGAAAATTCAGATATTTACATGACTGCTTTTGTTTTATTTTGTGAATAGCAAAAAGCATTCAACCCCATAATACATGTTGTTTTATTGGTCGCTCGTCCATTTCATATCCCATAGCTGAAACACTCATATATTTGGATTCCTCTCGATGAGGCGAGCAGTACGAGTACCACCTTGATGGGTCTGCGACGTTTCCTTCCAGAGTTATTACCAAAAAAACACAAACATCCCAGAATCCTCTCGGTTTGGGGTCAAAATGTTGTCGCTTATTAAATCCCATAAGAAACGTCGCATCGAATAAATGTGATTGAATTCTCCCCGTCTGGACGAGCGGAATTGAATGGTGCAACTGATTTTGCTGTGCTGTGAAAATTCAAATATTTGCATGACTGCTTTTGTTTTATTTTGTGAATAGCAAAAAGCATTCAACCCCATATTACATGTTGTTTTATTGGTCGCTCGTCCATTTCATATCCCATAGCTGAAACACTCATATATTTGAATTCCTCTCGATGAGGCGAGCAGTACGAGTACAACCTTGATGGGTCTGCGACGTTTCCTTCCAGGGTTATTACCAAAAAACCACAAACATCCCAGAATCCTCTCGGTTTGGGGTCAAAATGGTGTCGCTTATTAAATCCCATAAGAAACGTCGCATCAAATGAATGTGATTGAATTCTACCCGTCTGGACGAGCGGAATTGAATGGTGCAACTGATTTTGCTGTGCTGTGAAAATTCAGATATTTGCATGACTGCTTTTGTTTTATTTTGTGAATAGCAAAAAGCATTCAACCCCATAATACATGTTGTTTTATTGGTCGCTCGTCCATTTCATATCCCATAGCTTAACAACTCATATATTTGGATTCTTCTCGATGAGGCGAGCAGTACGAGTACCACCTTGATGGGTCTGCGACGTTTACTTCCAGAGTTATTACCAAAAAAACCACAAACATCCCAGAATCCTCTCGGTTTGGGGTCAAAATGTTGTCGCTTATTAAATCCCATAAGAAACGTCGCATCGAATAAATGTGATTGAATTCTCCCCGTCTGGACGAGCGGAATTGAATGATGCAACTGATTTTGCTGTGCTGTGAAAATTCAGATATTTACATGACTGCTTTTGTTTTATTTTGTGAATAGCAAAAAGCATTCAACCCCATAATACATGTTGTTTTATTGGTCGCTCGTCCATTTCATATCCCATAGCTGAAACACTCATATATTTGGATTCCGCTCGACGAGGCGAGCAGTACGAGTACCACCTTGATGGGTCTGCGACGTTTCCTTCCAGAGTTATTACCAAAAAACCACAAACATACCAGAATCCTCTCGGTTTGGGGTCAAAATGTTGTCGCTTATTAAATCCCATAAGAAACGTCGCATCGAATAAATGTGATTGAATTCTCCCCGTCTGGACGAGCGGAATTGAATGGTGCAACTGATTTTGCTGTGCTGTGAAAATTCAAATATTTGCATGACTGCATTTGTTTTATTTTGTGAATAACAAAAAGCATTCAACCCCATAATACATGCTGTTTTATTGGTCGCTAGTCCATTTCAAATCCCATAGCTTAACCATTCATATATTTGGATTCCTCTCGACGAGGCGAGCAGTACGAGTACCACCTTGATGGGTCTGCGACGTTTCCTTCCAGAGTTATTACCAAAAAAACACAAACATCCCAGAATCCTCTCGGTTTGGGGTCAAAATGTTGTCGCTCATTAAATCCTATAAGAAACGTCGCATCGAATGAATGTGATTGAATTCTCCCCGTCTGGACGAGCGGAATTGAATGGTGCAACTGATTTTGTTCTGTGCTGTGAAAATTCAGATATTTGCATGACTGCTTTTGTTTTATTTTGTGAATAGCAAAAAGCATTCAACCCCATAATACATGTTGTTTTATTGGTCGCTCGTCCATTTCAAATACCATAGCTGAAACACTCATATATTTGGATTACTCTCGATGAGGCGAGCAGTACGAGTACAACCTTGATGGGTCTGCGACGTTTCCTTCCAGAGTTATTACAAAAAAAACACAAACATCCCAGAATCATCTCGGTTTGGGGTCAAAATGTTGTCGCTCATTAAATCCCATAGGAAACGTCGCATCGAATGAATGTGATTGAATTCTCCCCGTCTGGACGAGCGGAATTGAATGGTGCAACTGATTTTGCTGTGCTGTGAAAATTCAGATATTTGCATGACTGCTTTTGTTTTATTTTGTGAATAGCAAAAAGCATTCAACCCCATAATACATGTTGTTTTATTGGTCGCTCGTCCATTTCATATCCCATAGCTGAAACACTCATATATTTGGATTCCGGTCGACGAGGCGAGCAGTACGAGTACCACCTTGATCGGTCTGCGACGTTTCCTTCCAGTGTTATTACCAAAAAACCACAAACATCCCAGAATCCTCTCGGTTTGGGGTCAAAATGTTGTCGCTTATTAAATCCCATAAGAAACGTCGCATCGAATAAATGTGATTGAATTCTCCCCGTCTGGACGAGCGGAATTGAATGGTGCAACTGATTTTGCTGTGCTGTGAAAATTCAGATATTTACATGACTGCTTTTGTTTTATTTTGTGAATAGCAAAAAGCATTCAACCCCATAATACATGTTGTTTTATTGGTCGCTCGTCCATTTCATATCCCATAGCTGAAACACTCATATATTTGGATTCCGCTCGACGAGGCGAGCAGTACGAGTACAACCTTGATGGGTCTGCGACGTTTCCTTCCAGAGTTATTACCAAAAAACCACAAACATCCCAGAATCCTCTCGGTTTGGGGTCAAAATGTTGTCGCTTATTAAATCCCATAAGAAACGTCCCATCGAATGAATGTGATTGAATTCTCCCCGTCTGGACGAGCGGAATTGAATGGTGCAACTGATTTTGCTGTGCTGTGAAAATTCAGATATTTGCATGACTGCTTTGGTTTTGTTGTTTGAATAGCAAAAAGCATTCAACCCCATAATACATGCTGTTTTATTGGTCGCTCGTCCATTTCATATCACATAGCTTAACCATTCATATATTTGGATTCCTCTCGACGAGGCGAGCAGGACGAGTACCACCTTGATGGTTCTGCGACGTTTCCTTCCAGAGTTATTACCAAAAAAACACAAACATCCCAGAATCCTCTCGGTTTGGGGTCAAAATGTTGTCGCTTATTAAATCCCATAAGAAACGTCGCATCGAATAAATGTGATTGAATTCTCCCCGTCTGGACGAGCGGAATTGAATGGTGCAACTGATTTTGCTGTGCTGTGAAAATTCAAATATTTGCATGACTGCATTTGTTTTATTTTGTGAATAACAAAAAGCATTCAACCCCATAATACATGCTGTTTTATTGGTCGCTAGTCCATTTCAAATCCCATAGCTTAACCATTCATATATTTGGATTCCTCTCGACGAGGCGAGCAGTACGAGTACCACCTTGATGGGTCTGCGACGTTTCCTTCCAGAGTTATTACCAAAAAAACACAAACATCCCAGAATCCTCTCGGTTTGGGGTCAAAATGTTGTCGCTCATTAAATCCCATAAAAAAACGTCGCATCGAATGAATGTGATTGAATTCTCCCCGTCTGGACGAGCGGAATTGAATGGTGCAACTGATTTTGTTCTGTGCTGTGAAAATTCAGATATTTGCATGACTGCTTTTGTTTTATTTTGTGAATAGCAAAAAGCATTCAACCCCATAATACATGTTGTTTTATTGGTCGCTCGTCCATTTCATATCCCATAGCTAACAACTCATATATATGAATTCCTCTCGATGAGTCGAGCAGTACGAGTACCACCTTGATGGGTCTGCGACGTTTACTTCCAGAGTTATTACCAAAAAACCACAAACATCCCAGAATCCTCTCGGTTTGGGGTCAAAATGTTGTCGCTTATTAAATCCCATAAGAAACGTCGCATCGAATAAATGTGATTGAATTCTCCCCGTCTGGACGAGCGGAATTGAATGGTGCAACTGATTTTGCTCTGCTGTGAAAATTCAGATATTTACATGACTGCTTTTGTTTTATTTTGTGAATAGCAAAAAGCATTCAACCCCATAATACATGTTGTTTTATTGGTCGCTCGTCCATTTCATATCCCATAGCTGAAACACTCATATATTTGGATTCCTCTCGATGAGGCGAGCAGTACGAGTACCACCTTGATGGGTCTGCGACGTTTCCTTCCAGAGTTATTACCAAAAAAACACAAACATCCCAGAATCATCTCGGTTTGGGGTCAAAATGTTGTCGCTCATTAAATCCCATAGGAAACGTCGCATCGAATGAATGTGATTGAATTCTCCCCGTCTGGACGAGCGGAATTGAATGGTGCAACTGATTTTGCTGTGCTGTGAAAATTCAGATATTTGCATGACTGCTTTTGTTTTATTTTGTGAATAGCAAAAAGCATTCAATCCCATAATACATGTTGTTTTATTGGTCGCTCGTCCATTTCATATCCCATAGCTGAAACACTCATATATTTGGATTCCGGTCGACGAGGCGAGCAGTACGAGTACCACCTTGATCAGTCTGCGACGTTTCCTTCCAGAGTTATTACCAAAAAAACACAAACATCCCAGAATCCTCTCGGTTTGGGGTCAAAATGTTGTCGCTTATTAAATCCCATAAGAAACGTCGCATCGAATAAATGTGATTGAATTCTCCCCGTCTGGACGAGCGGAATTGAATGGTGCAACTGATTTTTCTGTGCTGTGAAAATTCAAATATTTGCATGACTGCTTTTGTTTTATTTTGTGAATAGCAAAAAGCATTCAACCCCATATTACATGTTGTTAAATTGGTCGCTCGTCCATTTCATATCCCATAGCTGAAACACTCATATATTTGAATTCCTCTCGATGAGGCGAGCAGTACGAGTACAACCTTGATGGGTCTGCGACGTTTCCTTCCAGAGTTATTACCAAAAAACCACAAACATCCCAGAATCCTCTCGGTTTGGGGTCAAAATGGTGTCGCTTATTAAATCCCATAAGAAACGTCGCATCGAATGAATGTGATTGAATTCTACCCGTCTGGACGAGCGGAATTGAATGGTGCAACTGATTTTGCTGTGCTGTGAAAATTCAGATATTTGCATGACTGCTTTTGTTTTATTTTGTGAATAGCAAAAAGCATTCAACCCCATAATACATGTTGTTTTATTGGTCGCTCGTCCATTTCATATCCCATAGCTTAAGAACTCATATATTTGGATTCCTCTCGATGAGGCGAGCAGTACGAGTACCACCTTGATGGGTCTGCGACGTTTCCTTCCAGAGTTATTACCAAAAAAACACAAACATCCCAGAATCATCTCGGTTTGGGGTCAAAATGTTGTCGCTCATTAAATCCCATAGGAAACGTCGCATCGAATGAATGTGATTGAATTCTCCCCGTCTGGACGAGCGGAATTGAATGGTGCAACTGATTTTGCTGTGCTGTGAAAATTCAGATATTTGCATGACTGCTTTTGTTTTATTTTGTGAATAGCAAAAAGCATTCAATCCCATAATACATGTTGTTTTATTGGTCGCTCGTCCATTTCATATCCCATAGCTGAAACACTCATATATTTGGATTCCGGTCGACGAGGCGAGCAGTACGAGTACCACCTTGATCGGTCTGCGACGTTTCCTTCCAGAGTTATTACCAAAAAAACACAAACATCCCAGAATCCTCTCGGTTTGGGGTCAAAATGTTGTCGCTTATTAAATCCCATAAGAAACGTCGCATCGAATAAATGTGATTGAATTCTCCCCGTCTGGACGAGCGGAATTGAATGGTGCAACTGATTTTTCTGTGCTGTGAAAATTCAAATATTTGCATGACTGCTTTTGTTTTATTTTGTGAATAGCAAAAAGCATTCAACCCCATATTACATGTTGTTTTATTGGTCGCTCGTCCATTTCATATCCCATAGCTGAAACACTCATATATTTGAATTCCTCTCGATGAGGCGAGCAGTACGAGTACAACCTTGATGGGTCTGCGACGTTTCCTTCCAGAGTTATTACCAAAAAACCACAAACATCCCAGAATCCTCTCGGTTTGGGGTCAAAATGGTGTCGCTTATTAAATCCCATAAGAAACGTCGCATCGAATGAATGTGATTGAATTCTACCCGTCTGGACGAGCGGAATTGAATGGTGCAACTGATTTTGCTGTGCTGTGAAAATTCAGATATTTGCATGACTGCTTTTGTTTTATTTTGTGAATAGCAAAAAGCATTCAACCCCATAATACATGTTGTTTTATTGGTCGCTCGTCCATTTCATATCCCATAGCTTAAGAACTCATATATTTGGATTCCTCTCGATGAGGCGAGCAGTACGAGTACCACCTTGATGGGTCTGCGACGTTTACTTCCAGAGTTATTACCAAAAAACCACAAACATCCCAGAATCCTCTCGGTTTGGGGTCAAAATGTTGTCGCTCATTAAATCCCATAAGAAACGTCGCATCGAATAAATGTGATTGAATTCTCCCCGTCTGGACGAGCGGAATTGAATGATGCAACTGATTTTGCTGTGCTGTGAAAATTCAGATATTTACATGACTGCTTTTGTTTTATTTTGTGAATAGCAAAAAGCATTCAACCCCATAATACATGTTGTTTTATTGGTCGCTCGTCCATTTCATATCCCATAGCTGAAACACTCATATATTTGGATTCCGCTCGACGAGGCGAGCAGTACGAGTACCACCTTGATGGGTCTGCGACGTTTCCTTCCAGAGTTATTACCAAAAAACCACAAACATCCCAGAATCCTCTCGGTTTGGGGTCAAAATGTTGTCGCTTATTAAATCCCATAAGAAACGTCCCATCGAATGAATGTGATTGAATTCTCCCCGTCTGGACGAGCGGAATTGAATGGTGCAACTGATTTTGCTGTGCTGTGAAAATTCAGATATTTGCATGACTGCTTTTGTTTTGTTTTGTGAATAGCAAAAAGCATTCAACCCCATAATACATGCTGTTTTATTGGTCGCTCGTCCATTTCATATCACATAGCTTAACCATTCATATATTTGGATTCCTCTCGACGAGGCGAGCAGTACGAGTACCACCTTGATGGTTCTGCGACGTTTCCTTCCAGAGTTATTACCAAAAAAACACAAACATCCCAGAATCCTCTCGGTTTGGGGTCAAAATGTTGTCGCTTATTAAATCCCATAAGAAACGTCGCATCGAATAAATGTGATTGAATTCTCCCCGTCTGGACGAGCGGAATTGAATGGTGCAACTGATTTTGCTGTGCTGTGAAAATTCAAATATTTGCATGACTGCATTTGTTTTATTTTGTGAATAACAAAAAGCATTCAACCCCATAATACATGCTGTTTTATTGGTCGCTAGTCCATTTCAAATCCCATAGCTTAACCATTCATATATTTGGATTCCTCTCGACGAGGCGAGCAGTACGAGTACCACCTTGATGGGTCTGCGACGTTTCCTTCCAGAGTTATTACCAAAAAAACACAAACATCCCAGAATCCTCTCGGTTTGGGGTCAAAATGTTGTCGCTCATTAAATCCCATAAGAAACGTCGCATCGAATGAATGTGATTGAATTCTCCCCGTCTGGACGAGCGGAATTGAATGGTGCAACTGATTTTGTTCTGTGCTGTGAAAATTTAGATATTTGCATGACTGCTTTTGTTTTATTTTGTGAATAGCAAAAAGCATTCAACCCCATAATACATGTTGTTTTATTGGTCGCTCGTCCATTTCATATCCCATAGCTTAACAACTCATATATATGAATTCCTCTCGATGAGGCGAGCAGTACGAGTACCACCTTGATGGGTCTGCGACGTTTACTTCCAGAGTTATTACCAAAAAACCACAAACATCCCAGAATCCTCTCGGTTTGGGGTCAAAATGTTGTCGCTTATTAAATCCCATAAGAAACGTCGCATCGAATAAATGTGATTGAATTCTCCCCGTCTGGACGAGCGGAATTGAATGGTGCAACTGATTTTGCTGTGCTGTGAGAATTCAGATATTTACATGACTGCTTTTGTTTTATTTTGTGAATAGCAAAAAGCATTCAACCCCATAATACATGTTGTTTTATTGGTCGCTCGTCCATTTCAAATACCATAGCTGAAACACTCATATATTTGGATTACTCTCGATGAGGCGAGCAGTACGAGTACAACCTTGATGGGTCTGCGACGTTTCCTTCCAGAGTTATTACCAAAAAACCACAAACATCCCAGAATCCTCTCGGTTTGGGGTCAAAATGGTGTCGCTTATTAAATCCCATAAGAAACGTCGCATCGAATGAATGTGATTGAATTCTACCCGTCTGGACGAGCGGAATTGAATGGTGCAACTGATTTTGCTGTGCTGTGAAAATTCAGATATTTGCATGACTGCTTTTGTTTTATTTTGTGAATAGCAAAAAGCATTCAACCCCATAATACATGTTGTTTTATTGGTCGCTCGTCCATTTCATATCCCATAGCTTAAGAACTCATATATTTGGATTCCTCTCGATGAGGCGAGCAGTACGAGTACCACCTTGATGGGTCTGCGACGTTTCCTTCCAGAGTTATTACCAAAAAAACACAAACATCCCAGAATCCTCTCGGTTTGGGGTCAAAATGTTGTCGCTCATTAAATCCCATAGGAAACGTCGCATCGAATGAATGTGATTGAATTCTCCCCGTCTGGACGAGCGGAATTGAATGGTGCAACTGATTTTGCTGTGCTGTGAAAATTCAGATATTTGCATGACTGCTTTTGTTTTATTTTGTGAATAGCAAAAAGCATTCAATCCCATAATACATGTTGTTTTATTGGTCGCTCGTCCATTTCATATCCCATAGCTGAAACACTCATATATTTGGATTCCGGTCGACGAGGCGAGCAGTACGAGTACCACCTTGATCGGTCTGCGACGTTTCTTTCCAGAGTTATTACCAAAAAAAACACAAACATCCCAGAATCCTCTCGGTTTGGGGTCAAAATGTTGTCGCTTATTAAATCCCATAAGAAACGTCGCATCGAATAAATGTGATTGAATTCTCCCCGTCTGGACGAGCGGAATTGAATGGTGCAACTGATTTTTCTGTGCTGTGAAAATTCAAATATTTGCATGACTGCTTTTGTTTTATTTCGTGAATAGCAAAAAGCATTCAACCCCATATTACATGTTGTTTTATTGGTCGCTCGTCCATTTCATATCCCATAGCTGAAACACTCATATATTTGAATTCCTCTCGATGAGGCGAGCAGTACGAGTACAACCTTGATGGGTCTGCGACGTTTCCTTCCAGAGTTATTACCAAAAAACCACAAACATCCCAGAATCCTCTCGGTTTGGGGTCAAAATGGTGTCGCTTTTTAAATCCCATAAGAAACGTCGCATCGAATGAATGTGATTGAATTCTACCCGTCTGGACGAGCGGAATTGAATGGTGCAACTGATTTTGCTGTGCTGTGAAAATTCAGATATTTGCATGACTGCTTTTGTTTTATTTTGTGAATAGCAAAAAGCATTCAACCCCATAATACATGTTGTTTTATTGGTCGCTCGTCCATTTCATATCCCATAGCTTAAGAACTCATATATTTGGATTCCTCTCGATGAGGCGAGCAGTACGAGTACCACCTTGATGGGTCTGCGACGTTTACTTCCAGAGTTATTACCAAAAAACCACAAACATCCCAGAATCCTCTCGGTTTGGGGTCAAAATGTTGTCGCTCATTAAATCCCATAAGAAACGTCGCATCGAATAAATGTGATTGAATTCTCCCCGTCTGGACGAGCGGAATTGAATGATGCAACTGATTTTGCTGTGCTGTGAAAATTCAGATATTTACATGACTGCTTTTGTTTTATTTTGTGAATAGCAAAAAGCATTCAACCCCATAATACATGTTGTTTAATTGGTCGCTCGTCCATTTCATATCCCATAGCTGAAACACTCATATATTTGGATTCCGCTCGACGAGGCGAGCAGTACGAGTACCACCTTGATGGGTCTGCGACGTTTCCTTCCAGAGTTATTACCAAAAAACCACAAACATCCCAGAATCCTCTCGGTTTGGGGTCAAAATGTTGTCGCTTATTAAATCCCATAAGAAACGTCCCATCGAATGAATGTGATTGAATTCTCCCCGTCTGGACGAGCGGAATTGAATGGTGCAACTGATTTTGCTGTGCTGTGAAAATTCAGATATTTGCATGACTGCTTTTGTTTTGTTTTGTGAATAGCAAAAAGCATTCAACCCCATAATACATGCTGTTTTATTGGTCGCTCGTCCATTTCATATCACATAGCTTAACCATTCATATATTTGGATTCCTCTCGACGAGGCGAGCAGTACGAGTACCACCTTGATGGTTCTGCGACGTTTCCTTCCAGAGTTATTACCAAAAAAACACAAACATCCCAGAATCCTCTCGGTTTGGGGTCAAAATGTTGTCGCTTATTAAATCCCATAAGAAACGTCGCATCGAATAAATGTGATTGAATTCTCCCCGTCTGGACGAGCGGAATTGAATGGTGCAACTGATTTTGCTGTGCTGTGAAAATTCAAATATTTGCATGACTGCATTTGTTTTATTTTGTGAATAACAAAAAGCATTCAACCCCATAATACATGCTGTTTTATTGGTCGCTAGTCCATTTCAAATCCCATAGCTTAACCATTCATATATTTGGATTCCTCTCGACGAGGCGAGCAGTACGAGTACCACCTTGATGGGTCTGCGACGTTTCCTTCCAGAGTTATTACCAAAAAAACACAAACATCCCAGAATCCTCTCGGTTTGGGGTCAAAATGTTGTCGCTCATTAAATCCCATAAGAAACGTCGCATCGAATGAATGTGATTGAATTCTCCCCGTCTGGACGAGCGGAATTGAATGGTGCAACTGATTTTGTTCTGTGCTGTGAAAATTCAGATATTTGCATGACTGCTTTTGTTTTATTTTGTGAATAGCAAAAAGCATTCAACCCCATAATACATGTTGTTTTATTGGTCGCTCGTCCATTTCATATCCCATAGCTTAACAACTCATATATATGAATTCCTCTCGATGAGGCGAGCAGTACGAGTACCACCTTGATGGGTCTGCGACGTTTACTTCCAGAGTTATTACCAAAAAACCACAAACATCCCAGAATCCTCTCGGTTTGGGGTCAAAATGTTGTCGCTTATTAAATCCCATAAGAAACGTCGCATCGAATAAATGTGATTGAATTCTCCCCGTCTGGACGAGCGGAATTGAATGGTGCAACTGATTTTGCTGTGCTGTGAAAATTCAGATATTTACATGACTGCTTTTGTTTTATTTTGTGAATAGCAAAAAGCATTCAACCCCATAATACATGTTGTTTTATTGGTCGCTCGTCCATTTCAAATACCATAGCTGAAACACTCATATATTTGGATTACTCTCGATGAGGCGAGCAGTACGAGTACAACCTTGATGGGTCTGCGACGTTTCCTTCCAGAGTTATTACAAAAAAAACACAAACATCCCAGAATCATCTCGGTTTGGGGTCAAAATGTTGTCGCTCATTAAATCCCATAGGAAACGTCGCATCGAATGAATGTGATTGAATTCTCCCCGTCTGGACGAGCGGAATTGAATGGTGCAACTGATTTTGCTGTGCTGTGAAAATTCAGATATTTGCATGACTGCTTTTGTTTTATTTTGTGAATAGCAAAAAGCATTCAACCCCATAATACATGTTGTTTTATTGGTCGCTCGTCCATTTCATATCCCATAGCTGAAACACTCATATATTTGGATTCCGGTCGACGAGGCGAGCAGTACGAGTACCACCTTGATCGGTCTGCGACGTTTCCTTCCAGAGTTATTACCAAAAAAACACAAACATCCCAGAATCCTCTCGGTTTGGGGTCAAAATGTTGTCGCTTATTAAATCCCATAAGAAACGTCGCATCGAATAAATGTGATTGAATTCTCCCCGTCTGGATGAGCGGAATTGAATGGTGCAACTGATTTTGCTGTGCTGTGAAAATTCAAATATTTGCATGACTGCTTTTGTTTTATTTTGTGAATAGCAAAAAGCATTCAACCCCATATTACATGTTGTTTTATTGGTCGCTCGTCCATTTCATATCCCATAGCTGAAACACTCATATATTTGAATTCCTCTCGATGAGGCGAGCAGTACGAGTACAACCTTTATGGGTCTGCGACGTTTCCTTCCAGAGTTATTACCAAAAAACCACAAACATCCCAGAATCCTCTCGGTTT
This sequence comes from Petromyzon marinus, assembly GCF_048934315.1. NCBI lineage: Eukaryota > Metazoa > Chordata > Hyperoartia > Petromyzontiformes > Petromyzontidae > Petromyzon > Petromyzon marinus. The sequence goes on from NW_027423102.1 coordinate 1,240,612, forward strand.
GGGGTCAAAATGGTGTCGCTTATTAAATCCCATAAGAAACGTCGCATCGAATGAATGTGATTGAATTCTACCCGTCTGGACGAGCGGAATTGAATGGTGCAACTGATTTTGCTGTGCTGTGAAAATTCAGATATTTGCATGACTGCTTTTGTTTTATTTTGTGAATAGCAAAAAGCATTCAACCCCATAATACATGTTGTTTTATTGGTCGCTCGTCCATTTCATATCCCATAGCTTAACAACTCATATATTTGGATTCCTCTCGATGAGGCGAGCAGTACGAGTACCACCTTGATGGGTCTGCGACGTTTACTTCCAGAGTTATTACCAAAAAACCACAAACATCCCAGAATCCTCTCGGTTTGGGGTCAAAATGTTGTCGCTTATTAAATCCCATAAGAAACGTCCCATCGAATGAATGTGATTGAATTCTCCCCGTCTGGACGAGCGGAATTGAATGGTGCAACTGATTTTGCTGTGCTGTGAAAATTCAGATATTTGCATGACTGCTTTTGTTTTATTTTGTGAATAGCAAAAAGCATTCAACCCCATATTACATGTTGTTTTATTGGTCGCTCGTCCATTTCATATCCCATAGCTGAAAAACTCATATATTTGGATTCCTCTCGATGAGGCGAGCAGTACGAGTACCACCTTGATGGGTCTGCGACGTTTACTTCCAGAGTTATTACCAAAAAACCACAAACATCCCAGAATCCTCTCGGTTTGGGGTCAAAATGTTGTCGCTTTTTAAATCCCATAAGAAACGTCGCATCGAATAAATGTGATTGAATTATCCCCGTCTGGACGAGCGGAATTGAATGGTGCAACTGATTTTGCTGTGCTGTGAAAATTCAGATATTTACATGACTGCTTTTGTTTTATTTTGTGAATAGCAAAAAGCATTCAACCCCATAATACATGTTGTTTTATTGGTCGCTCGTCCATTTCATATCCCATAGCTGAAACACTCATATATTTGGATTCCGCTCGACGAGGCGAGCAGTACGAGTACAACCTTGATGGGTCTGCGACGTTTCCTTCCAGAGTTATTACCAAAAAACCACAAACATCCCAGAATCCTCTCGGTTTGGGGTCAAAATGTTGTCGCTTATTAAATCCCATAAGAAACGTCCCATCGAATGAATGTGATTGAATTCTCCCCGTCTGGACGAGCGGAATTGAATGGTGCAACTGATTTTGCTGTGCTGTGAAAATTCAGATATTTGCATGACTGCTTTTGTTTTGTTTTGTGAATAGCAAAAAGCATTCAACCCCATAATACATGCTGTTTTATTGGTCGCTCGTCCATTTCATATCACATAGCTTAACCATTCATATATTTGGATTCCTCTCGACGAGGCGAGCAGTACGAGTACCACCTTGATGGTTCTGCGACGTTTCCTTCCAGAGTTATTACCAAAAAAACACAAACATCCCAGAATCCTCTCGGTTTGGGGTCAAAATGTTGTCGCTTATTAAATCCCATAAGAAACGTCGCATCGAATAAATGTGATTGAATTCTCCCCGTCTGGACGAGCGGAATTGAATGGTGCAACTGATTTTGCTGTGCTGTGAAAATTCAAATATTTGCATGACTGCATTTGTTTTATTTTGTGAATAACAAAAAGCATTCAACCCCATAATACATGCTGTTTTATTGGTCGCTAGTCCATTTCAAATCCCATAGCTTAACCATTCATATATTTGGATTCCTCTCGACGAGGCGAGCAGTACGAGTACCACCTTGATGGTTCTGCGACGTTTACTTCCAGAGTTATTACCAAAAAACCACAAACATCCCAGAATCCTCTCGGTTTGGGGTCAAAATGTTGTCGCTTATTAAATCCCATAAGAAACGTCGCATCGAATAAATGTGATTGAATTCTCCCCGTCTGGACGAGCGGAATTGAATGGTGCAACTGATTTTGCTGTGCTGTGAAAATTCAGATATTTACATGACTGCTTTTGTTTTATTTTGTGAATAGCAAAAAGCATTCAACCCCATAATACATGTTGTTTTATTGGTCGCTCGTCCATTTCATATCCCATAGCTGAAACACTCATATATTTGGATTCCTCTCGATGAGGCGAGCAGTACGAGTACCACCTTGATGGGTCTGCGACGTTTCCTTCCAGAGTTATTACCAAAAAAACACAAACATCCCAGAATCATCTCGGTTTTGGGTCAAAATGTTGTCGCTCATTAAATCCCATAGGAAACGTCGCATCGAATGAATGTGATTGAATTCTCCCCGTCTGGACGAGCGGAATTGAATGGTGCAACTGATTTTGCTGTGCTGTGAAAATTCAGATATTTGCATGACTGCTTTTGTTTTATTTTGTGAATAGCAAAAAGCATTCAATCCCATAATACATGTTGTTTTATTGGTCGCTCGTCCATTTCATATCCCATAGCTGAAACACTCATATATTTGGATTCCGGTCGACGAGTCGAGCAGTACGAGTACCACCTTGATCGGTCTGCGACGTTTCCTTCCAGAGTTATTACCAAAAAAACACAAACATCCCAGAATCCTCTCGGTTTGGGGTCAAAATGTTGTCGCTTATTAAATCCCATAAGAAACGTCGCATCGAATAAATGTGATTGAATTCTCCCCGTCTGGACGAGCGGAATTGAATGGTGCAACTGATTTTTCTGTGCTGTGAAAATTCAAATATTTGCATGACTGCTTTTGTTTTATTTTGTGAATAGCAAAAAGCATTCAACCCCATATTACATGTTGTTTTATTGGTCGCTCGTCCATTTCATATCCCATAGCTGAAACACTCATATATTTGAATTCCTCTCGATGAGGCGAGCAGTACGAGTACAACCTTGATGGGTCTGCGACGTTTCCTTCCAGAGTTATTACCAAAAAACCACAAACATCCCAGAATCCTCTCGGTTTGGGGTCAAAATGGTGTCGCTTATTAAATCCCATAAGAAACGTCGCATCGAATGAATGTGATTGAATTCTACCCGTCTGGACGAGCGGAATTGAATGGTGCAACTGATTTTGCTGTGCTGTGAAAATTCAGATATTTGCATGACTGCTTTTGTTTTATTTTGTGAATAGCAAAAAGCATTCAACCCCATAATACATGTTGTTTTATTGGTCGCTCGTCCATTTCATATCCCATAGCTTAAGAACTCATATATTTGGATTCCTCTCGATGAGGCGAGCAGTACGAGTACCACCTTGATGGGTCTGCGACGTTTACTTCCAGAGTTATTACCAAAAAACCACAAACATCCCAGAATCCTCTCGGTTTGGGGTCAAAATGTTGTCGCTCATTAAATCCCATAAGAAACGTCGCATCGAATAAATGTGATTGAATTCTCCCCGTCTGGACGAGCGGAATTGAATGATGCAACTGATTTTGCTGTGCTGTGAAAATTCAGATATTTACATGACTGCTTTTGTTTTATTTTGTGAATAGCAAAAAGCATTCAACCCCATAATACATGTTGTTTTATTGGTCGCTCGTCCATTTCATATCCCATAGCTGAAACACTCATATATTTGAATTCCTCTCGATGAGGCGAGCAGTACGAGTACAACCTTGATGGGTCTGCGACGTTTCCTTCCAGAGTTATTACCAAAAAACCACAAACATCCCAGAATCCTCTCGGTTTGGGGTCAAAATGGTGTCGCTTATTAAATCCCATAAGAAACGTCGCATCGAATGAATGTGATTGAATTCTACCCGTCTGGACGAGCGGAATTGAATGGTGCAACTGATTTTGCTGTGCTGTGAAAATTCAGATATTTGCATGACTGCTTTTGTTTTATTTTGTGAATAGCAAAAAGCATTCAACCCCATAATACATGTTGTTTTATTGGTCGCTCGTCCATTTCATATCCCATAGCTTAAGAACTCATATATTTGGATTCCTCTCGATGAGGCGAGCAGTACGAGTACCACCTTGATGGGTCTGCGACGTTTCCTTCCAGAGTTATTACCAAAAAACCACAAACATCCCAGAATCCTCTCGGTTTGGGGTCAAAATGTTGTCGCTTATTAAATCCCATAAGAAACGTCCCATCGAATGAATGTGATTGAATTCTCCCCGTCTGGACGAGCGGAATTGAATGGTGCAACTGATTTTGCTGTGCTGTGAAAATTCAGATATTTGCATGACTGCTTTTGTTTTGTTTTGTGAATAGCAAAAAGCATTCAACCCCATAATACATGCTGTTTTATTGGTCGCTCGTCCATTTCATATCACATAGCTTAACCATTCATATATTTGGATTCCTCTCGACGAGGCGAGCAGTACGAGTACCACCTTGATGGTTCTGCGACGTTTCCTTCCAGAGTTATTACCAAAAAAACACAAACATCCCAGAATCCTCTCGGTTTGGGGTCAAAATGTTGTCGCTTATTAAATCCCATAAGAAACGTCGCATCGAATAAATGTGATTGAATTCTCCCCGTCTGGACGAGCGGAATTGAATGGTGCAACTGATTTTGCTGTGCTGTGAAAATTCAAATATTTGCATGACTGCATTTGTTTTATTTTGTGAATAACAAAAAGCATTCAACCCCATAATACATGCTGTTTTATTGGTCGCTAGTCCATTTCAAATCCCATAGCTTAAGCATTCATATATTTGGATTCCTCTCGACGAGGCGAGCAGTACGAGTACCACCTTGATGGGTCTGCGACGTTTCCTTCCAGAGTTATTACCAAAAAAACACAAACATCCCAGAATCCTCTCGGTTTGGGGTCAAAATGTTGTCGCTCATTAAATCCCATAAGAAACGTCGCATCGAATGAATGTGATTGAATTCTCCCCGTCTGGACGAGCGGAATTGAATGGTGCAACTGATTTTGTTCTGTGCTGTGAAAATTCAGATATTTGCATGACTGCTTTTGTTTTATTTTGTGAATAGCAAAAAGCATTCAACCCCATAATACATGTTGTTTTATTGGTCGCTCGTCCATTTCATATCCCATAGCTTAAGAACTCATATATATGAATTCCTCTCGATGAGTCGAGCAGTACGAGTACCACCTTGATGGGTCTGCGACGTTTACTTCCAGAGTTATTACCAAAAAACCACAAACATCCCAGAATCCTCTCGGTTTGGGGTCAAAATGTTGTCGCTCATTAAATCCCATAAAAAACGTCGCATCGAATGAATGTGATTGAATTCTCCCCGTCTGGACGAGCGGAATTGAATGGTGCAACTGATTTTGTTCTGTGCTGTGAAAATTCAGATATTTGCATGACTGCTTTTGTTTTATTTTGTGAATAGCAAAAAGCATTCAACCCCATAATACATGTTGTTTTATTGGTCGCTCGTCCATTTCATATCCCATAGCTTAACAACTCATATATATGAATTCCTCTCGATGAGTCGAGCAGTACGAGTACCACCTTGATGGGTCTGCGACGTTTACTTCCAGAGTTATTACCAAAAAACCACAAACATCCCAGAATCCTCTCGGTTTGGGGTCAAAATGTTGTCGCTTATTAAATCCCATAAGAAACGTCGCATCGAATAAATGTGATTGAATTCTCCCCGTCTGGACGAGCGGAATTGAATGGTGCAACTGATTTTGCTGTGCTGTGAAAATTCAGATATTTACATGACTGCTTTTGTTTTATTTTGTGAATAGCAAAAAGCATTCAACCCCATAATACATGTTGTTTTATTGGTCGCTCGTCCATTTCATATCCCATAGCTGAAACACTCATATATTTGGATTCCTCTCGATGAGTCGAGCAGTACGAGTACCACCTTGATGGGTCTGCGACGTTTCCTTCCAGAGTTATTACCAAAAAAACACAAACATCCCAGAATCATCTCGGTTTGGGGTCAAAATGTTGTCGCTCATTAAATCCCATAGGAAACGTCGCATCGAATGAATGTGATTGAATTCTCCCCGTCTGGACGAGCGGAATTGAATGGTGCAACTGATTTTGCTGTGCTGTGAAAATTCAGATATTTGCATGACTGCTTTTGTTTTATTTTGTGAATAACAAAAAGCATTCAACCCCATAATACATGTTGTTTTATTGGTCGCTCGTCCATTTCATATCCCATAGCTGAAACACTCATATATTTGGATTCCGGTCGACGAGGCGAGCAGTACGAGTACCACCTTGATCGGTCTGCGACGTTTCCTTCCAGAGTTATTACCAAAAAAACACAAACATCCCAGAATCCTCTCGGTTTGGGGTCAAAATGTTGTCGCTTATTAAATCCCATAAGAAACGTCGCATCGAATAAATGTGATTGAATTCTCCCCGTCTGGACGAGCGGAATTGAATGGTGCAACTGATTTTTCTGTGCTGTGAAAATTCAAATATTTGCATGACTGCTTTTGTTTTATTTTGTGAATAGCAAAAAGCATTCAACCCCATATTACATGTTGTTTTATTGGTCGCTCGTCCATTTCATATCCCATAGCTGAAACACTCATATATTTGAATTCCTCTCGATGAGGCGAGCAGTACGAGTACAACCTTGATGGGTCTGCGACGTTTCCTTCCAGAGTTATTACCAAAAAACCACAAACATCCCAGAATCCTCTCGGTTTGGGGTCAAAATGGTGTCGCTTATTAAATCCCATAAGAAACGTCGCATCGAATGAATGTGATTGAATTCTACCCGTCTGGACGAGCGGAATTGAATGGTGCAACTGATTTTGCTGTGCTGTGAAAATTCAGATATTTGCATGACTGCTTTTGTTTTATTTTGTGAATAGCAAAAAGCATTCAACCCCATAATACATGTTGTTTTATTGGTCGCTCGTCCATTTCATATCCCATAGCTTAACAACTCATATATTTGGATTCCTCTCGATGAGGCGAGCAGTACGAGTACCACCTTGATGGGTCTGCGACGTTTACTTCCAGAGTTATTACCAAAAAACCACAAACATCCCAGAATCCTCTCGGTTTGGGGTCAAAATGTTGTCGCTTATTAAATCCCATAAGAAACGTCGCATCGAATAAATGTGATTGAATTCTCCCCGTCTGGACGAGCGGAATTGAATGATGCAACTGATTTTGCTGTGCTGTGAAAATAACAGATATTTACATGACTGCTTTTGTTTTATTTTGTGAATAGCAAAAAGCATTCAACCCCATAATACATGTTGTTTTATTGGTCGCTCGTCCATTTCATATCCCATAGCTGAAACACTCATATATTTGGATTCCGCTCTACGAGGCGAGCAGTACGAGTACCACCTTGATGGGTCTGCGACGTTTCCTTCCAGAGTTATTACCAAAAAACCACAAACATCCCAGAATCCTCTCGGTTTGGGGTCAAAATGTTGTCGCTTATTAAATCCCATAAGAAACGTCCCATCGAATGAATGTGATTGAATTCTCCCCGTCTGGACGAGCGGAATTGAATGGTGCAACTGATTTTGCTGTGCTGTGAAAATTCAGATATTTGCATGACTGCTTTTGTTTTGTTTTGTGAATAGCAAAAAGCATTCAACCCCATAATACATGCTGTTTTATTGGTCGCTCGTCCATTTCATATCACATAGCTTAACCATTCATATATTTGGATTCCTCTCGACGAGGCGAGCAGTACGAGTACCACCTTGATGGTTCTGCGACGTTTCCTTCCAGAGTTATTACCAAAAAAACACAAACATCCCAGAATCCTCTCGGTTTGGGGTCAAAATGTTGTCGCTTATTAAATCCCATAAGAAACGTCGCATCGAATAAATGTGATTGAATTCTCCCCGTCTGGACGAGCGGAATTGAATGGTGCAACTGATTTTGCTGTGCTGTGAAAATTCAAATATTTGCATGACTGCATTTGTTTTATTTTGTGAATAACAAAAAGCATTCAACCCCATAATACATGCTGTTTTATTGGTCGCTAGTCCATTTCAAATCCCATAGCTTAACCATTCATATATTTGGATTCCTCTCGACGAGGCGAGCAGTACGAGTACCACCTTGATGGGTCTGCGACGTTTCCTTCCAGAGTTATTACCAAAAAAACACAAACATCCCAGAATCCTCTCGGTTTGGGGTCAAAATGTTGTCGCTCATTAAATCCCATAAGAAACGTCGCATCGAATGAATGTTATTGAATTCTCCCCGTCTGGACGAGCGGAATTGAATGGTGCAACTGATTTTGTTCTGTGCTGTGAAAATTCAGATATTTGCATGACTGCTTTTGTTTTATTTTGTGAATAGCAAAAAGCATTCAACCCCATAATACATGTTGTTTTATTGGTCGCTCGTCCATTTCATATCCCATAGCTTAAGAACTCATATATATGAATTCCTCTCGATGAGGCGAGCAGTACGAGTACCACCTTGATGGGTCTGCGACGTTTACTTCCAGAGTTATTACCAAAAAACCACAAACATCCCAGAATCCTCTCGGTTTGGGGTCAAAATGGTGTCGATTATTAAATCCCATAAGAAACGTCGCATCGAATGAATGTGATTGAATTCTACCCGTCTGGACGAGCGGAATTGAATGGTGCAACTGATTTTGCTGTGCTGTGAAAATTCAGATATTTGCATGACTGCTTTTGTTTTATTTTGTGAATAGCAAAAAGCATTCAACCCCATAATACATGTTGTTTTATTGGTCGCTCGTCCATTTCATATCCCATAGCTTAACAACTCATATATTTGGATTCCTCTCGATGAGGCGAGCAGTACGAGTACCACCTTGATGGGTCTGCGACGTTTACTTCCAGAGTTATTACCAAAAAACCACAAACATCCCAGAATCCTCTCGGTTTGGGGTCAAAATGTTGTCGCTTATTAAATCCCATAAGAAACGTCGCATCGAATAAATGTGATTGAATTCTCCCCGTCTGGACGAGCGGAATTGAATGATGCAACTGATTTTGCTGTGCTGTGAAAATAACAGATATTTACATGACTGCTTTTGTTTTATTTTGTGAATAGCAAAAAGCATTCAACCCCATAATACATGTTGTTTTATTGGTCGCTCGTCCATTTCATATCCCATAGCTGAAACACTCATATATTTGGATTCCGCTCTACGAGGCGAGCAGTACGAGTACCACCTTGATGGGTCTGCGACGTTTCCTTCCAGAGTTATTACCAAAAAACCACAAACATCCCAGAATCCTCTCGGTTTGGGGTCAAAATGTTGTCGCTTATTAAATCCCATAAGAAACGTCCCATCGAATGAATGTGATTGAATTCTCCCCGTCTGGACGAGCGGAATTGAATGGTGCAACTGATTTTGCTGTGCTGTGAAAATTCAGATATTTGCATGACTGCTTTTGTTTTGTTTTGTGAATAGCAAAAAGCATTCAACCCCATAATACATGCTGTTTTATTGGTCGCTCGTCCATTTCATATCACATAGCTTAACCATTCATATATTTGGATTCCTCTCGACGAGGCGAGCAGTACGAGTACCACCTTGATGGTTCTGCGACGTTTCCTTCCAGAGTTATTACCAAAAAAACACAAACATCCCAGAATCCTCTCGGTTTGGGGTCAAAATGTTGTCGCTTATTAAATCCCATAAGAAACGTCGCATCGAATAAATGTGATTGAATTCTCCCCGTCTGGACGAGCGGAATTGAATGGTGCAACTGATTTTGCTGTGCTGTGAAAATTCAAATATTTGCATGACTGCATTTGTTTTATTTTGTGAATAACAAAAAGCATTCAACCCCATAATACATGCTGTTTTATTGGTCGCTAGTCCATTTCAAATCCCATAGCTTAACCATTCATATATTTGGATTCCTCTCGACGAGGCGAGCAGTACGAGTACCACCTTGATGGTTCTGCGACGTTTCCTTCCAGAGTTATTACCAAAAAAACACAAACATCCCAGAATCCTCTCGGTTTGGGGTCAAAATGTTGTCGCTTATTAAATCCCATAAGAAACGTCGCATCGAATAAATGTGATTGAATTCTCCCTGTCTGGACGAGCGGAATTGAATGGTGCAACTGATTTTGCTGTGCTGTGAAAATTCAAATATTTGCATGACTGCATTTGTTTTATTTTGTGAATAACAAAAAAGCATTCAACCCCATAATACATGCTGTTTTATTGGTCGCTAGTCCATTTCAAATCCCATAGCTTAACCATTCATATATTTGGATTCCTCTCGACGAGGCGAGCAGTACGAGTACCACCTTGATGGGTCTGCGACGTTTCCTTCCAGAGTTATTACCAAAAAAACACAAACATCCCAGAATCCTCTCGGTTTGGGGTCAAAATGTTGTCGCTCATTAAATCCCATAAGAAACGTCGCATCGAATGAATGTGATTGAATTCTCCCCGTCTGGACGAGCGGAATTGAATGGTGCAACTGATTTTGTTCTGTGCTGTGAAAATTCAGATATTTGCATGACTGCTTTTGTTTTATTTTGTGAATAGCAAAAAGCATTCAACCCCATAATACATGTTGTTTTATTGGTCGCTCGTCCATTTCATATCCCATAGCTTAAGAACTCATATATATGAATTCCTCTCGATGAGGCGAGCAGTACGAGTACCACCTTGATGGGTCTGCGACGTTTCCTTCCAGAGTTATTACCAAAAAACCACAAACATCCCAGAATCCTCTCGGTTTGGGGTCAAAATGTTGTCGCTTATTAAATCCCATAAGAAACGTCGCATCGAATAAATGTGATTGAATTCTCCCCGTCTGGACGAGCGGAATTGAATGGTGCAACTGATTTTGCTGTGCTGTGAAAATTCAGATATTTACATGACTGCTTTTGTTTTATTTTGTGAATAGCAAAAAGCATTCAACCCCATAATACATGTTGTTTTATTGGTCGCTCGTCCATTTCATATACCATAGCTGAAACACTCATATATTTGGATTCCTCTCGATGAGGCGAGCAGTACGAGTACAACCTTGATGGGTCTGCGACGTTTCCTTCCAGAGTTATTACCAAAAAAACACAAACATCCCAGAATCATCTCGGTTTGGGGTCAAAATGTTGTCGCTCATTAAATACCATAGGAAACGTCGCATCGAATGAATGTGATTGAATTCTCCCCGTCTGGACGAGCGGAATTGAATGGTGCAACTGATTTTGCTGTGCTGTGAAAATTCAGATATTTGCATGACTGCTTTTGTTTTATTTTGTGAATAGCAAAAAGCATTCAACCCCATAATACATGTTGTTTTATTGGTCGCTCGTCCATTTCATATCCCATAGCTGAAACACTCATATATTTGGATTCCGGTCGACGAGGCGAGCAGTACGATTACCACCTTGATCGGTCTGCGACGTTTCCTTCCAGAGTTTTTACCAAAAAAACACAAACATCCCAGAATCCTCTCGGTTTGGGGTCAAAATGTTGTCGCTTATTAAATCCCATAAGAAACGTCGCATCGAATAAATGTGATTGAATTCTACCCGTCTGGACGAGCGGAATTGAATGGTGCAACTGATTTTGCTGTGCTGTGAAAATTCAGATATTTGCATGACTGCTTTTGTTTTATTTTGTGAATAGCAAAAAGCATTCAACCCCATAATACATGCTGTTTTATTGGTCGCTCGTCCATTTCATATCCCATAGCTTAACAACTCATATATTTGGATTCCTCTCGATGAGGCGAGCAGTACGAGTACCACCTTGATGGGTCTGCGACGTTTACTTCCAGAGTTATTACCAAAAAACTACAAACATCCCAGAATCCTCTCGGTTTGGGGTCAAAATGTTGTCGCTTATTAAATCCCATAAGAAACGTCGCATCGAATAAATGTGATTGAATTCTCCCCGTCTGGACGAGCGGAATTGAATGGTGCAACTGATTTTGCTGTGCTGTGAAAATTCAGATATTTACATGACTGCTTTTGTTTTATTTTGTGAATAGCAAAAAGCATTCAACCCCATAATACATGTTGTTTTATTGGTCGCTCGTCCATTTCATATCCCATAGCTGAAACACTCATATATTTGGATTCCGCTCGACGAGGCGAGCAGTACGAGTACCACCTTGATGGGTCTGCGACGTTTCCTTCCAGAGTTATTACCAAAAAACCACAAACATCCCAGAATCCTCTCGGTTTGGGGTCAAAATGTTGTCGCTTATTAAATCCCATAAGAAACGTCCCATCGAATGAATGTGATTGAATTTTCCCCGTCTGGACGAGCGGAATTGAATGGTGCAACTGATTTTGCTGTGCTGTGAAAATTCAAATATTTGCATGACTGCTTTTGTTTTATTTTGTGAATAGCAAAAAGCATTCAACCCCATAATACATGTTGTTTTATTGGTCGCTAGTCCATTTCAAATCCCATAGCTTAACCATTCATATATTTGGATTCCGCTCGACGAGGCGAGCAGTACGAGTACCACCTTGATCGGTCTGCGACGTTTCCTTCCAGAGTTATTACCAAAAAAACACAAACATCCCAGAATCCTCTCGGTTTGGGGTCAAAATGTTGTCGCTTATTAAATCCCATAAGAAACGTCGCATCGAATAAATGTGATTGAATTCTCCCCGTCTGGACGAGCGGAATAGAATGGTGCAACTGATTTTGCTGTGCTGTGAAAATTCAAATATTTGCATGACTGCATTTATTTTATTTTGTGAATAACAAAAAGCATTCAACCCCATAATACATGCTGTTTTATTGGTCGCTAGTCCATTTCAAATCCCATAGCTGAAACACTCATATATTTGGATTCCTCTCGATGAGGCGAGCAGTACGAGTACCACCTTGATGGGTCTGCGACGTTTCCTTCCAGAGTTATTACCAAAAAAACACAAACATCCCAGAATCCTCTCGGTTTGGGGTCAAAATGGTGTCGCTTATTAAATCCCATAAGAAACGTCGCATCGAATAAATGTGATTGAATTCTCCCCGTCTGGACGAGCGGAATTGAATGGTGCAACTGATTTTGTTCTGTGCTGTGAAAATTCAGATATTTGCATGACTGCTTTTGTTTTATTTTGTGAATAGCAAAAAGCATTCAACCCCATAATACATGCTGTTTTATTGGTCGCTCGTCCATTTCATATCCCATAGCTTAAGAACTCATATATATGAATTCCTCTCGATGAGGCGAGCAGTACGAGTACCACCTTGATGGGTCTGCGACGTTTACTTCCAGAGTTATTAGCAAAAAACCACAAACATCCCAGAATCCTCTCGGTTTGGGGTCAAAATGTTGTCGCTTATTAAATCCCATAAGAAACGTCGCATCGAATAAATGTGATTGAATTCTCCCCGTCTGGACGAGCGGAATTGAATGGTGCAACTGATTTTGCTGTGCTGTGAAAATTCAGATATTTACATGACTGCTTTTGTTTTATTTTGTGAATAGCAAAAAGCATTCAACCCCATAATACATGTTGTTTTATTGGTCGCTCGTCCATTTCATATACCATAGCTGAAACACTCATATATTTGGATTCCTCTCGATGAGGCGAGCAGTACGAGTACAACCTTGATGGGTCTGCGACGTTTCCTTCCAGAGTTATTACCAAAAAAACACAAACATCCCAGAATCATCTCGGTTTGGGGTCAAAATGTTGTCGCTCATTAAATCCCATAGGAAACGTCGCATCGAATGAATGTGATTGAATTCTCCCCGTCTGGACGAGCGGAATTGAATGGTGCAACTGATTTTGCTGTGCTGTGAAAATTCAGATATTTGCATGACTGCTTTTGTTTTATTTTGTGAATAGCAAAAAGCATTCAACCCCATAATACATGTTGTTTTATTGGTCGCTCGTCCATTTCATATCCCATAGCTGAAACACTCATATATTTGGATTCCGGTCGACGAGGCGAGCAGTACGATTACCACCTTGATCGGTCTGCGACGTTTCCTTCCAGAGTTTTTACCAAAAAAACACAAACATCCCAGAATCCTCTCGGTTTGGGGTCAAAATGTTGTCGCTTATTAAATCCCATAAGAAACGTCGCATCGAATAAATGTGATTGAATTCTACCCGTCTGGACGAGCGGAATTGAATGGTGCAACTGATTTTGCTGTGCTGTGAAAATTCAGATATTTGCATGACTGCTTTTGTTTTATTTTGTGAATAGCAAAAAGCATTCAACCCCATAATACATGCTGTTTTATTGGTCGCTCGTCCATTTCATATCCCATAGCTTAACAACTCATATATTTGGATTCCTCTCGATGAGGCGAGCAGTACGAGTACCACCTTGATGGGTCTGCGACGTTTACTTCCAGAGTTATTACCAAAAAACTACAAACATCCCAGAATCCTCTCGGTTTGGGGTCAAAATGTTGTCGCTTATTAAATCCCATAAGAAACGTCGCATCGAATAAATGTGATTGAATTCTCCCCGTCTGGACGAGCGGAATTGAATGGTGCAACTGATTTTGCTGTGCTGTGAAAATTCAGATATTTACATGACTGCTTTTGTTTTATTTTGTGAATAGCAAAAAGCATTCAACCCCATAATACATGTTGTTTTATTGGTCGCTCGTCCATTTCATATCCCATAGCTGAAACACTCATATATTTGGATTCCGCTCGACGAGGCGAGCAGTACGAGTACCACCTTGATGGGTCTGCGACGTTTCCTTCCAGAGTTATTACCAAAAAACCACAAACATCCCAGAATCCTCTCGGTTTGGGGTCAAAATGGTGTCGCTTATTAAATCCCATAAGAAACGTCGCATCGAATAAATGTGATTGAATTCTACCCGTCTGGACGAGCGGAATTGAATGGTGCAACTGATTTTGCTGTGCTGTGAAAATTCAGATATTTGCATGACTGCTTTTGTTTTATTTTGTGAATAGCAAAAAGCATTCAACCGCATAATACATGCTGTTTTATTGGTCGCTCGTCCATTTCATATCCCATAGCTTAACAACTCATATATTTGGATTCCTCTCGATGAGGCGAGCAGTATGAGTACCACCTTGATGGGTCTGCGACGTTTACTTCCAGAGTTATTACCAAAAAACCACAAACATCCCAGAATCCTCTCGGTTTGGGGTCAAAATGTTGTCGCTTATTAAATCCCATAAGAAACGTCGCATCGAATAAATGTGATTGAATTCTCCCCGTCTGGACGAGCGGAATTGAATGGTGCAACTGATTTTGCTGTGCTGTGAAAATTCAGATATTTACATGACTGCTTTTGTTTTATTTTGTGAATAGCAAAAAGCATTCAACCCCATAATACATGTTGTTTTATTGGTCGCTCGTCCATTTCATATCCCATAGCTGAAACACTCATATATTTGGATTCCGCTCGACGAGGCGAGCAGTACGAGTACCACCTTGATGGGTCTGCGACGTTTCCTTCCAGAGTTATTACCAAAAAAACACAAACATCCCAGAATCCTCTCGGTTTGGGGTCAAAATGTTGTCGCTTATTAAATCCCATAAGAAACGTCCCATCGAATGAATGTGATTGAATTCTCCCCGTCTGGACGAGCGGAATTGAATGGTGCAACTGATTTTGCTGTGCTGTGAAAATTCAGATATTTGCATGACTGCTTTTGTTTTGTTTTGTGAATAGCAAAAAGCATTCAACCCCATAATACATGCTGTTTTATTGGTCGCTCGTCCATTTCATATCACATAGCTTGACCATTCATATATTTGGATTCCTCTCGACGAGGCGAGCAGTACGAGTACCACCTTGATGGTTCTGCGACGTTTCCTTCCAGAGTTATTACCAAAAAAACACAAACATCCCAGAATCCTCTCGGTTTGGGGTCAAAATGTTGTCGCTTATTAAATCCCATAAGAAACGTCGCATCGAATAAATGTGATTGAATTCTCCCCGTCTGGACGAGCGGAATTGAATGGTGCAACTGATTTTGCTGTGCTGTGAAAATTCAAATATTTGCATGACTGCATTTGTTTTATTTTGTGAATAACAAAAAGCATTCAACCCCATAATACATGCTGTTTTATTGGTCGCTAGTCCATTTCAAATCCCATAGCTTAACCATTCATATATTTGGATTCCTCTCGACGAGGCGAGCAGTACGAGTACCACCTTGATGGGTCTGCGACGTTACCTTCCAGAGTTATTACCAAAAAAACACAAACATCCCAGAATCCTCTCGGTTTGGGGTCAAAATGTTGTCGCTCATTAAATCCCATAAGAAACGTCGCATCGAATGAATGTGATTGAATTCTCCCCGGCTGGACGAGCGGAATTGAATGGTGCAACTGATTTTGCTGTGCTGTGAAAATTCAGATATTTGCATGACTGCTTTTGTTTTTTTTTGTGAATAGCAAAAAGCATTCAACCCCATAATACATGTTGTTTTATTGGTCGCTCGTCCATTTCATATCCCATAGCTTAACAACTCATATATATGTATTCCTCTCGATGAGGCGAGTAGTACGAGTACCACCTTGATGGGTCTGCGACGTTTACTTCCAGAGTTATTACCAAAAAACCACAAACATCCCAGAATCCTCTCGGTTTGGGGTCAAAATGTTGTCGCTTATTAAATCCCATAAGAAACGTCGCATCGAATAAATGTGATTGAATTCTCCCCGTCTGGACGAGCGGAATTGAATGGTGCAACTGATTTTGCTGTGCTGTGAAAATTCAGATATTTACATGACTGCTTTTGTTTTATTTTGTGAATAGCAAAAAGCATTCAACCCCATAATACATGTTGTTTTATTGGTCGCTCGTCCATTTCATATCCCATAGCTGAAACACTCATATATTTGGATTCCGCTCGACGAGGCGAGCAGTAAGAGTACCACCTTGATGGGTCTGCAACGTTTCCTTCCAGAGTTATTACCAAAAAACCACAAACATCCCAGAATCCTCTCGGTTTGGGGTCAAAATGTTGTCGCTCATTAAATCCCATAAGAAACGTCCCATCGAATGAATGTGATTGAATTCTCCCCGTCTGGACGAGCGGAATTGAATGGTGCAACTGATTTTGCTGTGCTGAGAAAATTCAGATATTTGCATGACTGCTTTTGTTTTGTGAATAGCAAAAAGCATTCAACCCCATAATACATGCTGTTTTATTGGTCGCTCGTCCATTTCATATCCCATAGCTTAAACATTCATATATTTGGATTCTTCTCGACGAGGCGAGCAGTACGAGTACCACCTTGATGGTTCTGCGACGTTTCCTTCCAGAGTTATTACCAAAAAAACACAAACATCCCAGAATCCTCTCGGTTTGGGGTCAAAATGTTGTCGCTTATTAAATCCCATAAGAAACGTCGCATCGAATAAATGTGATTGAATTCTCCCCGTCTGGACGAGCGGAATTGAATGGTGCAACTGATTTTGCTGTGCTGTGAAAATTCAAATATTTGCATGACTGCATTTGTTTTATTTTGTGAATAGCAAAAAGCATTCAACCCCATAATACATGTTGTTTTATTGGTCGCTCGTCCATTTCATATCCCATAGCTTAACAACTCATATATATGGATTCCTCTCGATGAGGCGAGCAGTAGGAGTACCACCTTGATGGGTCTGCGACGTTTCCTTCCAGAGTTATTACCAAAAAACCACAAACATCCCAGAATCCTCTCGGTTTGGGGTCAAAATGTTGTCGCTTATTAAATCCCATAAGAAACGTCGCATCGAATAAATGTGATTGAATTCTCCCCGTCTGGACGAGCGGAATTGAATGGTGCAACTGATTTTGCTGTGCTGTGAAAATTCAGATATTTACATGACTGCTTTTGTTTTGTTTTGTGAATAGCAAAAAGCATTCAACCCCATAATACATGCTGTTTTATTGGTCGCTCGTCCATTTCATATCACATAGCTTGACCATTCATATATTTGGATTCCTCTCGACGAGGCGAGCAGTACGAGTACCACCTTGATGGTTCTGCGACGTTTCCTTCCAGAGTTATTACCAAAAAAACACAAACATCCCAGAATCCTCTCGGTTTGGGGTCAAAATGTTGTCGCTTATTAAATCCCATAAGAAACGTCGCATCGAATAAATGTGATTGAATTCTCCCCGTCTGGACGAGCGGAATTGAATTGTGCAACTGATTTTGCTGTGCTGTGAAAATTCAAATATTTGCATGACTGCATTTGTTTTATTTTGTGAATAACAAAAAGCATTCAACCCCATAATACATGTTGTTTTATTGGTCGCTCGTCCATTTCAAATCCCATAGCTTAACCATTCATATATTTGGATTCCTCTCGACGAGGCGAGCAGTACGAGTACCACCTTGATGGGTCTGCGACGTTTCCTTCCAGAGTTATTACCAAAAAAACACAAACATCCCAGAATCCTCTCGGTTTGGGGTCAAAATGTTGTCGCTCATTAAATCCCATAAGAAACGTCGCATCGAATGAATGTGATTGAATTCTCCCCGTCTGGACGAGCGGAATTGAATGGTGCAACTGATTTTGCTGTGCTGAGAAAATTCAGATATTTGCATGACTGCTTTTGTTTTGTGAATAGCAAAAAGCATTCAACCCCATAATACATGTTGT
This sequence comes from Petromyzon marinus, assembly GCF_048934315.1. NCBI lineage: Eukaryota > Metazoa > Chordata > Hyperoartia > Petromyzontiformes > Petromyzontidae > Petromyzon > Petromyzon marinus. Next base: position 1,259,015 of record NW_027423102.1, read on the forward strand.
TTTATTGGTCGCTCGTCCATTTCAAATCCCATAGCTTAACCATTCATATATTTGGATTCCTCTCGACGAGGCGAGCAGTACGAGTACCACCTTGATGGTTCTGCGACGTTTCCTTCCAGAGTTATTACCAAAAAAACACAAACATCCCAGAATCCTCTCGGTTTGGGGTCAAAATGTTGTCGCTTATTAAATCCCATAAGAAACGTCGCATCGAATAAATGTGATTGAATTCTCCCCGTCTGGACGAGCGGAATTGAATGGTGCAACTGATTTTCCTGTGCTGTGAAAATTCAGATATTTGCATGACTGCATTTGTTTTATTTTGTGAATAGCAAAAAGCATTCAACCCCATAATACATGTTGTTTTATTGGTCGCTCGTCCATTTCATATCCCATAGCTTAACAACTCATATATATGGATTCCTCTCGATGAGGCGAGCAGTACGAGTACCACCTTGATGGGTCTGCGACGTTTCCTTCCAGAGTTATTACCAAAAAAACACAAACATCCCAGAATCCTCTCGGTTTGGGGTCAAAATGTTGTCGCTTATTAAATCCCATAAGAAACGTCGCATCGAATAAATGTGATTGAATTCTCCCCGTCTGGACGAGCGGAATTGAATGGTGCAACTGATTTTGCTGTGCTGTGAAAATTCAGATATTTACATGACTGCTTTTGTTTTGTTTTGTGAATAGCAAAAAGCATTCAACCCCATAATACATGCTGTTTTATTGGTCGCTCGTCCATTTCATATCACATAGCTTGACCATTCATATATTTGGATTCCTCTCGACGAGGCGAGCAGTACGAGTACCACCTTGATGGTTCTGCGACGTTTCCTTCCAGAGTTATTACCAAAAAAACACAAACATCCCAGAATCCTCTCGGTTTGGGGTCAAAATGTTGTCGCTTATTAAATCCCATAAGAAACGTCGCATCGAATAAATGTGATTGAATTCTCCCCGTCTGGACGAGCGGAATTGAATGGTGCAACTGATTTTGCTGTGCTGTGAAAATTCAAATATTTGCATGACTGCATTTGTTTTATTTTGTGAATAACAAAAAGCATTCAACCCCATAATACATGCTGTTTTATTGGTCGCTAGTCCATTTCAAATCCCATAGCTTAACCATTCATATATTTGGATTCCTATCGACGAGGCGCGCAGTACGAGTACCACCTTGATGGGTCTGCGACGTTTCCTTCCAGAGTTATTACCAAAAAAACACAAACATCCCAGAATCCTCTCGGTTTGGGGTCAAAATGTTGTCGCTCATTAAATCCCATAAGAAACGTCGCATCGAATGAATGTGATTGAATTCTCCCCGTCTGGACGAGCGGAATGGAATGGTGCAACTGATTTTGCTGTGCTGTGAAAATTCAGATATTTGCATGACTGCTTTTGTTTTTTTTGTGAATAGCAAAAAGCATTCAACCCCATAATACATGTTGTTTTATTGGTCGCTCGTCCATTTCAAATCCCATAGCTTAACCATTCATATATTTGGATTCCTCTCGACGAGGCGAGCAGTACGAGTACCACCTTGATGGATCTGCGACGTTTCCTTCCAGAGTTATTACCAAAAAAACACAAACATCCCAGAATCCTCTCGGTTTGGGGTCAAAATGTTGTCGCTCATTAAATCCCATAAGAAACGTCGCATCGAATGAATGTGATTGAATTCTCCCCGTCTGGACGAGCGGAATTGAATGGTGCAACTGATTTTCCTGTGCTGTGAAAATTCAGATATTTGCATGACTGCTTTTGTTTTTTTTTGTGAATAGCAAAAAGCATTCAACCCCATAATACATGTTGTTTTATTGGTCGCTCGTCCATTTCATATCCCATAGCTTAACAACTCATATATATGGATTCCTCTCGATAAGGCGAGCAGTACGAGTACCACCTTGATGGGTTTACGACGTTTACTTCCAGAGTTATTACCAAAAAACCACAAACATCCCAGAATCCTCTTGGTTTGGGGTCAAAATGTTGTCGCTTATTAAATCCCATAAGAAACGTCGCATCGAATAAATGTGATTGAATTCTCCCCGTCTGGACGAGCGGAATTGAATGGTGCAACTGATTTTGCTGTGCTGTGAAAATTCAGATATTTACATGACTGCTTTTGTTTTATTTTGTGAATAGCAAAAAGCATTCAACCCCATAATACATGTTGTTTCATTGGTCGCTCGTCCATTTCATATCCCATAGCTGAAACACTCATATATTTGGATTCCGCTCGACGAGGCGAGCAGTACGAGTACCACCTTGATGGGTCTGCGACGTTTCCTTCCAGAGTTATTACCAAAAAACCACAAACATCCCAGAATCCTCTCGGTTTGGGGTCAAAATGTTGTCGCTTATTAAATCCCATAAGAAACGTCCCATCGAATGAATGTGATTGAATTCTCCCCGTCTGGACGAGCGGAATTGAATGGTGCAACTGATTTTGCTGTGCTGTGAAAATTCAGATATTTGCCTGACTGCTTTTGTTTTGTTTTGTGAATAGCAAAAAGCATTCAACCCCATAATACATGCTGTTTTAATGGTCGCTCGTCCATTTCATATCACATAGCTTAACCATTCATATATTTGGATTCGTCTCGACGAGGCGAGCAGTACGAGTACCACCTTGATGTTCTGCGACGTTTCCTTCCAGAGTTATTACCAAAAAAACACAAACATCCCAGAATCCTCTCGGTTTGGGGTCAAAATGTTGTCGCTTATTAAATCCCATAAGAAACGTCGCATCGAATAAATGTGATTGAATTCTCCCCGTCTGGACGAGCGGAATTGAATGGTGCAACTGATTTTGCTGTGCTGTGAAAATTCAAATATTTGCATGACTGCATTTGTTTTATTTTGTGAATAACAAAAAGCATTCAACCCCATAATACATGCTGTTTTATTGGTCGCTAGTCCATTTCAAATCCCATAGCTTAACCATTCATATATTTGGATTCCTCTCGACGAGGCGAGCAGTACGAGTACCACCTTGATGGGTCTGCGACGTTTACTTCCAGAGTTATTACCAAAAAACGACAAACATCCCAGAATCCTCTCGGTTTGGGGTCAAAATGTTGTCGCTTATTAAATCCCATAAGAAACGTCGCATCGAATAAATGTGATTGAATTCTCCCCGTCTGGACGAGCGGAATTGAATGGTGCAACTGATTTTGCTGTGCTGTGAAAATTCAGATATTTACATGACTGCTTTTGTTTTATTTTGTGAATAGCAAAAAGCATTCAACCCCATAATACATGTTGTTTTATTGGTCGCTCGTCCATTTCATATCCCATAGCTGAAACACTCATATATTTGGATTCCGCTCGACGAGGCGAGCAGTACGAGTACCACCTTGATGGGTCTGCGACGTTTCCTTCCAGAGTTATTACCAAAAAACCACAAACATCCCAGAATCCTCTCGGTTTGGGGTCAAAATGTTGTCGCTTATTAAATCCCATAAGAAACGTCCCATCGAATGAATGTGATTGAATTCTCCCCGTCTGGACGAGCGGAATTGAATGGTGCAACTGATTTTGCTGTGCTGTGAAAATTCAGATATTTGCATGACTGCTTTTGTTTTGTTTTGTGAATAGCAAAAAGCATTCAACCCCATAATACATGCTGTTTTATTGGTCGCTCGTCCATTTCATATCATATAGCTTAACCATTCATATATTTGGATTCCTCTCGACGAGGCGAGCAGTACGAGTACCAACTTGATGGTTCTGCGACGTTTCCTTCCAGAGTTATTACCAAAAAAACACAAACATCCCAGAATCCTCTCGGTTTGGGGTCAAAATGTTGTCGCTCATTAAATCCCATAAGAAACGTCGCATCGAATGAATGTGATTGAATTCTCCCCGTCTGGACGAGCGGAATTGAATGGTGCAACTGATTTTGCTGTGCTGTGAAAATTCAGATGTTTGCATGACTGCTTTTGTTTTATTTTGTGAATAGCAAAAAGGATTCAACCCCAAAATACATGTTGTTTTATTGGTCGCTCGTCCATTTAATATCCCATAGCTTAACAACTCAAATATTTGGATTCCTCTCGATGAAGCGAGCAGTACGAGTACCACCTTGATGGGTCTGCGACGTTTCCTTCCAGAGTTATTACCAAAAAAACACAAACATCCCAGAATCATCTCGGTTTGGGGTCAAAATGTTGTCGCTCATTAAATCCAATAGGAAACGTCGCATCGAATGAATGTGATTGAATTCTCCCCGTCTGGACGAGCGGAATTGAATGGTGCAACTGATTTTGCTGTGCTGTGAAAATTCAGATATTTGCATGACTGCATTTGTTTTATTTTGTGAATAACAAAAAGCATTCAACCCCATAATACATGCTGTTTTATTGGTCGCTAGTCCATTTCAAATCCCATAGCTTAACCATTCATATATTTGGATTCCTCTCGACGACGCGAGCAGTACATGTACCACCTTGATGGGTCTGCGACGTTTTCTTCCAGAGTTATTACCAAAAAAACACAAACATCCCAGAATCCTCTCGGTTTGGGGTCAAAATGTTGTCGCTCATTAAATCCCATAAGAAACGTCGCATCGAATGAATGTGATTGAATTCTCCCCGTCTGGACGAGCGGAATTGAATGGTGCAACTGATTTTGCTGTGCTGTGAAAATTCAGATATTTGCATGACTGCTTTTGTTTTTTTTGTGAATAGCAAAAAGCATTCAACCCCATAATACATGTTGTTTTATTGGTCGCTCGTCCATTTCAAATCCCATAGCTTAACCATTCATATATTTGGATTCCTCTCGACGAGGCGAGCAGTACGAGTACCACCTTGATGGGTCTGCGACGTTTCCTTCCAGAGTTATTACCAAAAAAACACAAACATCCCAGAATCCTCTCGGTTTGGGGTCAAAATGTTGTCGCTCATTAAATCCCATAAGAAACGTCGCATCGAATGAATGTGATTGAATTCTCCCCGTCTGGACGAGCGGAATTGAATGGTGCAACTGATTTTCCTGTGCTGTGAAAATTCAGATATTTGCATGACTGCTTTTGTTTTTTTTTGTGAATAGCAAAAAGCATTCAACCCCATAATACATGTTGTTTTATTGGTCGCTCGTCCATTTCATATCCCATAGCTTAACAACTCATATATATGGATTCCTCTCGATAAGGCGAGCAGTACGAGTACCACCTTGATGGGTTTACGACGTTTACTTCCAGAGTTATTACCAAAAAACCACAAACATCCCAGAATCCTCTTGGTTTGGGGTCAAAATGTTGTCGCTTATTAAATCCCATAAGAAACGTCGCATCGAATAAATGTGATTGAATTCTCCCCGTCTGGACGAGCGGAATTGAATGGTGCAACTGATTTTGCTGTGCTGTGAAAATTCAGATATTTACATGACTGCTTTTGTTTTATTTTGTGAATAGCAAAAAGCATTCAACCCCATAATACATGTTGTTTCATTGGTCGCTCGTCCATTTCATATCCCATAGCTGAAACACTCATATATTTGGATTCCGCTCGACGAGGCGAGCAGTACGAGTACCACCTTGATGGGTCTGCGACGTTTCCTTCCAGAGTTATTACCAAAAAACCACAAACATCCCAGAATCCTCTCGGTTTGGGGTCAAAATGTTGTCGCTTATTAAATCCCATAAGAAACGTCCCATCGAATGAATGTGATTGAATTCTCCCCGTCTGGACGAGCGGAATTGAATGGTGCAACTGATTTTGCTGTGCTGTGAAAATTCAGATATTTGCCTGACTGCTTTTGTTTTGTTTTGTGAATAGCAAAAAGCATTCAACCCCATAATACATGCTGTTTTAATGGTCGCTCGTCCATTTCATATCACATAGCTTAACCATTCATATATTTGGATTCGTCTCGACGAGGCGAGCAGTACGAGTACCACCTTGATGTTCTGCGACGTTTCCTTCCAGAGTTATTACCAAAAAAACACAAACATCCCAGAATCCTCTCGGTTTGGGGTCAAAATGTTGTCGCTTATTAAATCCCATAAGAAACGTCGCATCGAATAAATGTGATTGAATTCTCCCCGTCTGGACGAGCGGAATTGAATGGTGCAACTGATTTTGCTGTGCTGTGAAAATTCAAATATGTGCATGACTGCATTTGTTTTATTTTGTGAATAACAAAAAGCATTCAACCCCATAATACATGCTGTTTTATTGGTCGCTAGTCCATTTCAAATCCCATAGCTTAACCATTCATATATTTGGATTCCTCTCGACGAGGCGAGCAGTACGAGTACCACCTTGATGGGTCTGCGACGTTTACTTCCAGAGTTATTACCAAAAAACGACAAACATCCCAGAATCCTCTCGGTTTGGGGTCAAAATGTTGTCGCTTATTAAATCCCATAAGAAACGTCGCATCGAATAAATGTGATTGAATTCTCCCCGTCTGGACGAGCGGAATTGAATGGTGCAACTGATTTTGCTGTGCTGTGAAAATTCAGATATTTACATGACTGCTTTTGTTTTATTTTGTGAATAGCAAAAAGCATTCAACCCCATAATACATGTTGTTTTATTGGTCGCTCGTCCATTTCATATCCCATAGCTGAAACACTCATATATTTGGATTCCGCTCGACGAGGCGAGCAGTACGAGTACCACCTTGATGGGTCTGCGACGTTTCCTTCCAGAGTTATTACCAAAAAACCACAAACATCCCAGAATCCTCTCGGTTTGGGGTCAAAATGTTGTCGCTTATTAAATCCCATAAGAAACGTCCCATCGAATGAATGTGATTGAATTCTCCCCGTCTGGACGAGCGGAATTGAATGGTGCAACTGATTTTGCTGTGCTGTGAAAATTCAGATATTTGCATGACTGCTTTTGTTTTGTTTTGTGAATAGCAAAAAGCATTCAACCCCATAATACATGCTGTTTTATTGGTCGCTCGTCCATTTCATATCATATAGCTTAACCATTCATATATTTGGATTCCTCTCGACGAGGCGAGCAGTACGAGTACCAACTTGATGGTTCTGCGACGTTTCCTTCCAGAGTTATTACCAAAAAAACACAAACATCCCAGAATCCTCTCGGTTTGGGGTCAAAATGTTGTCGCTCATTAAATCCCATAAGAAACGTCGCATCGAATGAATGTGATTGAATTCTCCCCGTCTGGACGAGCGGAATTGAATGGTGCAACTGATTTTGCTGTGCTGTGAAAATTCAGATGTTTGCATGACTGCTTTTGTTTTATTTTGTGAATAGCAAAAAGGATTCAACCCCAAAATACATGTTGTTTTATTGGTCGCTCGTCCATTTAATATCCCATAGCTTAACAACTCAAATATTTGGATTCCTCTCGATGAAGCGAGCAGTACGAGTACCACCTTGATGGGTCTGCGACGTTTCCTTCCAGAGTTATTACCAAAAAAACACAAACATCCCAGAATCATCTCGGTTTGGGGTCAAAATGTTGTCGCTCATTAAATCCAATAGGAAACGTCGCATCGAATGAATGTGATTGAATTCTCCCCGTCTGGACGAGCGGAATTGAATGGTGCAACTGATTTTGCTGTGCTGTGAAAATTCAGATATTTGCATGACTGCATTTGTTTTATTTTGTGAATAACAAAAAGCATTCAACCCCATAATACATGCTGTTTTATTGGTCGCTAGTCCATTTCAAATCCCATAGCTTAACCATTCATATATTTGGATTCCTCTCGACGACGCGAGCAGTACATGTACCACCTTGATGGGTCTGCGACGTTTTCTTCCAGAGTTATTACCAAAAAAACACAAACATCCCAGAATCCTCTCGGTTTGGGGTCAAAATGTTGTCGCTCATTAAATCCCATAAGAAACGTCGCATCGAATGAATGTGATTGAATTCTCCCCGTCTGGACGAGCGGAATTGAATGGTGCAACTGATTTTGCTGTGTTGTGAAAATTCAGATATTTGCATGACTGCTTTTGTTTTATTTTGTGAATAGCAAAAAGCATTCAACCCCATAATACATGTTGTTTTATTGGTCGCTCGTCCATTTCATATCCCATAGCTTAACAACTCATATATATGGATTCCTCTCGATGAGGCGAGCAGTACGAGTACCACCTTGATGGGTCTGCGACGTTTCCTTCCAGAGTTATTACCAAAAAACCACAAACATCCCAGAATCCTCTCGGTTTGGGGTCAAAATGTTGTCGCTTATTAAATCCCATAAGAAACGTCGCATCGAATAAATGTGATTGAATTCTCCCCGTCTGGACGAGCGGAATTGAATGGTGCAACTGATTTTGCTGTGCTGTGAAAATTCAGATATTTACATGACTGCTTTTGTTTTGTTTTGTGAATAGCAAAAAGCATTCAACCCCATAATACATGCTGTTTTATTGGTCGCTCGTCCATTTCATATCACATAGCTTGACCATTCATATATTTGGATTCCTCTCGACGAGGCGAGCAGTACGAGTACCACCTTGATGGTTCTGCGACGTTTCCTTCCAGAGTTATTACCAAAAAAACACAAACATCCCAGAATCCTCTCGGTTTGGGGTCAAAATGTTGTCGCTTATTAAATCCCATAAGAAACGTCGCATCGAATAAATGTGATTGAATTCTCCCCGTCTGGACGAGCGGAATTGAATGGTGCAACTGATTTTGCTGTGCTGTGAAAATTCAAATATTTGCATGACTGCATTTGTTTTATTTTGTGAATAACAAAAAGCATTCAACCCCATAATACATGCTGTTTTATTGGTCGCTAGTCCATTTCAAATCCCATAGCTTAACCATTCATATATTTGGATTCCTCTCGACGAGGCGAGCAGTAGGAGTACCACCTTGATGGGTCTGCGACGTTTCCTTCCAGAGTTATTACCAAAAAAACACAAACATCCCAGAATCCTCTCGGTTTGGGGTCAAAATGTTGTCGCTCATTAAATCCCATAAGAAACGTCGCATCGAATGAATGTGATTGAATTCTCCCCGTCTGGACGAGCGGAATTGAATGGTGCAACTGATTTTGCTGTGCTGTGAAAATTCAGATATTTGCATGACTGCTTTTGTTTTTTTTGTGAATAGCAAAAAGCATTCAACCCCATAATACATGTTGTTTTATTGGTCGCTCGTCCATTTCAAATCCCATAGCTTAACCATTCATATATTTGGATTCCTCTCGACGAGGCGAGCAGTACGAGTACCACCTTGATGGGTCTGCGACGTTTCCTTCCAGAGTTATTACCAAAAAAACACAAACATCCCAGAATCCTCTCGGTTTGGGGTCAAAATGTTGTCGCTCATTAAATCCCATAAGAAACGTCGCATCGAATGAATGTGATTGAATTCTCCCCGTCTGGACGAGCGGAATTGAATGGTGCAACTGATTTTCCTGTGCTGTGAAAATTCAGATATTTGCATGACTGCTTTTGTTTTTTTTTGTGAATAGCAAAAAGCATTCAACCCCATAATACATGTTGTTTTATTGGTCGCTCGTCCATTTCATATCCCATAGCTTAACAACTCATATATATGGATTCCTCTCGATAAGGCGAGCAGTACGAGTACCACCTTGATGGGTTTACGACGTTTACTTCCAGAGTTATTACCAAAAAAACACAAACATCCCAGAATCCTCTTGGTTTGGGGTCAAAATGTTGTCGCTTATTAAATCCCATAAGAAACGTCGCATCGAATAAATGTGATTGAATTCTCCCCGTCTGGACGAGCGGAATTGAATGGTGCAACTGATTTTGCTGTGCTGTGAAAATTCAGATATTTACATGACTGCTTTTGTTTTATTTTGTGAATAGCAAAAAGCATTCAACCCCATAATACATGTTGTTTCATTGGTCGCTCGTCCATTTCATATCCCAAAGCTGAAACACTCATATATTTGGATTCCGCTCGACGAGGCGAGCAGTACGAGTACCACCTTGATGGGTCTGCGACGTTTCCTTCCAGAGTTATTACCAAAAAACCACAAACATCCCAGAATCCTCTCGGTTTGGGGTCAAAATGTTGTCGCTTATTAAATCCCATAAGAAACGTCCCATCGAATGAATGTGATTGAATTCTCCCCGTCTGGACGAGCGGAATTGAATGGTGCAACTGATTTTGCTGTGCTGTGAAAATTCAGATATTTGCCTGACTGCTTTTGTTTTGTTTGTGAATAGCAAAAAGCATTCAACCCCATAATACATGCTGTTTTAATGGTCGCTCGTCCATTTCATATCACATAGCTTAACCATTCATATATTTGGATTCGTCTCGACGAGGCGAGCAGTACGAGTACCACCTTGATGTTCTGCGACGTTTCCTTCCAGAGTTATTACCAAAAAAACACAAACATCCCAGAATCCTCTCGGTTTGGGGTCAAAATGTTGTCGCTTATTAAATCCCATAAGAAACGTCGCATCGAATAAATGTGATTGAATTCTCCCCGTCTGGACGAGCGGAATTGAATGGTGCAACTGATTTTGCTGTGCTGTGAAAATTCAAATATTTGCATGACTGCATTTGTTTTATTTTGTGAATAACAAAAAGCATTCAACCCCATAATACATGCTGTTTTATTGGTCGCTAGTCCATTTCAAATCCCATAGCTTAACCATTCATATATTTGGATTCCTCTCGACGAGGCGAGCAGTACGAGTACCACCTTGATGGGTCTGCGACGTTTACTTCCAGAGTTATTACCAAAAAACGACAAACATCCCAGAATCCTCTCGGTTTGGGGTCAAAATGTTGTCGCTTATTAAATCCCATAAGAAACGTCGCATCGAATAAATGTGATTGAATTCTCCCCGTCTGGACGAGCGGAATTGAATGGTGCAACTGATTTTGCTGTGCTGTGAAAATTCAGATATTTACATGACTGCTTTTGTTTTATTTTGTGAATAGCAAAAAGCATTCAACCCCATAATACATGTTGTTTTATTGGTCGCTCGTCCATTTCATATCCCATAGCTGAAACACTCATATATTTGGATTCCGCTCGACGAGGCGAGCAGTACGAGTACCACCTTGATGGGTCTGCGACGTTTCCTTCCAGAGTTATTACCAAAAAACCACAAACATCCCAGAATCCTCTCGGTTTGGGGTCAAAATGTTGTCGCTTATTAAATCCCATAAGAAACGTCCCATCGAATGAATGTGATTGAATTATCCCCGTCTGGACGAGCGGAATTGAATGGTGCAACTGATTTTGCTGTGCTGTGAAAATTCAGATATTTGCATGACTGCTTTTGTTTTGTTTTGTGAATAGCAAAAAGCATTCAACCCCATAATACATGCTGTTTTATTGGTCGCTCGTCCATTTCATATCATATAGCTTAACCATTCATATATTTGGATTCCTCTCGACGAGGCGAGCAGTACGAGTACCAACTTGATGGTTCTGCGACGTTTCGTTCCAGAGTTATTACCAAAAAAACACAAACATCCCAGAATCCTCTCGGTTTGGTGTCAAAATGTTGTCGCTCATTAAATCCCATAAGAAACGTCGCATCGAATGAATGTGATTGAATTCTCCCCGTCTGGACGAGCGGAATTGAATGGTGCAACTGATTTTGCTGTGCTGTGAAAATTCAGATGTTTGCATGACTGCTTTTGTTTTATTTTGTGAATAGCAAAAAGGATTCAACCCCAAAATACATGTTGTTTTATTGGTCGCTCGTCCATTTAATATCCCATAGCTTAACAACTCAAATATTTGGATTCCTCTCGATGAAGCGAGCAGTACGAGTACCACCTTGATGGGTCTGCGACGTTTCCTTCCAGAGTTATTACCAAAAAAACACAAACATCCCAGAATCATCTCGGTTTGGGGTCAAAATGTTGTCGCTCATTAAATCCAATAGGAAACGTCGCATCGAATGAATGTGATTGAATTCTCCCCGTCTGGACGAGCGGAATTGAATGGTGCAACTGATTTTGCTGTGCTGTGAAAATTCAGATATTTGCATGACTGCATTTGTTTTATTTTGTGAATAACAAAAAGCATTCAACCCCATAATACATGCTGTTTTATTGGTCGCTAGTCCATTTCAAATCCCATAGCTTAACCATTCATATATTTGGATTCCTCTCGACGACGCGAGCAGTACATGTACCACCTTGATGGGTCTGCGACGTTTTCTTCCAGAGTTATTACCAAAAAAACACAAACATCCCAGAATCCTCTCGGTTTGGGGTCAAAATGTTGTCGCTCATTAAATCCCATAAGAAACGTCGCATCGAATGAATGTGATTGAATTCTCCCCGTCTGGACGAGCGGAATTGAATGGTGCAACTGATTTTGCTGTGTTGTGAAAATTCAGATATTTGCATGACTGCTTTTGTTTTATTTTGTGAATAGCAAAAAGCATTCAACCCCATAATACATGTTGTTTTATTGGTCGCTCGTCCATTTCATATCTCATAGCTGAAACACTCATATATTTGGATTCCGCTCGACGAGGCGAGCAGTACGAGTACCACCTTGATCGGTCTGCGACGTTTCCTTCCAGAGTTATTACCAAAAAACCACAAACATCCCAGAATCCTCTCGGTTTGGGGTCAAAATGTTGTCGCTCATTAAATCCCATAAGAAACGTCGCATCGAATGAATGTGATTGAATTCTCCCCGTCTGGACGAGCGGAATTGAATGGTGCAACTGATTTTGCTGTGCTGTGAAAATTCAGATATTTGCATGACTGCTTTTGTTTTGTTTTGTGAATAGCAAAAAGCATTCAACCTCATAATACATGCTGTTTTATTGGTCGCTCGTCCATTTCATATCATATAGCTTAACCATTCATATATTTGGATTCCTCTCGACGAGGCGAGCAGTACGAGTACCAACTTGATGGTTCTGCGACGTTTCCTTCCAGAGTTATTACCAAAAAAACACAAACATCCCAGAATCCTCTCGGTTTGGGGTCAAAATGTTGTCGCTCATTAAATCCCATAAGAAACGTCGCATCGAATGAATGTGATTGAATTCTCCCCGTCTGGACGAGCGGAATTGAATGGTGCAACTGATTTTGCTGTGCTGTGAAAATTCAGATGTTTGCATGACTGCTTTTGTTTTATTTTGTGAATAGCAAAAAGGATTCAACCCCAAAATACATGTTGTTTTATTGGTCGCTCGTCCATTTAATATCCCATAGCTTAACAACTCAAATATTTGGATTCCTCTCGATGAAGCGAGCAGTACGAGTACCACCTTGATGGGTCTGCGACGTTTCCTTCCAGAGTTATTACCAAAAAAACACAAACATCCCAGAATCATCTCGGTTTGGGGTCAAAATGTTGTCGCTCATTAAATCCAATAGGAAACGTCGCATCGAATGAATGTGATTGAATTCTCCCCGTCTGGACGAGCGGAATTGAATGGTGCAACTGATTTTGCTGTGCTGTGAAAATTCAGATATTTGCATGACTGCATTTGTTTTATTTTGTGAATAACAAAAAGCATTCAACCCCATAATACATGCTGTTTTATTGGTCGCTAGTCCATTTCAAATCCCATAGCTTAACCATTCATATATTTGGATTCCTCTCGACGACGCGAGCAGTACATGTACCACCTTGATGGGTCTGCGACGTTTTCTTCCAGAGTTATTACCAAAAAAACACAAACATCCCAGAATCCTCTCGGTTTGGGGTCAAAATGTTGTCGCTCATTAAATCCCATAAGAAACATCGCATCGAATGAATGTGATTGAATTCTCCCCGTCTGGACGAGCGGAATTGAATGGTGCAACTGATTTTGCTGTGTTGTGAAAATTCAGATATTTGCATGACTGCTTTTGTTTTATTTTGTGAATAGCAAAAAGCATTCAACCCCATAATACATGTTGTTTTATTGGTCGCTCGTCCATTTCATATCTCATAGCTGAAACACTCATATATTTGGATTCCGCTCGACGAGGCGAGCAGTACGAGTACCACCTTGATCGGTCTGCGACGTTTCCTTCCAGAGTTATTACCAAAAAACCACAAACATCCCAGAATCCTCTCGGTTTGGGGTCAAAATGTTGTCGCTCATTAAATCCCATAAGAAACGTCGCATCGAATGAATGTGATTGAATTCTCCCCGTCTGGACGAGCGGAATTGAATGGTGCAACTGATTTTGCTGTGCTGTGAAAATTCAGATATTTGCATGACTGCTTTTTTTTATTTTGTGAATAGCAAAAAGCATTCAACCCCATAATACATGTTGTTTTATTGGTCGCTCGTCCATTTCATATCCCATAGCTTATCAACTCATACATTTGGATTCCTCTCGATGAGGCGAGCAGTACGAGTACCACCTTGATGGGTCTGCGACGTTTCCTTCCAGAGTTATTACCAAAAAACCACAAACATCCCAGAATCCTCTCGGTTTGGGGTCAAAATGTTGTCGCTTATTAAATCCCATAAGAAACGTCCCATCGAATGAATGTGATTGAATTCTCCCCGTCTGGACGAGCGGAATTGAATGGTGCAACTGATTTTGCTGTGCTGTGAAAATTCAGATATTTGCATGACTGCTTTTGTTTTGTTTTGTGAATAGCAAAAAGCATTCAACCCCATAATGCATGCTGTTTTATTGGTCGCTCGTCCATTTCATATCACATAGCTTAACCATTCATATATTTGGATTCCTCTCGACGAGGCGAGCAGTACGAGTACCACCTTGATGGTTCTGCGACGTTTCCTTCCAGAGTTATTACCAAAAAAACACAAACATCCCAGAATCCTCTCGGTTTGGGGTCAAAATGTTGTCGCTCATTAAATCCCATAGGAAACGTCGCATCGAATGAATGTGATTGAATTCTCCCCGTCTGGACGAGCGGAATTGAATGGTGCAACTGATTTTGCTGTGCTGTGAAAATTCAGATATTTGCATGACTGCTTTTGTTTAAATTTGTGAATAGCAAAAAGCATTCAACCCCATAATACATGTTGTTTTATTGGTCGCTCGTCCATTTCATATCCCATAGCTTATCAACTCATACATTTGGATTCCTCTCGATGAGGCGAGCAGTACGAGTACAACCTTGATGGGTCTGCGACGTTTCATTCCAGAGTTATTACCAAAAAACCACAACCATCCCAGAATCCTCTCGGTTTGGGGTCAAAATGGTGTCGCTTATTAAATCCCATAAGAAACGTCGCATCGAATAAATGTGATTGAATTCTACCCGTCTGGACGAGCGGAATTGAATGGTGTAACTGATTTTGCTGTGCTGTGAAAATTCAGATATTTGCATGACTGCTTTTTTTTATTTTGTGAATATCAAAAAGCATTCAACCCCATAATACATGCTGTTTTATTGGTCGCTCGTCCATTTCATATCACATAGCTTAACCATTCATATATTTGGATTCGCCTCGACGAGGCGAGCAGTACGAGTACCGCCTTGATGGGTCTGCGACGTTTCCTTCCAGAGTTATTACCAAAAAAACACAAACATCCCAGAATCATCTCGGTTTGGGGTCAAAATGTTGTCGCTCATTAAATCCCATAGGAAACGTCGCATCGAATGAATGTGATTGAATTCTCCCCGTCTGGACGAGCGGAATTGAATGGTGCAACTGATTTTGCTGTGCTGTGAAAATTCAGATATTTGCATGACTGCTTTTGTTTTATTTTGTGAATAGCAAAAAGCATTCAACCCCATAATACATGTTGTTTTATTGGTCGCTCGTCCATTTCTGATCCCATAGCAGAAACACTCATATATTTGGATTCCGCTCGACGAGGCGAGCAGTACGAGTACCACCTTGATCGGTCTGCGACGTTTCCTTCCAGAGTTACTACCAAAAAACCACAAACATCCCAGAATCCTCTCGGTTTGGGGTCAAAATGTTGTCGCTCATTAAATCCCATAAGAAACGTCGCATCGAATGAATGTGATTGAATTCTCCCCGTCTGGACGAGCGGAATTGAATGGTGCAACTGATTTTGCTGTGCTGTGAAAATTCAGATATTTGCATGACTGCTTTGTTTTATTTTGTGAATAGCAAAAAGCATTCAACCCCATAATACATGTTGTTTTATTGGTCGCTCGTCCATTTCATATCCCATAGCTTAACAACTCATACATTTGGATTCCTCTCGATGAGGCGAGCAGTACGAGTACCACCTTGATGGGTCTGCGACGTTTCCTTCCAGAGTTATTACCAAAAAACCACAAACATCCCAGAATCCTCTCGGTTTGGGGTCAAAATGGTGTCGCTTATTAAATCCCATAAGAAACGTCGCATCGAATAAATGTGATTGAATTCTCCCCGTCTGGACGAGCGGAATTGAATGGTGCAACTGATTTTGCTGTGCTGTGAAAATTCAAATATTTGCATGACTGCATTTGTTTTATTTTGTGAATAACAAAAAGCATTCAACCCCATAATAAATGCTGTTTTATTGGTCGCTAGTCCATTTCAAATCCCATTGCTTAACCATTCATATATTTGGATTCCTCTCGACGAGGCGAGCAGTACGAGTACCACCTTGATGGGTCTGCGACGTTTCCTTCCAGAGTTATTACCAAAAAAACACAAACATCTCAGAATCCTCTCGGTTTGGGGTCAAAATGTTGTCGCTCATTAAATCCCATAAGAAACGTCGCATCGAATGAATGTGATTGAATTCTCCCCGTCTGGACGAGCGGAATTGAATGGTGCAACTGATTTTGCTGTGCTGTGAAAATTCAGATATTTGCATGACTGCTTTTGTTTTATTTTGTGAATAGCAAAAAGCATTCAACCCCATAATACATGTTGTTTTATTGGTCGCTCGTCCATTTCATATCCCATAGCTTAACAACTCATATATTTGGATTCCTCTCGATGAGGCGAGCAGTAGGAGTACCACCTTGATGTGTCTGCGACGTTTCCTTCCAGAGTTATTACCAAAAAAACACAAACATCCCAGAATCATCTCGGTTTGGGGTCAAAATGTTGTCGCTCATTAAATCCCATAGGAAACATCGCATCGAATGAATGTGATTGAATTCTCCCCGTCTGGACGAGCGGAATTGAATGGTGCAACTGATTTTGCTGTGCTGTGAAAATTCAGATATTTGCATGACTGCTTTGTTTTATTTTGTGAATAGCAAAAAGCATTCAACCCCATAATACATGTTGTTTTATTGGTCGCTCGTCCATTTCATATCCCATTGCTTAACAACTCATACATTTGGATTCCACTCGATTAGGCGAGCAGTACGAGTACCACCTTGATGGGTCTGCGACGTTTCCTTCCAGAGTTATTACCAAAAAACCACAAACATCCCAGAATCCTCTCGGTTTGGGGTCAAAATGTTGTCGCTTATTAAATCCCATAAGAAACGTCGCATCGAATAAATGTGATTGAATTCTCCCCGTCTGGACGAGCGGAATTGAATGGTGCAACTGATTTTGCTGTGCTGTGAAAATTCAAATATTTGCATGACTGCTTTTGTTTTATTTTGTGAATAACAAAAAGCATTCAACCCCATAATAAATGCTGTTTTATTGGTCGCTAGTCCATTTCAAATCCCATAGCTTAACCATTCATATATTTGGATTCCTCTCGACGAGGCGAGCAGTACGAGTACCGCCTTGATGGGTCTGCGACGTTTCCTTCCAGAGTTATTACCAAAAAAACACAAACATCCCAGAATCATCTCGGTTTGGGGTCAAAATGTTGTCGCTCATTAAATCCCATAGGAAACGTCGCATCGAATGAATGTGATTGAATTCTCCCCGTCTGGACGAGCGGAATTGAATGGTGCAACTGATTTTGCTGTGCTGTGAAAATTCAGATATTTGCATGACTGCTTTTGTTTTATTTTGTGAATAGCAAAAAGCATTCAACCCCATAATACATGTTGTTTTATTGGTCGCTCGTCCATTTCTGATCCCATAGCTGAAACACTCATATATTTGGATTCCGCTCGACGAGGCGAGCAGTACGAGTACCACCTTGATCGGTCTGCGACGTTTCCTTCCAGAGTTACTACCAAAAAACCACAAACATCCCAGAATCCTCTCGGTTTGGGGTCAAAATGTTGTCGCTCATTAAATCCCATAAGAAACGTCGCATCGAATGAATGTGATTGAATTCTCCCCGTCTGGACGAGCGGAATTGAATGGTGCAACTGATTTTGCTGTGCTGTGAAAATTCAGATATTTGCATGACTGCTTTGTTTTATTTTGTGAATAGCAAAAAGCATTCAACCCCATAATACATGTTGTTTTATTGGTCGCTCGTCCATTTCATATCCCATAGCTTAACAACTCATACATTTGGATTCCTCTCGATGAGGCGAGCAGTACGAGTACCACCTTGATGGGTCTGCGACGTTTCCTTCCAGAGTTATTACCAAAAAACCACAAACATCCCAGAATCCTCTCGGTTTGGGGTCAAAATGGTGTCGCTTATTAAATCCCATAAGAAACGTCGCATCGAATAAATGTGATTGAATTCTCCCCGTCTGGACGAGCGGAATTGAATGGTGCAACTGATTTTGCTGTGCTGTGAAAATTCAAATATTTGCATGACTGCATTTGTTTTATTTTGTGAATAACAAAAAGCATTCAACCCCATAATACATGCTGTTTTATTGGTCGCTAGTCCATTTCAAATCCCATAGCTTAACCATTCATATATTTGGATTCCTCTCGACGAGGCGAGCAGTACGAGTACCACCTTGATGGGTCTGCGACGTTTCCTTCCAGAGTTATTACCAAAAAAACACAAACATCTCAGAATCCTCTCGGTTTGGGGTCAAAATGTTGTCGCTCATTAAATCCCATAAGAAACGTCGCATCGAATGAATGTGATTGAATTCTCCCCATCTGGACGAGCGGAATTGAATGGTGCAACTGATTTTGCTGTGCTGTGAAAATTCAGATATTTGCATGACTGCTTTTGTTTTATTTTGTGAATAGCAAAAAGCATTCAACCCCATAATACATGTTGTTTTATTTGTCGCTCGTCCATTTCAAATCCCATAGCTAAACAACTCATACATTTGGATTCCTCTCGATGAGGCGAGCAGTACGAGTACCACCTTGATGGGTCTGCGACGTTTCCTTCCAGAGGTATTACCAAAAAACCACAAACATCCCAGAATCCTCTCGGTTTGGGGTCAAAATGGTGTCGCTTATTAAATCCCATAAGAAACGTCGCATCGAATAAATGTGATTGAATTCTCCCCGTCTGGACGAGCGGAATTGAATGGTGCAACTGATTTTGCTGTGCTGTGAAAATTCAAATATTTGCATGACTGCATTTGTTTTATTTTGTGAATAACAAAAAGCATTCAACCCCATAATACATGCTGTTTTATTGGTCGCTAGTCCATTTCAAATCCCATAGCTTAACCATTCATATATTTGGATTCCTCTCGACGAGGCGAGCAGTACGAGTACCACCTTGATGGGTCTGCGACGTTTCCTTCCAGAGTTATTACCAAAAAAACACAAACATCTCAGAATCCTCTCGGTTTGGGGTCAAAATGTTGTCGCTCATTAAATCCCATAAGAAACGTCGCATCGAATGAATGTGATTGAATTCTCCCCGTCTGGACGAGCGGAATTGAATGGTGCAACTGATTTTGCTGTGCTGTGAAAATTCAGATATTTGCATGACTGCTTTGTTTTATTTTGTGAATAGCAAAAAGCATTCAACCCCATAATACATGTTGTTTTATTGGTCGCTCGTCCATTTCATATCCCATAGCTTAACAACTCATACATTTGGATTCCACTCGATGAGGCGAGCAGTACGAGTACCACCTTGATGGGTCTGCGACGTTTCCTTCCAGAGTTATTACCAAAAAACCACAAACATCCCAGAATCCTCTCGGTTTGGGGTCAAAATGGTGTCGCTTATTAAATCCCATAAGAAACGTCGCATCGAATAAATGTGATTGAATTCTACCCGTCTGGACGAGCGGAATTGAATGGTGCAACTGATTTTGCTGTGCTGTGAAAATTCAGATATTTGCATGACTGCTTTTGTTTTATTTTGTGAATAGCAAAAAGCATTCAACCCCATAATACATGCTGTTTTATTGGTCGCTCGTCCATTTCATATCACATAGCTTAACCATTCATATATTTGGATTCGTCTCGACGAGGCGAGCAGTACGAGTACCACCTTGATGGTTCTGCGACGTTTCCTTCCAGAGTTATTACCAAAAAAACACAAACATCCCAGAATCCTCTCGGTTTGGGGTCAAAATGTTGTCGCTTATTAAATCCCATAAGAAACGTCGCATCGAATAAATGTGATTGAATTCTCCCCGTCTGGACGAGCGGAATTGAATGGTGCAACTGATTTTGCTGTGCTGTGAAAATTCAAATATTTGCATGACTGCATTTGTTTTATTTTGTGAATAACAAAAAGCATTCAACCCCATAATACATGCTGTTTTATTGGTCGCTCGTCCATTTCATATCCCATAGCTTAACAACTCATATATTTGGATTCCTCTCGATGAGGCGAGCAGTAGGAGTACCACCTTGATGGGTCTGCGACGTTTCCTTCCAGAGTTATTACCAAAAAAACACAAACATCCCAGAATCATCTCGGTTTGGGGTCAAAATGTTGTCGCTCATTAAATCCCATAGGAAACGTCGCATCGAATGAATGTGATTGAATTCTCCCCGTCTGGACGAGCGGAATTGAATGGTGCAACTGATTTTGCTGTGCTGTGAAAATTTAGATATTTGCATGACTGCTTTTGTTTTATTTTGTGAATAGCAAAAAGCATTCAACCCCATAATACATGTTGTTTTATTGGTCGCTCGTCCATTTCATATCCCATAGCTGAAACACTCATATATTTGGATTCCGCTCGACGAGGCGAGCAGTACGAGTACCACCTTGATCGGTCTGCGACGTTTTCTTCCAGAGTTATTACCAAAAAACCACAAACATCCCAGAATCCTCTCGGTTTGGGGTCAAAATGTTGTCGCTCATTAAATCCCATAAGAAACGTCGCATCGAATGAATGTGATTGAATTCTCCCCGTCTGGACGAGCGGAATTGAATGGTGCAACTGATTTTGCTGTGCTGTGAAAATTCAGATATTTGCATGACTGCTTTGTTTTATTTTGTGAATAGCAAAAAGCATTCAACCCCATAATACATGTTGTTTTATTGGTCGCTCGTCCATTTCATATCCCATAGCTTAACAACTCATACATTTGGATTCCTCTCGATGAGGCGAGCAGTACGAGTACCACCTTGATGGGTCTGCGACGTTTCCTTCCAGAGTTATTACCAAAAAACCACAAACATCCCAGAATCCTCTCGGTTTGGGGTCAAAATGGTGTCGCTTATTAAATCCCATAAGAAACGTCGCATCGAATAAATGTGATTGAATTCTACCCGTCTGGACGAGCGGAATTGAATGGTGCAACTGATTTTGCTGTGCTGTGAAAATTCAGATATTTGCATGACTGCTTTTGTTTTGTTTTGTGAATAGCAAAAAGCATTCAACCCCATAATACATGCTGTTTTATTGGTCGCTCGTCCATTTCATATCACATAGCTTAACCATTCATATATTTGGATTCGTCTCGACGAGGCGAGCAGTACGAGTACCACCTTGATGGTTCTGCGACGTTTCCTTCCAGAGTTATTACCAAAAAAACACAAACATCCCAGAATCCTCTCGGTTTGGGGTCAAAATGTTGTCGCTTATTAAATTCCATAAGAAACGTCGCATCGAATAAATGTGATTGAATTCTCCCCGTCTGGACGAGCGGAATTGAATGGTGCAACTGATTTTGCTGTGCTGTGAAAATTCAAATATTTGCATGACTGCATTTGTTTTATTTTGTGAATAACAAAAAGCATTCAACCCCATAATACATGCTGTTTTATTGGTCGCTAGTCCATTTCAAATCCCATAGCTTAACCATTCATATATTTGGATTCCTCTCGACGAGGCGAGCAGTACGAGTACCACCTTGATGGGTCTGCGACGTTTCCTTCCAGAGTTATTACCAAAAAAACACAAACATCTCAGAATCCTCTCGGTTTGGGGTCAAAATGTTGTCGCTCATTAAATCCCATAAGAAACGTCGCATCGAATGAATGTGATTGAATTCTCCCCGTCTGGACGAGCGGAATTGAATGGTGCAACTGATTTTGCTGTGCTGTGAAAATTCAAATATTTGCATGACTGCATTTGTTTTATTTTGTGAATAACAAAAAGCATTCAACCCCATAATACATGCTGTTTTATTGGTCGCTAGTCCATTTCAAATCCCATAGCTTAACCATTCATATATTTGGATTCCTCTCGACGAGGCGAGCAGTACGAGTACCACCTTGATGGGTCTGCGACGTTTCCTTCCAGAGTTATTACCAAAAAAACACAAACATCTCAGAATCCTCTCGGTTTGGGGTCAAAATGTTGTCGCTCATTAAATCCCATAAGAAACGTCGCATCGAATGAATGTGATTGAATTCTCCCCGTCTGGACGAGCGGAATTGAATGGTGCAACTGATTTTGCTGTGCTGTGAAAATTCAGATATTTGCATGACTGCTTTTGTTTTATTTTGTGAATAGCAAAAAGCATTCAACCCCATAATACATGTTGTTTTATTGGTCGCTCGTCCATTTCAAATCCCATAGCTTAACCATTCATATAGTTGGATTCCTCTCGACGAGGCGAGCAGTACGAGTACCACCTTGATGGGTCTGCGACGTTTCCTTCCAGAGTTATTACCAAAAAAACACAAACATCTCAGAATCCTCTCGGTTTGGGGTCAAAATGTTGTCGCTCATTAAATCCCATAAGAAACGTCGCATCGAATGAATGTGATTGAATTCTCCCCGTCTGGACGAGCGGAATTGAATGGTGCAACTGATTTTGCTGTGCTGTGAAAATTCAGATATTTGCATGACTGCTTTTGTTTTATTTTGTGAATAGCAAAAAGCATTCAACCCCATAATACATGTTGTTTTATTGGTCGCTCGTCCATTTCAAATCCCATAGCTTAACCATTCATATATTTGGATTCCTCTCGACGAGGCGAGCAGTACGAGTACCACCTTGATGGGTCTGCGACGTTTCCTTCCAGAGTTATTACCAAAAAAACACAAACATCTCAGAATCCTCTCGGTTTGGGGTCAAAATGTTGTCGCTCATTAAATCCCATAAGAAACGTCGCATCGAATGAATGTGATTGAATTCTCCCCGTCTGGACGAGCGGAATTGAATGGTGCAACTGATTTTGCTGTGCTGTGAAAATTTAGATATTTGCATGACTGCTTTTGTTTTATTTTGTGAATAGCAAAAAGCATTCAACCCCATAATACATGTTGTTTTATTGGTCGCTCGTCCATTTCATATCCCATAGCTGAAACACTCATATATTTGGATTCCGCTCGACGAGGCGAGCAGTACGAGTACCACCTTGATCGGTCTGCGACGTTTCCTTCCAGAGTTATTACCAAAAAACCACAAACATCCCAGAATCCTCTCGGTTTGGGGTCAAAATGTTGTCGCTCATTAAATCCCATAAGAAACGTCGCATCGAATGAATGTGATTGAATTCTCCCCGTCTGGACGAGCGGAATTGAATGGTGCAACTGATTTTGCTGTGCTGTGAAAATTCAGATATTTGCATGACTGCTTTTGTTTTGTTTTGTGAATAGCAAAAAGCATTCAACCCCATAATACATGCTGTTTTATTGGTCGCTCGTCCATTTCATATCACATAGCTTAACCATTCATATATTTGGATTCGTCTCGACGAGGCGAGCAGTACGAGTACCATCTTGATGGTTCTGCGACGTTTCCTTCCAGAGTTATTACCAAAAAAACACAAACATCCCAGAATCCTCTCGGTTTGGGGTCAAAATGTTGTCGCTCATTAAATCCCATAAGAAACGTCGCATCGAATGAATGTGATTGAATTCTCCCCGTCTGGACGAGCGGAATTGAATGGTGCAACTGATTTTGCTGTGCTGTGAAAATTCAGATATTTGCATGACTGCTTTTGTTTTGTTTTGTGAATAGCAAAAAGCATTCAACCCCATAATACATGCTGTTTTATTGGTCGCTCGTCCATTTCATATCCCATAGCTTAACAACTCATAGATTTGGATTCCTCTCGATGAGGCGAGCAGTACGAGTACCACCTTGATGAGTCTGCGACGTTTCCTTCCAGAGTTATTACCAAAAAACCACAAACATCCCAGAATCCTCTCGGTTTGGGGTCAAAATGGTGTCGCTTATTAAATCCCATAAGAAACGTCGCATCGAATAAATGTGATTGAATTCTACCCGTCTGGACGAGCGGAATTGAATGGTGCAACTGATTTTGCTGTGCTGTGAAAATTCAGATATTTGCATGACTGCTTTTGTTTTGTTTTGTGAATAGCAAAAAGCATTCAACCCCATAATACATGCTGTTTTATTGGTCGCTAGTCCATTTCAAATCCCATAGCTTAACCATTCATATATTTGGATTCCTCTCGACGAGGCGAGCAGTACGAGTACCACCTTGATGGGTCTGGGACGTTTCCTTCCAGAGTTATTACCAAAAAAACACAAACATCTCAGAATCCTCTCGGTTTGGGGTCAAAATGTTGTCGCTCATTAAATCCCATAAGAAACGTCGCATCGAATGAATGTGATTGAATTCTCCCCGTCTGGACGAGCGGAATTGAATGGTGCAACTGATTTTGCTGTGCTGTGAAAATTCAGATATTTGCATGACTGCTTTGTTTTATTTTGTGAATAGCAAAAAGCATTCAACCCCATATTACATGTTGTTTTATTGGTCGCTCGTCCATTTCAAATCCCATAGCTAAACAACTCATACATTTGGATTCCTCTCGATGAGGCGAGCAGTACGAGTACCACCTTGATGGGTCTGCGACGTTTCCTTCCAGAGTTATTACCAAAAAACCACAAACATCCCAGAATCCTCTCGGTTTGGGGTCAAAATGGTGTCGCTTATTAAATCCCATAAGAAACGTCGCATCGAATAAATGTGATTGAATTCTCCCCGTCTGGACGAGCGGAATTGAATGGTGCAACTGATTTTGCTGTGCTGTGAAAATTCAAATATTTGCATGACTGCATTTGTTTTATTTTGTGAATAACAAAAAGCATTCAACCCCATAATACATGCTGTTTTATTGGTCGCTAGTCCATTTCAAATCCCATAGCTTAACCATTCATATATTTGGATTCCTCTCGACGAGGCGAGCAGTACGAGTACCACCTTGATGGGTCTGCGACGTTTCCTTCCAGAGTTATTACCAAAAAAACACAAACATCTCAGAATCCTCTCGGTTTGGGGTCAAAATGTTGTCGCTCATTAAATCCCATAAGAAACGTCGCATCGAATGAATGTGATTGAATTCTCCCCGTCTGGACGAGCGGAATTGAATGGTGCAACTGATTTTGCTGTGCTGTGAAAATTCAGATATTTGCATGACTGCTTTTGTTTTATTTTGTGAATAGCAAAAAGCATTCAACCCCATAATACATGTTGTTTTATGGGTCGCTCGTCCATTTCAAATCCCATAGCTAAACAACTCATACATTTGGATTCCTCTCGATGAGGCGAGCAGTACGAGTACCACCTTGATGGGTCTGCGACGTTTCCTTCCAGAGGTATTACCAAAAAACCACAAACATCCCAGAATCCTCTCGGTTTGGGGTCAAAATGGTGTCGCTTATTAAATCCCATAAGAAACGTCGCATCGAATAAATGTGATTGAATTCTCCCCGTCTGGACGAGCGGAATTGAATGGTGCAACTGATTTTGCTGTGCTGTGAAAATTCAAATATTTGCATGACTGCATTTGTTTTATTTTGTGAATAACAAAAAGCATTCAACCCCATAATACATGCTGTTTTATTGGTCGCTAGTCCATTTCAAATCCCATAGCTTAACCATTCATACATTTGGATTCCTCTCGACGAGGCGAGCAGTACGAGTACAACCTTGATGGGTCTGCGACGTTTCCTTCCAGAGTTATTACCAAAAAAACACAAACATCTCAGAATCCTCTCGGTTTGGGGTCAAAATGTTGTCGCTCATTAAATCCCATAAGAAACGTCGCATCGAATGAATGTGATTGAATTCTCCCCGGCTGGACGAGCGGAATTGAATGGTGCAACTGATTTTGCTGTGCTGTGAAAATTCAGATATTTGCATGACTGCTTTTGTTTTATTTTGTGAATAGCAAAAAGCATTCAACCCCATAATACATGTTGTTTTATTGGTCGCTCGTCCATTTCATATCCCATAGCTTAACAACTCATATATTTGGATTCCTCTCGATGAGGCGAGCAGTAGGAGTACCACCTTGATGGGTCTGCGACGTTTCCTTCCAGAGTTATTACCAAAAAAACACAAACATCCCAGAATCATCTCGGTTTGGGGTCAAAATGTTGTCGCTCATTAAATCCCATAGGAAACATCGCATCGAATGAATGTGATTGAATTCTCCCCGTCTGGACGAGCGGAATTGAATGGTGCAACTGATTTTGCTGTGCTGTGAAAATTCAGATATTTGCATGACTGCTTTGTTTTATTTTGTGAATAGCAAAAAGCATTCAACCCCATAATACATGTTGTTTTATTGGTCGCTCGTCCATTTCATATCCCATAGCTTAACAACTCATACATTTGGATTCCACTCGATGAGGCGAGCAGTACGAGTACCACCTTGATGGGTCTGCGACGTTTCCTTCCAGAGTTATTACCAAAAAACCACAAACATCCCAGAATCCTCTCGGTTTGGGGTCAAAATGGTGTCGCTTATTAAATCCCATAAGAAACGTCGCATCGAATAAATGTGATTGAATTCTACCCGTCTGGACGAGCGGAATTGAATGGTGCAACTGATTTTGCTGTGCTGTGAAAATTCAGATATTTGCATGACTGCTTTTGTTTTATTTTGTGAATAGCAAAAAGCATTCAACCCCATAATACATGCTGTTTTATTGGTCGCTCGTCCATTTCATATCACTTAGCTTAACCATTCATATATTTGGATTCGTCTCGACGAGGCGAGCAGTACGAGTACCACCTTGATGGTTCTGCGACGTTTCCTTCCAGAGTTATTACCAAAAAAACACAAACATCCCAGAATCCTCTCGGTTTGGGGTCAAAATGTTGTCGCTTATTAAATCCCATAAGAAACGTCGCATCGAATAAATGTGATTGAATTCTCCCCGTCTGGACGAGCGGAATTGAATGGTGCAACTGATTTTGCTGTGCTGTGAAAATTCAAATATTTGCATGACTGCTTTGTTTTATTTTGTGAATAGCAAAAAGCATTCAACCCCATAATACATGCTGTTTTATTGGTCGCTCGTCCATTTCATATCCCATAGCTTAACAACTCATACATTTGGATTCCTCTCGATGAGGCGAGCAGTACGAGTACCACCTTGATGGGTCTGCGACGTTTCCTTCCAGAGTTATTACCAAAAAAACACAAACATCCCAGAATCATCTCGGTTTGGGGTCAAAATGTTGTCGCTCATTAAATCCCATAGGAAACGTCGCATCGAATGAATGTGATTGAATTCTCCCCGTCTGGACGAGCGGAATTGAATGGTGCAACTGATTTTGCTGTGCTGTGAAAATTTAGATATTTGCATGACTGCTTTTGTTTTATTTTGTGAATAGCAAAAAGCATTCAACCCCATAATACATGTTGTTTTATTGGTCGCTCGTCCATTTCATATCCCATAGCTGAAACACTCATATATTTGGATTCCGCTCGACGAGGCGAGCAGTACGAGTACCACCTTGATCGGTCTGCGACGTTTCCTTCCAGAGTTATTACCAAAAAACCACAAACATCCCAGAATCCTCTCGGTTTGGGGTCAAAATGTTGTCGCTCATTAAATCCCATAAGAAACGTCGCATCGAATGAATGTGATTGAATTCTCCCCGTCTGGACGAGCGGAATTGAATGGTGCAACTGATTTTGCTGTGCTGTGAAAATTCAGATATTTGCATGACTGCTTTGTTTTATTTTGTGAATAGCAAAAAGCATTCAACCCCATAATACATGTTGTTTTATTGGTCGCTCGTCCATTTCATATCCCATAGCTTAACAACTCATACATTTGGATTCCTCTCGATGAGGCGAGCAGTACGAGTACCACCTTGATGGGTCTGCGACGTTTCCTTCCAGAGTTATTACCAAAAAACCACAAACATCCCAGAATCCTCTCGGTTTGGGGTCAAAATGGTGTCGCTTATTAAATCCCATAAGAAACGTCGCATCGAATAAATGTGATTGAATTCTACCTGTCTGGACGAGCGGAATTGAATGGTGCAACTGATTTTGCTGTGCTGTGAAAATTCAGATATTTACATGACTGCTTTTGTTTTGTTTTGTGAATAGCAAAAAGCATTCAACCCCATAATACATGCTGTTTTATTGGTCGCTCGTCCATTTCATATCACATAGCTTAACCATTCATATATTTGGATTCGTCTCGACGAGGCGAGCAGTACGAGTACCACCTTGATGGTTCTGCGACGTTTCCTTCCAGAGTTATTACCAAAAAAACACAAACATCCCAGAATCCTCTCGGTTTGGGGTCAAAATGTTGTCGCTTATTAAATTCCATAAGAAACGTCGCATCGAATAAATGTGATTTAATTCTCCCCGTCTGGACGAGCGGAATTGAATGGTGCAACTGATTTTGCTGTGCTGTGAAAATTCAAATATTTGCATGACTGCATTTGTTTTATTTTGTGAATAACAAAAAGCATTCAACCCCATAATACATGCTGTTTTATTGGGCGCTAGTCCATTTCAAATCCCATAGCTTAACCATTCATATATTTGGATTCCTCTCGACGAGGCGAGCAGTACGAGTACCACCTTGATGGGTCTGCGACGTTTCCTTCCAGAGTTATTACCAAAAAAACACAAACATCTCAGAATCCTCTCGGTTTGGGGTCAAAATGTTGTCGCTCATTAAATCCCATAAGAAACGTCGCATCGAATGAATGTGATTGAATTCTCCCCGTATGGACGAGCGGAATTGAATGGTGCAACTGATTTTGCTGTGCTGTGAAAATTCAGATATTTGCATGACTGCTTTTGTTTTATTTTGTGAATAGCAAAAAGCATTCAACCCCATAATACATGTTGTTTTATTGGTCGCTCGTCCATTTCATATCCCATAGCTTAACAACTCATATATTTGGATTCCTCTCGATGAGGCGAGCAGTACGAGTACCACCTTGATGGTTCTGCGACGTTTCCTTCCAGAGTTATTACCAAAAAAACACAAACATCCCAGAATCATCTCGGTTTGGGGTCAAAATGTTGTCGCTCATTAAATCCCATAGGAAACGTCGCATCGAATGAATGTGATTGAATTCTCCCCGTCTGGACGAGCGGAATTGAATGGTGCAACTGATTTTGCTGTGCTGTGAAAATTCAGATATTTGCATGACTGCTTTTGTTTTATTTTGTGAATAGCAAAAAGCATTCAACCCCATA
Organism: Petromyzon marinus; assembly: GCF_048934315.1. Lineage (NCBI taxonomy): Eukaryota > Metazoa > Chordata > Hyperoartia > Petromyzontiformes > Petromyzontidae > Petromyzon > Petromyzon marinus. Next base: position 1,288,470 of record NW_027423102.1, read on the forward strand.
ATACATGTTGTTTTATTGGTCGCTCGTCCATTTCATATCCCATAGCTGAAACACTCATATATTTGGATTCCGCTCGACGAGGCGAGCAGTACGAGTACCACCTTGATCGGTCTGGGACGTTTCCTTCCAGAGTTATTACCAAAAAACCACAAACATCCCAGAATCCTCTCGGTTTGGGGTCAAAATGTTGTCGCTCATTAAATCCCATAAGAAACGTCGCATCGAATGAATGTGATTGAATTCTCCCCGTCTGGACGAGCGGAATTGAATGGTGCAACTGATTTTGCTGTGCTGTGAAAATTCAGATATTTTCATGACTGCTTTGTTTTATTTTGTGAATAGCAAAAAGCATTCAACCCCATAATACATGTTGTTTTATTGGTCGCTCGTCCAGTTAATATCCCATAGCTTAACAACTCATACATTTGGATTCCTCTCGATGAGGCGAGCAGTACGAGTACCACCTTGATGGGTCTGCGACGTTTCCTTCCAGAGTTATTACCAAAAAACCACAAACATCCCAGAATCCTCTCGGTTTGGGGTCAAAATGGTGTCGCTTATTAAATCCCATAAGAAACGTCGCATCGAATAAATGTGATTGAATTCTACCCGTCTGGACGAGCGGAATTGAATGGTGCAACTGATTTTGCTGTGCTGTGAAAATTCAGATATTTGCATGACTGCTTTTGTTTTATTTTGTGAATAGCAAAAAGCATTCAACCCCATAATACATGCTGTTTTATTGGTCGCTCGTCCATTTCATATCCCATAGCTTAACAACTCATATATTTGGATTCCTCTCGATGAGGCGAGCAGTACGATTACCACCTTGATGGGTCTGCGACGTTTCCTTCCAGAGTTATTACCAAAAAACCACAAACATCCCAGAATCCTCTCGGTTTGGGGTCAAAATGTTGTCGCTTATTAAATCCCATAAGAAACGTCGCATCGAATAAATGTGATTGAATTCTCCCCGTCTGGACGAGCGGAATTGAATGGTGCAACTGATTTTGCTGTGCTGTGAAAATTCAGATATTTGCATGACTGCTTTTGTTTTATTTTGTGAATAGCAAAAAGCATTCAACCCCATAATACATGCTGTTTTATTGGTCGCTCGTCCATTTCATATCCCATAGCTTAACAACTCATATATTTGGATTCCTCTCGATGAGGCGAGCAGTACGATTACCACCTTGATGGGTCTGCGACGTTTCCTTCCAGAGTTATTACCAAAAAACCACAAACATCCCAGAATCCTCTCGGTTTGGGGTCAAAATGTTGTCGCTTATTAAATCCCATAAGAAACGTCGCATCGAATAAATGTGATTGAATTCTCCCCGTCTGGACGAGCGGAATTGAATGGTGCAACTGATTTTGCTGTGCTGTGAAAATTCAGATATTTGCATGACTGCTTTTGTTTTATTTTGTGAATAGCAAAAAGCATTCAACCCCATAATACATGTTGTTTTATTGGTCGCTCGTCCATTTCATATCCCATAGCTTAACAACTCATATATTTGGATTCCTCTCGATGAGGCGAGCAGTAGGAGTACCACCTTGATGGGTCTGCGACGTTTCCTTCCAGAGTTATTACCAAAAAAACTCAAACATCCCAGAATCATCTCGGTTTGGGGTCAAAATGTTGTCGCTCATTAAATCCCATAGGAAACATCGCATCGAATGAATGTGATTGAATTCTCCCCGTCTGGACGAGCGGAATTGAATGGTGCAACTGATTTTGCTGTGCTGTGAAAATTCAGATATTTGCATGACTGCTTTGTTTTATTTTGTGAATAGCAAAAAGCATTCAACCCCATAATACATGTTGTTTTATTGGTCGCTCGTCCATTTCATATCCCATAGCTTAACAACTCATACATTTGGATTCCACTCGATGAGGCGAGCAGTACGAGTACCACCTTGATGGGTCTGCGACGTTTCCTTCCAGAGTTATTACCAAAAAACCACAAACATCCCAGAATCCTCTCGGTTTGGGGTCAAAATGGTGTCGCTTATTAAATCCCATAAGAAACGTCGCATCGAATAAATGTGATTGAATTCTACCCGTCTGGACGAGCGGAATTGAATGGTGCAACTGATTTTGCTGTGCTGTGAAAATTCAGATATTTGCATGACTGCTTTTGTTTTATTTTGTGAATAGCAAAAAGCATTCAACCCCATAATACATGCTGTTTTATTGGTCGCTCGTTCATTTCATATCACATAGCTTAACCATTCATATATTTGGATTCGTCTCGACGAGGCGAGCAGTACGAGTACAACCTTGATGGGTCTGCGACGTTTCCTTCCAGAGTTATTACCAAAAAAACACAAACATCCCAGAATCATCTCGGTTTGGGGTCAAAATGTTGTCGCTCATTAAATCCCATAGGAAACGTCGCATCGAATGAATGTGATTGAATTCTCCCCGTCTGGACGAGCGGAATTGAATGGTGCAACTGATTTTGCTGTGCTGTGAAAATTCAGATATTTGCATGACTGCTTTTGTTTTATTTTGTGAATAGCAAAAAGCATTCAACCCCATAATACATGTTGTTTTATTGGTCGCTCGTCCATTTCATATCCCATAGCTTAACAACTCATATATTTGGATTCCTCTCGATGAGGCGAGCAGTAGGAGTACCACCTTGATGGGTCTGCGACGTTTCCTTCCAGAGTTATTACCAAAAAAACTCAAACATCCCAGAATCATCTCGGTTTGGGGTCAAAATGTTGTCGCTCATTAAATCCCATAGGAAACATCGCATCGAATGAATGTGATTGAATTCTCCCCGTCTGGACGAGCGGAATTGAATGGTGCAACTGATTTTGCTGTGCTGTGAAAATTCAGATATTTGCATGACTGCTTTGTTTTATTTTGTGAATAGCAAAAAGCATTCAACCCCATAATACATGTTGTTTTATTGGTCGCTCGTCCATTTCATATCCCATAGCTTAACAACTCATACATTTGGATTCCACTCGATGAGGCGAGCAGTACGAGTACCACCTTGATGGGTCTGCGACGTTTCCTTCCAGAGTTATTACCAAAAAAACACAAACATCCCAGAATCCTCTCGGTTTGGGGTCAAAATGGTGTCGCTTATTAAATCCCATAAGAAACGTCGCATCGAATAAATGTGATTGAATTCTACCCGTCTGGACGAGCGGAATTGAATGGTGCAACTGATTTTGCTGTGCTGTGAAAATTCAGATATTTGCATGACTGCTTTTGTTTTATTTTGTGAATAGCAAAAAGCATTCAACCCCATAATACATGCTGTTTTATTGGTCGCTCGTCCATTTCATATCACATAGCTTAACCATTCATATATTTGGATTCGTCTCGACGAGGCGAGCAGTACGAGTACCACCTTGATGGTTCTGCGACGTTTCCTTCCAGAGTTATTACCAAAAAAACACAAACATCCCAGAATCCTCTCGGTTTGGGGTCAAAATGTTGTCGCTTATTAAATCCCATAAGAAACGTCGCATCGAATAAATGTGATTGAATTCTCCCCGTCTGGACGAGCGGAATTGAATGGTGCAACTGATTTTGCTGTGCTGTGAAAATTCAAATATTTGCATGACTGCATTTGTTTTATTTTGTGAATAACAAAAAGCATTCAACCCCATAATACATGCTGTTTTATTGGTCGCTCGTCCATTTCATATCCCATAGCTTAACAACTCATATATTTGGATTCCTCTCGATGAGGCGAGCAGTAGGAGTACCACCTTGATGGGTCTGCGACGTTTCCTTCCAGAGTTATTACCAAAAAAACACAAACATCCCAGAATCATCTCGGTTTGGGGTCAAAATGTTGTCGCTCATTAAATCCCATAGGAAACATCGCATCGAATGAATGTGATTGAATTCTCCCCGTCTGGACGAGCGGAATTGAATGGTGCAACTGATTTTGCTGTGCTGTGAAAATTCAGATATTTGCATGACTGCTTTGTTTTATTTTGTGAATAGCAAAAAGCATTCAACCCCATAATACATGTTGTTTTATTGGTCGCTCGTCCATTTCATATCCCATAGCTTAACAACTCATACATTTGGATTCCACTCGATGAGGCGAGCAGTACGAGTACCACCTTGATGGGTCTGCGACGTTTCCTTCCAGAGTTATTACCAAAAAACCACAAACATCCCAGAATCCTCTCGGTTTGGGGTCAAAATGTTGTCGCTCATTAAATCCCATAAGAAACGTCGCATCGAATGAATGTGATTGAATTCTCCCCGTCTGGACGAGCGGAATTGAATGGTGCAACTGATTTTGCTGTGCTGTGAAAATTCAGATATTTTCATGACTGCTTTGTTTTATTTTGTGAATAGCAAAAAGCATTCAACCCCATAATACATGTTGTTTTATTGGTCGCTCGTCCAGTTAATATCCCATAGCTTAACAACTCATACATTTGGATTCCTCTCGATGAGGCGAGCAGTACGAGTACCACCTTGATGGGTCTGCGACGTTTCCTTCCAGAGTTATTACCAAAAAACCACAAACATCCCAGAATCCTCTCGGTTTGGGGTCAAAATGGTGTCGCTTATTAAATCCCATAAGAAACGTCGCATCGAATAAATGTGATTGAATTCTACCCGTCTGGACGAGCGGAATTGAATGGTGCAACTGATTTTGCTGTGCTGTGAAAATTCAGATATTTGCATGACTGCTTTTGTTTTATTTTGTGAATAGCAAAAAGCATTCAACCCCATAATACATGCTGTTTTATTGGTCGCTCGTCCATTTCATATCCCATAGCTTAACAACTCATATATTTGGATTCCTCTCGATGAGGCGAGCAGTACGATTACCACCTTGATGGGTCTGCGACGTTTCCTTCCAGAGTTATTACCAAAAAACCACAAACATCCCAGAATCCTCTCGGTTTGGGGTCAAAATGTTGTCGCTTATTAAATCCCATAAGAAACGTCGCATCGAATAAATGTGATTGAATTCTCCCCGTCTGGACGAGCGGAATTGAATGGTGCAACTGATTTTGCTGTGCTGTGAAAATTCAGATATTTGCATGACTGCTTTTGTTTTATTTTGTGAATAGCAAAAAGCATTCAACCCCATAATACATGCTGTTTTATTGGTCGCTCGTCCATTTCATATCACATAGCTTAACCATTCATATATTTGGATTCGTCTCGACGAGGCGAGCAGTACGAGTACAACCTTGATGGGTCTGCGACGTTTCCTTCCAGAGTTATTACCAAAAAAACACAAACATCCCAGAATCATCTCGGTTTGGGGTCAAAATGTTGTCGCTCATTAAATCCCATAGGAAACGTCGCATCGAATGAATGTGATTGAATTCTCCCCGTCTGGACGAGCGGAATTGAATGGTGCAACTGATTTTGCTGTGCTGTGAAAATTCAGATATTTGCATGACTGCTTTTGTTTTATTTTGTGAATAGCAAAAAGCATTCAACCCCATAATACATGTTGTTTAATTGGTCGCTCGTCCATTTCATATCCCATAGCTTAACAACTCATATATTTGGATTCCTCTCGATGAGGCGAGCAGTAGGAGTACCACCTTGATGGGTCTGCGACGTTTCCTTCCAGAGTTATTACCAAAAAAACTCAAACATCCCAGAATCATCTCGGTTTGGGGTAAAAAATGTTGTCGCTCATTAAATCCCATAGGAAACATCGCATCGAATGAATTTGATTGAATTCTCCCCGTCTGGACGAGCGGAATTGAATGGTGCAACTGATTTTGCTGTGCTGTGAAAATTCAGATATTTGCATGACTGCTTTGTTTTATTTTGTGAATAGCAAAAAGCATTCAACCCCATAATACATGTTGTTTTATTGGTCGCTCGTCCATTTCATATCCCATAGCTTAACAACTCATACATTTGGATTCCACTCGATGAGGCGAGCAGTACGAGTACCACCTTGATGGGTCTGCGACGTTTCCTTCCAGAGTTATTACCAAAAAACCACAAACATCCCAGAATCCTCTCGGTTTGGGGTCAAAATGGTGTCGCTTATTAAATCCCATAAGAAACGTCGCATCGAATAAATGTGATTGAATTCTACCCGTCTGGACGAGCGGAATTGAATGGTGCAACTGATTTTGCTGTGCTGTGAAAATTCAGATATTTGCATGACTGCTTTTGTTTTATTTTGTGAATAGCAAAAAGCATTCAACCCCATAATACATGCTGTTTTATTGGTCGCTCGTCCATTTCATATCACATAGCTTAACCATTCATATATTTGGATTCGTCTCGACGAGGCGAGCAGTACGAGTACCACCTTGATGGTTCTGCGACGTTTCCTTCCAGAGTTATTACCAAAAAAACACAAACATCCCAGAATCCTCTCGGTTTGGGGTCAAAATGTTGTCGCTTATTAAATCCCATAAGAAACGTCGCATCGAATAAATGTGATTGAATTCTCCCCGTCTGGACGAGCGGAATTGAATGGTGCAACTGATTTTGCTGTGCTGTGAAAATTCAAATATTTGCATGACTGCATTTGTTTTATTTTGTGAATAACAAAAAGCATTCAACCCCATAATACATGCTGTTTTATTGGTCGCTCGTCCATTTCATATCCCATAGCTTAACAACTCATATATTTGGATTCCTCTCGATGAGGCGAGCAGTAGGAGTACCACCTTGATGGGTCTGCGACGTTTCCTTCCAGAGTTATTACCAAAAAAACACAAACATCCCAGAATCATCTCGGTTTGGGGTCAAAATGTTGTCGCTCATTAAATCCCATAGGAAACATCGCATCGAATGAATGTGATTGAATTCTCCCCGTCTGGACGAGCGGAATTGAATGGTGCAACTGATTTTGCTGTGCTGTGAAAATTCAGATATTTGCATGACTGCTTTGTTTTATTTTGTGAATAGCAAAAAGCATTCAACCCCATAATACATGTTGTTTTATTGGTCGCTCGTCCATTTCATATCCCATAGCTTAACAACTCATACATTTGGATTCCACTCGATGAGGCGAGCAGTACGAGTACCACCTTGATGGGTCTGCGACGTTTCCTTCCAGAGTTATTACCAAAAAACCACAAACATCCCAGAATCCTCTCGGTTTGGGGTCAAAATGGTGTCGCTTATTAAATCCCATAAGAAACGTCGCATCGAATAAATGTGATTGAATTCTACCCGTCTGGACGAGCGGAATTGAATGGTGCAACTGATTTTGCTGTGCTGTGAAAATTCAGATATTTGCATGACTGCTTTTGTTTTATTTTGTGAATAGCAAAAAGCATTCAACCCCATAATACATGCTGTTTTATTGGTCGCTCGTCCATTTCATATCACATAGCTTAACCATTCATATATTTGGATTCGTCTCGACGAGGCGAGCAGTACGAGTACCACCTTGATGGTTCTGCGACGTTTCCTTCCAGAGTTATTACCAAAAAAACACAAACATCCCAGAATCCTCTCGGTTTGGGGTCAAAATGTTGTCGCTTATTAAATCCCATAAGAAACGTCGCATCGAATAAATGTGATTGAATTCTCCCCGTCTGGACGAGCGGAATTGAATGGTGCAACTGATTTTGCTGTGCTGTGAAAATTCAAATATTTGCATGACTGCATTTGTTTTATTTTGTGAATAACAAAAAGCATTCAACCCCATAATACATGCTGTTTTATTGGTCGCTCGTCCATTTCATATCCCATAGCTTAACAACTCATATATTTGGATTCCTCTCGATGAGGCGAGCAGTAGGAGTACCACCTTGATGGGTCTGCGACGTTTCCTTCCAGAGTTATTACCAAAAAAACACAAACATCCCAGAATCCTCTCGGTTTGGGGTCAAAATGGTGTCGCTTATTAAATCCCATAAGAAACGTCGCATCGAATAAATGTGATTGAATTCTACCCGTCTGGACGAGCGGAATTGAATGGTGCAACTGATTTTGCTGTGCTGTGAAAATTCAGATATTTGCATGACTGCTTTTGTTTTATTTTGTGAATAGCAAAAAGCATTCAACCCCATAATACATGCTGTTTTATTGGTCGCTCGTCCATTTCATATCACATAGCTTAACCATTCATATATTTGGATTCGTCTCGACGAGGCGAGCAGTACGAGTACCACCTTGATGGTTCTGCGACGTTTCCTTCCAGAGTTATTACCAAAAAAACACAAACATCCCAGAATCCTCTCGGTTTGGGGTCAAAATGTTGTCGCTTATTAAATCCCATAAGAAACGTCGCATCGAATAAATGTGATTGAATTCTCCCCGTCTGGACGAGCGGAATTGAATGGTGCAACTGATTTTGCTGTGCTGTGAAAATTCAAATATTTGCATGACTGCATTTGTTTTATTTTGTGAATAACAAAAAGCATTCAACCCCATAATACATGCTGTTTTATTGGTCGCTCGTCCATTTCATATCCCATAGCTTAACAACTCATATATTTGGATTCCTCTCGATGAGGCGAGCAGTAGGAGTACCACCTTGATGGGTCTGCGACGTTTCCTTCCAGAGTTATTACCAAAAAAACACAAACATCCCAGAATCATCTCGGTTTGGGGTCAAAATGTTGTCGCTCATTAAATCCCATAGGAAACATCGCATCGAATGAATGTGATTGAATTCTCCCCGTCTGGACGAGCGGAATTGAATGGTGCAACTGATTTTGCTGTGCTGTGAAAATTCAGATATTTGCATGACTGCTTTGTTTTATTTTGTGAATAGCAAAAAGCATTCAACCCCATAATACATGTTGTTTTATTGGTCGCTCGTCCATTTCATATCCCATAGCTTAACAACTCATACATTTGGATTCCACTCGATGAGGCGAGCAGTACGAGTACCACCTTGATGGGTCTGCGACGTTTCCTTCCAGAGTTATTACCAAAAAACCACAAACATCCCAGAATCCTCTCGGTTTGGGGTCAAAATGGTGTCGCTTATTAAATCCCATAAGAAACGTCGCATCGAATAAATGTGATTGAATTCTACCCGTCTGGACGAGCGGAATTGAATGGTGCAACTGATTTTGCTGTGCTGTGAAAATTCAGATATTTGCATGACTGCTTTTGTTTTATTTTGTGAATAGCAAAAAGCATTCAACCCCATAATACATGCTGTTTTATTGGTCGCTCGTCCATTTCATATCACATAGCTTAACCATTCATATATTTGGATTCGTCTCGACGAGGCGAGCAGTACGAGTACCACCTTGATGGTTCTGCGACGTTTCCTTCCAGAGTTATTACCAAAAAAACACAAACATCCCAGAATCCTCTCGGTTTGGGGTCAAAATGTTGTCGCTTATTAAATCCCATAAGAAACGTCGCATCGAATAAATGTGATTGAATTCTCCCCGTCTGGACGAGCGGAATTGAATGGTGCAACTGATTTTGCTGTGCTGTGAAAATTCAAATATTTGCATGACTGCATTTGTTTTATTTTGTGAATAACAAAAAGCATTCAACCCCATAATACATGCTGTTTTATTGGTCGCTCGTCCATTTCATATCCCATAGCTTAACAACTCATATATTTGGATTCCTCTCGATGAGGCGAGCAGTAGGAGTACCACCTTGATGGGTCTGCGACGTTTCCTTCCAGAGTTATTACCAAAAAAACACAAACATCCCAGAATCATCTCGGTTTGGGGTCAAAATGTTGTCGCTCATTAAATCCCATAGGAAACGTCGCATCGAATGAATGTGATTGAATTCTCCCCGTCTGGACGAGCGGAATTGAATGGTGCAACTGATTTTGCTGTGCTGTGAAAATTTAGATATTTGCATGACTGCTTTTGTTTTATTTTGTGAATAGCAAAAAGCATTCAACCCCATAATACATGTTGTTTTATTGGTCGCTCGTCCATTTCATATCCCATAGCTTAACAACTCATACATTTGGATTCCTCTCGATGAGGCGAGCAGTACGAGTACCACCTTGATGGGTCTGCGACGTTTCCTTCCAGAGTCATTACCAAAAAACCACAAACATCCCAGAATCCTCTCGGTTTGGGGTCAAAATGGTGTCGCTTATTAAATCCCATAAGAAACGTCGCATCGAATAAATGTGATTGAATTCTACCCGTCTGGACGAGAGGAATTGAATGGTGCAACTGATTTTGCTGTGCTGTGAAAATTCAGATATTTGCATGACTGCTTTTGTTTTGTTTTGTGAATAGCAAAAAGCATTCAACCCCATAATACATGCTGTTTTATTGGTCGCTCGTCCATTTCATATCACATAGCTTAACCATTCATATATTTGGATTCGTCTCGACGAGGCGAGCAGTACGAGTACCACCTTGATGGTTCTGCGCCGTTTCCTTCCAGAGTTATTACCAAAAAAACACAAACATCCCAGAATCCTCTCGGTTTGGGGTCAAAATGTTGTCGCTTATTAAATTCCATAAGAAACGTCGCATCGAATAAATGTGATTGAATTCTCCCTGTCTGGACGAGCGGAATTGAATGGTGCAACTGATTTTGCTGTGCTGTGAAAATTTAGATATTTGCATGACTGCTTTTGTTTTATTTTGTGAATAGCAAAAAGCATTCAACCCCATAATACATGTTGTTTTATTGGTCGCTCGTCCATTTCATATCCCATAGCTTAACAACTCATACATTTGGATTCCTCTCGATGAGGCGAGCAGTACGAGTACCACCTTGATGGGTCTGCGACGTTTCCTTCCAGAGTCATTACCAAAAAACCACAAACATCCCAGAATCCTCTCGGTTTGGGGTCAAAATGGTGTCGCTTATTAAATCCCATAAGAAACGTCGCATCGAATAAATGTGATTGAATTCTACCCGTCTGGACGAGAGGAATTGAATGGTGCAACTGATTTTGCTGTGCTGTGAAAATTCAGATATTTGCATGACTGCTTTTGTTTTGTTTTGTGAATAGCAAAAAGCATTCAACCCCATAATACATGCTGTTTTATTGGTCGCTCGTCCATTTCATATCACATAGCTTAACCATTCATATATTTGGATTCGTCTCGACGAGGCGAGCAGTACGAGTACCACCTTGATGGTTCTGCGCCGTTTCCTTCCAGAGTTATTACCAAAAAAACACAAACATCCCAGAATCCTCTCGGTTTGGGGTCAAAATGTTGTCGCTTATTAAATTCCATAAGAAACGTCGCATCGAATAAATGTGATTGAATTCTCCCTGTCTGGACGAGCGGAATTGAATGGTGCAACTGATTTTGCTGTGCTGTGAAAATTCAAATATTTGCATGACTGCATTTGTTTTATTTTGTGAATAACAAAAAGCATTCAACCCCATAATACATGCTGTTTTATTGGTCGCTCGTCCATTTCATATCCCATAGCTTAACAACTCATACATTTGGATTCCTCTCGATGAGGCGAGCAGTACGAGTACCACCTTGATGGGTCTGCGACGTTTCCTTCCAGAGTCATTACCAAAAAACCAAAAACATCCCAGAATCCTCTCGGTTTGGGGTCAAAATGGTGTCGCTTATTAAATCCCATAAGAAACGTCGCATCGAATAAATGTGATTGAATTCTACCCGTCTGGACGAGCGGAATTGAATGGTGCAACTGATTTTGCTGTGCTGTGAAAATTCAGATATTTGCATGACTGCTTTTGTTTTATTTTGTGAATAACAAAAAGCATTCAACCCCATATTACATGCTGTTTTATTGGTCGCTCGTCCATTTCATATCCCATAGCTTAACAACTCATACATTTGGATTCCTCTCGATGAGGCGAGCAGTACGAGTACCACCTTGATGGGTCTGCGACGTTTCCTTCCAGAGTCATTACCAAAAAACCACAAACATCCCAGAATCCTCTCGGTTTGGGGTCAAAATGGTGTCGCTTATTAAATCCCATAAGAAACGTCGCATCGAATAAATGTGATTGAATTCTACCCGTCTGGACGAGCGGAATTGAATGGTGCAACTGATTTTGCTGTGCTGTGAAAATTCAGATATTTGCATGACTGCTTTTGTTTTGTTTTGTGAATAGCAAAAAGCATTCAACCCCATAATACATGCTGTTTTATTGGTCGCTCGTCCATTTCATATCACATAGCTTAACCATTCATATATTTGGATTCGTCTCGACGAGGCGAGCAGTACGAGTACCACCTTGATGGTTCTGCGCCTTTCCTTCCAGAGTTATTACCAAAAAAACACAAACATCCCAGAATCCTCTCGGTTTGGGGTCAAAATGTTGTCGCTTATTAAATTCCATAAGAAACGTCGCATCGAATAAATGTGATTGAATTCTCCCCGTCTGGACGAGCGGAATTGAATGGTGCAACTGATTTTGCTGTGCTGTGAAAATTCAAATATTTGCATGACTGCATTTGTTTTATTTTGTGAATAACAAAAAGCATTCAACCCCATAATACATGCTGTTTTATTGGTCGCTAGTCCATTTCAAATCCCATAGCTTAACCATTCATATATTTGGATTCCTCTCGACGAGGCGAGCAGTACGAGTACCACCTTGATTGGTCTGCGACGTTTCCTTCCAGAGTTATTACCAAAAAAACACAAACATCTCAGAATCCTCTCGGTTTGGGGTCAAAATGTTGTCGCTCATTAAATCCCATAAGAAACGTCGCATCGAATGAATGTGATTTAATTCTCCCCGTCTGGACGAGCGGAATTGAATGGTGCAACTGATTTTGCTGTGCTGTGAAAATTCAGATATTTGCATGACTGCTTTTGTTTTATTTTGTGAATAGCAAAAAGCATTCAACCCCATAATACATGTTGTTTTATTGGTCGCTCGTCCATTTCATATCCCATAGCTTAACAACTCATATATTTGGATTCCTCTCGATGAGGCGAGCAGTAGGAGTACCACCTTGATGGGTCTGCGACATTTCCTTCCAGAGTTATTACCAAAAAAACACAAACATCCCAGAATCATCTCGGTTTGGGGTCAAAATGTTGTCGCTCATTAAATCCCATAGGAAACGTCGCATCGAATGAATGTGATTGAATTCTCCCCGTCTGGACGAGCGGAATTGAATGGTGCAACTGATTTTGCTGTGCTGTGAAAATTCAGATATTTGCATGACTGCTTTTGTTTTATTTTGTGAATAGCAAAAAGCATTCAACCCCATAATACATGTTGTTTTATTGGTCGCTCGTCCATTTCATATCCCATAGCTGAAACACTCATATATTTGGATTCCGCTCGACGAGGCGAGCAGTACGAGTACCACCTTGATCGGTCTGCGACGTTTCCTTCCAGAGTTATTACCAAAAAACCACAAACATCCCAGAATCCTCTCGGTTTGGGGTCAAAATGTTGTCGCTCATTAAATCCCATAAGAAACGTCGCATCGAATGAATGTGATTGAATTCTCCCCGTCTGGACGAGCGGAATTGAATGGTGCAACTGATTTTGCTGTGCTGTGAAAATTCAGATATTTTCATGACTGCTTTGTTTTATTTTGTGAATAGCAAAAAGCATTCAACCCCATAATACATGTTGTTTTATTGGTCGCTCGTCCAGTTAATATCCCATAGCTTAACAACTCATACATTTGGATTCCTCTCGATGAGGCGAGCAGTACGAGTACCACCTTGATGGGTCTGCGACGTTTCCTTCCAGAGTTATTACCAAAAAACCACAAACATCCCAGAATCCTCTCGGTTTGGGGTCAAAATGTTGTCGCTTATTAAATCATATAAGAAACGTCGCATCGAATAAATGTGATTGAATTCTCCCCGTCTGGACGAGCGGAATTGAATGGTGCAACTGATTTTGCTGTGCTGTGAAAATTCAGATATTTTCATGACTGCTTTGTTTTATTTTGTGAATAGCAAAAAGCATTCAACCCCATAATACATGTTGTTTTATTGGTCGCTCGTCCAGTTAATATCCCATAGCTTAACAACTCATACATTTGGATTCCTCTCGATGAGGCGAGCAGTACGAGTACCACCTTGATGGGTCTGCGACGTTTCCTTCCAGAGTTATTACCAAAAAACCACAAACATCCCAGAATCCTCTCGGTTTGGGGTCAAAATGTTGTCGCTTATTAAATCATATAAGAAACGTCGCATCGAATAAATGTGATTGAATTCTCCCCGTCTGGACGAGCGGAATTGAATGGTGCAACTGATTTTGCTGTGCTGTGAAAATTCAGATATTTGCATGACTGCTTTTGTTTTGTTTTGTGAATAGCAAAAAGCATTCAACCCCATAATACATGCTGTTTTATTGGTCGCTCGTCCATTTCATATCACATAGCTTAACCATTCATATATTTGGATTCGTCTCGACGAGGCGAGCAGTACGAGTACCACCTTGATGGTTCTGCGACGTTTCCTTCCAGAGTTATTACCAAAAAAACACAAACATCCCAGAATCCTCTCGGTTTGGGGTCAAAATGTTGTCGCTTATTAAATTCCATAAGAAACGTCGCATCGAATAAATGTGATTGAATTCTCCCCGTCTGGACGAGCGGAATTGAATGGTGCAACTGATTTTGCTGTGCTGTGAAAATTCAAATATTTGCATGACTGCATTTGTTTTATTTTGTGAATAACAAAAAGCATTCAACCCCATAATACATGCTGTTTTATTGGTCGCTAGTCCATTTCAAATCCCATAGCTTAACCATTCATATATTTGGATTCCTCTCGACGAGGCGAGCAGTACGACTACCACCTTGATGGGTCTGCGACGTTTCCTTCCAGAGTTATTACCAAAAAAACACAAACATCTCAGAATCCTCTCGGTTTGGGGTCAAAATGTTGTCGCTCATTAAATCCCATAAGAAACGTCGCATCGAATGAATGTGATTGAATTCTCCCCGTCTGGACGAGCGGAATTGAATGGTGCAACTGATTTTGCTGTGCTGTGAAAATTCAGATATTTGCATGACTGCTTTTTTTTTATTTTGTGAATAGCAAAAAGCATTCAACCCCATAATACATGTTGTTTTATTGGTCGCTCGTCCAGTTAATATCCCATAGCTTAACAACTCATACATTTGGATTCCTCTCGATGAGGCGAGCAGTACGAGTACCACCTTGATGGGTCTGCGACGTTTCCTTCCAGAGTTATTACCAAAAAACCACAAACATCCCAGAATCCTCTCGGTTTGGGGTCAAAATGGTGTCGCTTATTAAATCCCATAAGAAACGTCGCATCGAATAAATGTGATTGAATTCTACCCGTCTGGACGAGCGGAATTGAATGGTGCAACTGATTTTGCTGTGCTGTGAAAATTCAGATATTTGCATGACTGCTTTTGTTTTATTTTGTGAATAGCAAAAAGCATTCAACCCCATAATACATGCTGTTTTATTGGTCGCTCGTCCATTTCATATCACATAGCTTAACCATTCATATATTTGGATTCGTCTCGACGAGGCGAGCACTACGAGTACCACCTTGATGGTTCTGCGACGTTTCCTTCCAGAGTTATTACCAAAAAAACACAAACATCCCAGAATCCTCTCGGTTTGGGGTCAAAATGTTGTCGCTTATTAAATTCCATAAGAAACGTCGCATCGAATAAATGTGATTGAATTCTCCCCGTCTGGACGAGCGGAATTGAATGGTGCAACTGATTTTGCTGTGCTGTGAAAATTCAAATATTTGCATGACTGCATTTGTTTTATTTTGTGAATAACAAAAAGCATTCAACCCCATAATACATGCTGTTTTATTGGTCGCTCGTCCATTTCATATCACATAGCTTAACCATTCATATATTTGGATTCGTCTCGACGAGGCGAGCAGTACGAGTACCACCTTGATGGTTCTGCGACGTTTCCTTCCAGAGTTATTACCAAAAAAACACAAACATCCCAGAATCCTCTCGGTTTGGGGTCAAAATGTTGTCGCTTATTAAATTCCATAAGAAACGTCGCATCGAATAAATGTGATTGAATTCTCCCCGTCTGGACGAGCGGAATTGAATGGTGCAACTGATTTTGCTGTGCTGTGAAAATTCAAATATTTGCATGACTGCATTTGTTTTATTTTGTGAATAACAAAAAGCATTCAACCCCATAATACATGCTGTTTTATTGGTCGCTAGTCCATTTCAAATCCCATAGCTTAACCATTCATATATTTGGATTCCTCTCGACGAGGCGAGCAGTACGAGTACCACCTTGATGGGTCTGTGACGTTTCCTTACAGAGTTATTACCAAAAAAACACAAACATCTCAGAATCCTCTCGGTTTGGGGTCAAAATGTTGTCGCTCATTAAATCCCATAAGAAACGTCGCATCGAATGAATGTGATTGAATTCTCCCCGTCTGGACGAGCGGAATTGAATGGTGCAACTGATTTTGCTGTGCTGTGAAAATTCAGATATTTGCATGACTGCTTTTGTTTTATTTTGTGAATAGCAAAAAGCATTCAACCCCATAATACATGTTGTTTTATTGGTCGCTCGTCCATTTCATATCCCATAGCTGAAACACTCATATATTTGGATTCCGCTCGACGAGGCGAGCAGTACGAGTACCACCTTGATGGGTCTGCGACGTTTCCTTCCAGAGTTATTACCAAAAAAACACAAACATCTCAGAATCCTCTCGGTTTGGGGTCAAAATGTTGTCGCTCATTAAATCCCATAAGAAACGTCGCATCGAATGAATGTGATTGAATTCTCCCCGTCTGGACGAGCGGAATTGAATGGTGCAACTGATTTTGCTGTGCTGTGAAAATTCAGATATTTGCATGACTGCTTTTGTTTTATTTTGTGAATAGCAAAAAGCATTCAACCCCATAATACATGTTGTTTTATTGGTCGCTCGTCCATTTCATATCCCATAGCTGAAACACTCATATATTTGGATTCCGCTCGACGAGGCGAGCAGTACGAGTACCACCTTGATCGGTCTGCGACGTTTCCTTCCAGAGTTATTACCAAAAAACCACAAACATCCCAGAATCCTCTCGGTTTGGGGTCAAAATGTTGTCGCTCATTAAATCCCATAAGAAACGTCGCATCGAATGAATGTGATTGAATTCTCCCCGTCTGGACGAGCGGAATTGAATGGTGCAACTGATTTTGCTGTGCTGTGAAAATTCAGATATTTTCATGACTGCTTTGTTTTATTTTGTGAATAGCAAAAAGCATTCAACCCCATAATACATGTTGTTTTATTGGTCGCTCGTCCAGTTAATATCCCATAGCTTAACAACTCATACATTTGGATTCCTCTCGATGAGGCGAGCAGTACGAGTACCACCTTGATGGGTCTGCGACGTTTCCTTCCAGAGTTATTACCAAAAAACCACAAACATCCCAGAATCCTCTCGGTTTGGGGTCAAAATGGTGTCGCTTATTAAATCCCATAAGAAACGTCGCATCGAATAAATGTGATTGAATTCTACCCGTCTGGACGAGCGGAATTGAATGGTGCAACTGATTTTGCTGTGCTGTGAAAATTCAGATATTTGCATGACTGCTTTTGTTTTATTTTGTGAATAGCAAAAAGCATTCAACCCCATAATACATGCTGTTTTATTGGTCACTCGTCCATTTCATATCCCATAGCTTAACAACTCATATATTTGGATTCCTCTCGATGAGGCGAGCAGTACGATTACCACCTTGATGGGTCTGCGACGTTTCCTTCCAGAGTTATTACCAAAAAACCACAAACATCCCAGAATCCTCTCGGTTTGGGGTCAAAATGTTGTCGCTTATTAAATCCCATAAGAAACGTCGCATCGAATAAATGTGATTGAATTCTCCCCGTCTGGACGAGCGGAATTGAATGGTGCAACTGATTTTGCTGTGCTGTGAAAATTCAAATATTTGCATGACTGCATTTGTTTTATTTTGTGAATAACAAAAAGCATTCAACCCCATAATACATGCTGTTTTATTGGTCGCTAGTCCATTTCAAATCCCATAGCTTAACCATTCATATATTTGGATTCCTCTCGACGAGGCGAGCAGTACGAGTACCACCTTGATGGGTCTGTGACGTTTCCTTACAGAGTTATTACCAAAAAAACACAAACATCTCAGAATCCTCTCGGTTTGGGGTCAAAATGTTGTCGCTCATTAAATCCCATAAGAAACGTCGCATCGAATGAATGTGATTGAATTCTCCCCGTCTGGACGAGCGGAATTGAATGGTGCAACTGATTTTGCTGTGCTGTGAAAATTCAGATATTTGCATGACTGCTTTTGTTTTATTTTGTGAATAGCAAAAAGCATTCAACCCCATAATACATGTTGTTTTATTGGTCGCTCGTCCATTTCATATCCCATAGCTGAAACACTCATATATTTGGATTCCGCTCGACGAGGCGAGCAGTACGAGTACCACCTTGATGGGTCTGCGACGTTTCCTTCCAGAGTTATTACCAAAAAAACACAAACATCTCAGAATCCTCTCGGTTTGGGGTCAAAATGTTGTCGCTCATTAAATCCCATAAGAAACGTCGCATCGAATGAATGTGATTGAATTCTCCCCGTCTGGACGAGCGGAATTGAATGGTGCAACTGATTTTGCTGTGCTGTGAAAATTCAGATATTTGCATGACTGCTTTTGTTTTATTTTGTGAATAGCAAAAAGCATTCAACCCCATAATACATGTTGTTTTATTGGTCGCTCGTCCATTTCATATCCCATAGCTGAAACACTCATATATTTGGATTCCGCTCGACGAGGCGAGCAGTACGAGTACCACCTTGATCGGTCTGCGACGTTTCCTTCCAGAGTTATTACCAAAAAACCACAAACATCCCAGAATCCTCTCGGTTTGGGGTCAAAATGTTGTCGCTCATTAAATCCCATAAGAAACGTCGCATCGAATGAATGTGATTGAATTCTCCCCGTCTGGACGAGCGGAATTGAATGGTGCAACTGATTTTGCTGTGCTGTGAAAATTCAGATATTTTCATGACTGCTTTGTTTTATTTTGTGAATAGCAAAAAGCATTCAACCCCATAATACATGTTGTTTTATTGGTCGCTCGTCCAGTTAATATCCCATAGCTTAACAACTCATACATTTGGATTCCTCTCGATGAGGCGAGCAGTACGAGTACCACCTTGATGGGTCTGCGACGTTTCCTTCCAGAGTTATTACCAAAAAACCACAAACATCCCAGAATCCTCTCGGTTTGGGGTCAAAATGGTGTCGCTTATTAAATCCCATAAGAAACGTCGCATCGAATAAATGTGATTGAATTCTACCCGTCTGGACGAGCGGAATTGAATGGTGCAACTGATTTTGCTGTGCTGTGAAAATTCAGATATTTGCATGACTGCTTTTGTTTTATTTTGTGAATAGCAAAAAGCATTCAACCCCATAATACATGCTGTTTTATTGGTCACTCGTCCATTTCATATCCCATAGCTTAACAACTCATATATTTGGATTCCTCTCGATGAGGCGAGCAGTACGATTACCACCTTGATGGGTCTGCGACGTTTCCTTCCAGAGTTATTACCAAAAAACCACAAACATCCCAGAATCCTCTCGGTTTGGGGTCAAAATGTTGTCGCTTATTAAATCCCATAAGAAACGTCGCATCGAATAAATGTGATTGAATTCTCCCCGTCTGGACGAGCGGAATTGAATGGTGCAACTGATTTTGCTGTGCTGTGAAAATTCAGATATTTGCATGACTGCTTTTGTTTTGTTTTGTGAATAGCAAAAAGCATTCAACCCCATAATACATGCTGTTTTATTGGTCGCTAGTCCATTTCAAATCCCATAGCTTAACCATTCATATATTTGGATTCCTCTCGACGAGGCGAGCAGTACGAGTACCACCTTGATGGGTCTGCGACGTTTCCTTCCAGAGTTATTACCAAAAAAACACAAACATCCCAGAATCCTCTCGGTTTGGGGTCAAAATGTTGTCGCTCATTAAATCCCATAAGAAACGTCGCATCGAATGAATGTGATTGAATTCTCCCCGTCTGGACGAGCGGAATTGAATGGTGCAACTGATTTTGCTGTGCTGTGAAAATTCAGATATTTTCATGACTGCTTTGTTTTATTTTGTGAATAGCAAAAAGCATTCAACCCCATAATACATGTTGTTTTATTGGTCGCTCGTCCAGTTAATATCCCATAGCTTAACAACTCATACATTTGGATTCCTCTCGATGAGGCGAGCAGTACGAGTACCACCTTGATGGGTCTGCGACGTTTCCTTCCAGAGTTATTACCAAAAAACCACAAACATCCCAGAATCCTCTCGGTTTGGGGTCAAAATGGTGTCGCTTATTAAATCCCATAAGAAACGTCGCATCGAATAAATGTGATTGAATTCTACCCGTCTGGACGAGCGGAATTGAATGGTGCAACTGATTTTGCTGTGCTGTGAAAATTCAGATATTTGCATGACTGCTTTTGTTTTATTTTGTGAATAGCAAAAAGCATTCAACCCCATAATACATGCTGTTTTATTGGTCACTCGTCCATTTCATATCCCATAGCTTAACAACTCATATATTTGGATTCCTCTCGATGAGGCGAGCAGTACGATTACCACCTTGATGGGTCTGCGACGTTTCCTTCCAGAGTTATTACCAAAAAACCACAAACATCCCAGAATCCTCTCGGTTTGGGGTCAAAATGTTGTCGCTTATTAAATCCCATAAGAAACGTCGCATCGAATAAATGTGATTGAATTCTCCCCGTCTGGACGAGCGGAATTGAATGGTGCAACTGATTTTGCTGTGCTGTGAAAATTCAGATATTTGCATGACTGCTTTTGTTTTATTTTGTGAATAGCAAAAAGCATTCAACCCCATAATACATGCTGTTTTATTGGTCGCTCGTCCATTTCATATCACATAGCTTAACCATTCATATATTTGGATTCGTCTCGACGAGGCGAGCAGTACGAGTACCACCTTGATGGTTCTGCGACGTTTCCTTCCAGAGTTATTACCAAAAAACACAAACATCCCAGAATCCTCTCGGTTTGGGGTCAAAATGTTGTCGCTTATTAAATTCCATAAGAAACGTCGCATCGAATAAATGTGATTGAATTCTCCCCGTCTGGACGAGCGGAATTGAATGGTGCAACTGATTTTGCTGTGCTGTGAAAATTCAAATATTTGCATGACTGCATTTGTTTTATTTTGTGAATAACAAAAAGCATTCAACCCCATAATACATGCTGTTTTATTGGTCGCTAGTCCATTTCAAATCCCATAGCTTAACCATTCATATATTTGGATTCCTCTCGACGAGGCGAGCAGTACGAGTACCACCTTGATGGGTCTGCGACGTTTCCTTCCAGAGTTATTACCAAAAAAACACAAACATCTCAGAATCCTCTCGGTTTGGGGTCAAAATGTTGTCGCTCATTAAATCCCATAAGAAACGTCGCATCGAATAAATGTGATTGAATTCTACCCGTCTGGACGAGCGGAATTGAATGGTGCAACTGATTTTGCTGTGCTGTGAAAATTCAGATATTTGCATGACTGCTTTTGTTTTATTTTGTGAATAGCAAAAAGCATTCAACCCCATAATACATGCTGTTTTATTGGTCACTCGTCCATTTCATATCCCATAGCTTAACAACTCATATATTTGGATTCCTCTCGATGAGGCGAGCAGTACGATTACCACCTTGATGGGTCTGCGACGTTTCCTTCCAGAGTTATTACCAAAAAACCACAAACATCCCAGAATCCTCTCGGTTTGGGGTCAAAATGTTGTCGCTTATTAAATCCCATAAGAAACGTCGCATCGAATAAATGTGATTGAATTCTCCCCGTCTGGACGAGCGGAATTGAATGGTGCAACTGATTTTGCTGTGCTGTGAAAATTCAGATATTTGCATGACTGCTTTTGTTTTGTTTTGTGAATAGCAAAAAGCATTCAACCCCATAATACATGCTGTTTTATTGGTCGCTAGTCCATTTCAAATCCCATAGCTTAACCATTCATATATTTGGATTCCTCTCGACGAGGCGAGCAGTACGAGTACCACCTTGATGGGTCTGCGACGTTTCCTTCCAGAGTTATTACCAAAAAAACACAAACATCCCAGAATCCTCTCGGTTTGGGGTCAAAATGTTGTCGCTCATTAAATCCCATAAGAAACGTCGCATCGAATGAATGTGATTGAATTCTCCCCGTCTGGACGAGCGGAATTGAATGGTGCAACTGATTTTGCTGTGCTGTGAAAATTCAGATATTTTCATGACTGCTTTGTTTTATTTTGTGAATAGCAAAAAGCATTCAACCCCATAATACATGTTGTTTTATTGGTCGCTCGTCCAGTTAATATCCCATAGCTTAACAACTCATACATTTGGATTCCTCTCGATGAGGCGAGCAGTACGAGTACCACCTTGATGGGTCTGCGACGTTTCCTTCCAGAGTTATTACCAAAAAACCACAAACATCCCAGAATCCTCTCGGTTTGGGGTCAAAATGGTGTCGCTTATTAAATCCCATAAGAAACGTCGCATCGAATAAATGTGATTGAATTCTACCCGTCTGGACGAGCGGAATTGAATGGTGCAACTGATTTTGCTGTGCTGTGAAAATTCAGATATTTGCATGACTGCTTTTGTTTTATTTTGTGAATAGCAAAAAGCATTCAACCCCATAATACATGCTGTTTTATTGGTCACTCGTCCATTTCATATCCCATAGCTTAACAACTCATATATTTGGATTCCGCTCGACGAGGCGAGCAGTACGAGTACCACCTTGATCGGTCTGCGACGTTTCCTTCCAGAGTTATTACCAAAAAACCACAAACATCCCAGAATCCTCTCGGTTTGGGGTCAAAATGTTGTCGCTCATTAAATCCCATAAGAAACGTCGCATCGAATGAATGTGATTGAATTCTCCCCGTCTGGACGAGCGGAATTGAATGGTGCAACTGATTTTGCTGTGCTGTGAAAATTCAGATATTTTCATGACTGCTTTGTTTTATTTTGTGAATAGCAAAAAGCATTCAACCCCATAATACATGTTGTTTTATTGGTCGCTCGTCCAGTTAATATCCCATAGCTTAACAACTCATATATTTGGATTCCTCTCGATGAGGCGAGCAGTACGAGTACCACCTTGATGGGTCTGCGACGTTTCCTTCCAGAGTTATTACCAAAAAACCACAAACATCCCAGAATCCTCTCGGTTTGGGGTCAAAATGGTGTCGCTTATTAAATCCCATAAGAAACGTCGCATCGAATAAATGTGATTGAATTCTACCCGTCTGGACGAGCGGAATTGAATGGTGCAACTGATTTTGCTGTGCTGTGAAAATTCAGATATTTGCATGACTGCTTTTGTTTTATTTTGTGAATAGCAAAAAGCATTCAACCCCATAATACATGCTGTTTTATTGGTCACTCGTCCATTTCATATCCCATAGCTTAACAACTCATATATTTGGATTCCGCTCGACGAGGCGAGCAGTACGAGTACCACCTTGATCGGTCTGCGACGTTTCCTTCCAGAGTTATTACCAAAAAACCACAAACATCCCAGAATCCTCTCGGTTTGGGGTCAAAATGTTGTCGCTCATTAAATCCCATAAGAAACGTCGCATCGAATGAATGTGATTGAATTCTCCCCGTCTGGACGAGCGGAATTGAATGGTGCAACTGATTTTGCTGTGCTGTGAAAATTCAGATATTTTCATGACTGCTTTGTTTTGTTTTGTGAATAGCAAAAAGCATTCAACCCCATAATACATGTTGTTTTATTGGTCGCTCGTCCAGTTAATATCCCATAGCTTAACAACTCATACATTTGGATTCCTCTCGATGAGGCGAGCAGTACGAGTACCACCTTGATGGGTCTGCGACGTTTCCTTCCAGAGTTATTACCAAAAAACCACAAACATCCCAGAATCCTCTCGGTTTGGGGTCAAAATGGTGTCGCTTATTAAATCCCATAAGAAACGTCGCATCGAATAAATGTGATTGAATTCTACCCGTCTGGACGAGCGGAATTGAATGGTGCAACTGATTTTGCTGTGCTGTGAAAATTCAGATATTTGCATGACTGCTTTTGTTTTATTTTGTGAATAGCAAAAAGCATTCAACCCCATAATACATGCTGTTTTATTGGTCACTCGTCCATTTCATATCCCATAGCTTAACAACTCATATATTTGGATTCCTCTCGATGAGGCGAGCAGTACGATTACCACCTTGATGGGTCTGCGACGTTTCCTTCCAGAGTTATTACCAAAAAACCACAAACATCCCAGAATCCTCTCGGTTTGGGGTCAAAATGTTGTCGCTTATTAAATCCCATAAGAAACGTCGCATCGAATAAATGTGATTGAATTCTCCCCGTCTGGACGAGCGGAATTGAATGGTGCAACTGATTTTGCTGTGCTGTGAAAATTCAGATATTTGCATGACTGCTTTTGTTTTGTTTTGTGAATAGCAAAAAGCATTCAACCCCATAATACATGCTGTTTTATTGGTCGCTAGTCCATTTCAAATCCCATAGCTTAACCATTCATATATTTGGATTCCTCTCGACGAGGCGAGCAGTACGAGTACCACCTTGATGGGTCTGCGACGTTTCCTTCCAGAGTTATTACCAAAAAAACACAAACATCCCAGAATCCTCTCGGTTTGGGGTCAAAATGTTGTCGCTCATTAAATCCCATAAGAAACGTCGCATCGAATGAATGTGATTGAATTCTCCCCGTCTGGACGAGCGGAATTGAATGGTGCAACTGATTTTGCTGTGCTGTGAAAATTCAGATATTTTCATGACTGCTTTGTTTTATTTTGTGAATAGCAAAAAGCATTCAACCCCATAATACATGTTGTTTTATTGGTCGCTCGTCCAGTTAATATCCCATAGCTTAACAACTCATAAATTTGGATTCCTCTCGATGAGGCGAGCAGTACGAGTACCACCTTGATGGGTCTGCGACGTTTCCTTCCAGAGTTATTACCAAAAAACCACAAACATCCCAGAATCCTCTCGGTTTGGGGTCAAAATGGTGTCGCTTATTAAATCCCATAAGAAACGTCGCATCGAATAAATGTGATTGAATTCTACCCGTCTGGACGAGCGGAATTGAATGGTGCAACTGATTTTGCTGTGCTGTGAAAATTCAGATATTTGCATGACTGCTTTTGTTTTATTTTGTGAATAGCAAAAAGCATTCAACCCCATAATACATGCTGTTTTATTGGTCACTCGTCCATTTCATATCCCATAGCTTAACAACTCATATATTTGGATTCCTCTCGATGAGGCGAGCAGTACGATTACCACCTTGATGGGTCTGCGACGTTTCCTTCCAGAGTTATTACCAAAAAACCACAAACATCCCAGAATCCTCTCGGTTTGGGGTCAAAATGTTGTCGCTTATTAAATCCCATAAGAAACGTCGCATCGAATAAATGTGATTGAATTCTCCCCGTCTGGACGAGCGGAATTGAATGGTGCAACTGATTTTGCTGTGCTGTGAAAATTCAGATATTTGCATGACTGCTTTTGTTTTATTTTGTGAATAGCAAAAAGCATTCAACCCCATAATACATGCTGTTTTATTGGTCGCTCGTCCATTTCATATCACATAGCTTAACCATTCATATATTTGGATTCGTCTCGACGAGGCGAGCAGTACGAGTACCACCTTGATGGTTCTGCGACGTTTCCTTCCAGAGTTATTACCAAAAAACACAAACATCCCAGAATCCTCTCGGTTTGGGGTCAAAATGTTGTCGCTTATTAAATTCCATAAGAAACGTCGCATCGAATAAATGTGATTGAATTCTCCCCGTCTGGACGAGCGGAATTGAATGGTGCAACTGATTTTGCTGTGCTGTGAAAATTCAAATATTTGCATGACTGCATTTGTTTTATTTTGTGAATAACAAAAAGCATTCAACCCCATAATACATGCTGTTTTATTGGTCGCTAGTCCATTTCAAATCCCATAGCTTAACCATTCATATATTTGGATTCCTCTCGACGAGGCGAGCAGTACGAGTACCACCTTGATGGGTCTGCGACGTTTCCTTCCAGAGTTATTACCAAAAAAACACAAACATCTCAGAATCCTCTCGGTTTGGGGTCAAAATGTTGTCGCTCATTAAATCCCATAAGAAACGTCGCATCGAATAAATGTGATTGAATTCTACCCGTCTGGACGAGCGGAATTGAATGGTGCAACTGATTTTGCTGTGCTGTGAAAATTCAGATATTTGCATGACTGCTTTTGTTTTATTTTGTGAATAGCAAAAAGCATTCAACCCCATAATACATGCTGTTTTATTGGTCACTCGTCCATTTCATATCCCATAGCTTAACAACTCATATATTTGGATTCCTCTCGATGAGGCGAGCAGTACGATTACCACCTTGATGGGTCTGCGACGTTTCCTTCCAGAGTTATTACCAAAAAACCACAAACATCCCAGAATCCTCTCGGTTTGGGGTCAAAATGTTGTCGCTTATTAAATCCCATAAGAAACGTCGCATCGAATAAATGTGATTGAATTCTCCCCGTCTGGACGAGCGGAATTGAATGGTGCAACTGATTTTGCTGTGCTGTGAAAATTCAGATATTTGCATGACTGCTTTTGTTTTGTTTTGTGAATAGCAAAAAGCATTCAACCCCATAATACATGCTGTTTTATTGGTCGCTCGTCCATTTCATATCACATAGCTTAACCATTCATATATTTGGATTCGTCTCGACGAGGCGAGCAGTACGAGTACCACCTTGATGGTTCTGCGACGTTTCCTTCCAGAGTTATTACCAAAAAAACACAAACATCCCAGAATCCTCTCGGTTTGGGGTCAAAATGTTGTCGCTTATTAAATTCCATAAGAAACGTCGCATCGAATAAATGTGATTGAATTCTCCCCGTCTGGACGAGCGGAATTGAATGGTGCAACTGATTTTGCTGTGCTGTGAAAATTCAAATATTTGCATGACTGCATTTGTTTTATTTTGTGAATAACAAAAAGCATTCAACCCCATAATACATGCTGTTTTATTGGTCGCTCGTCCATTTCATATCACATAGCTTAACCATTCATATATTTGGATTCGTCTCGACGAGGCGAGCAGTACGAGTACCACCTTGATGGTTCTGCGACGTTTCCTTCCAGAGTTATTACCAAAAAAACACAAACATCCCAGAATCCTCTCGGTTTGGGGTCAAAATGTTGTCGCTTATTAAATTCCATAAGAAACGTCGCATCGAATAAATGTGATTGAATTCTCCCCGTCTGGACGAGCGGAATTGAATGGTGCAACTGATTTTGCTGTGCTGTGAAAATTCAAATATTTGCATGACTGCATTTGTTTTATTTTGTGAATAACAAAAAGCATTCAACCCCATAATACATGCTGTTTTATTGGTCGCTAGTCCATTTCAAATCCCATAGCTTAACCATTCATATATTTGGATTCCTCTCGACGAGGCGAGCAGTACGAGTACCACCTTGATGGGTCTGTGACGTTTCCTTACAGAGTTATTACCAAAAAAACACAAACATCTCAGAATCCTCTCGGTTTGGGGTCAAAATGTTGTCGCTCATTAAATCCCATAAGAAACGTCGCATCGAATGAATGTGATTGAATTCTCCCCGTCTGGACGAGCGGAATTGAATGGTGCAACTGATTTTGCTGTGCTGTGAAAATTCAGATATTTGCATGACTGCTTTTGTTTTATTTTGTGAATAGCAAAAAGCATTCAACCCCATAATACATGTTGTTTTATTGGTCGCTCGTCCATTTCATATCCCATAGCTGAAACACTCATATATTTGGATTCCGCTCGACGAGGCGAGCAGTACGAGTACCACCTTGATGGGTCTGCGACGTTTCCTTCCAGAGTTATTACCAAAAAAACACAAACATCTCAGAATCCTCTCGGTTTGGGGTCAAAATGTTGTCGCTCATTAAATCCCATAAGAAACGTCGCATCGAATGAATGTGATTGAATTCTCCCCGTCTGGACGAGCGGAATTGAATGGTGCAACTGATTTTGCTGTGCTGTGAAAATTCAGATATTTGCATGACTGCTTTTGTTTTATTTTGTGAATAGCAAAAAGCATTCAACCCCATAATACATGTTGTTTTATTGGTCGCTCGTCCATTTCATATCCCATAGCTGAAACACTCATATATTTGGATTCCGCTCGACGAGGCGAGCAGTACGAGTACCACCTTGATCGGTCTGCGACGTTTCCTTCCAGAGTTATTACCAAAAAACCACAAACATCCCAGAATCCTCTCGGTTTGGGGTCAAAATGTTGTCGCTCATTAAATCCCATAAGAAACGTCGCATCGAATGAATGTGATTGAATTCTCCCCGTCTGGACGAGCGGAATTGAATGGTGCAACTGATTTTGCTGTGCTGTGAAAATTCAGATATTTTCATGACTGCTTTGTTTTATTTTGTGAATAGCAAAAAGCATTCAACCCCATAATACATGTTGTTTTATTGGTCGCTCGTCCAGTTAATATCCCATAGCTTAACAACTCATACATTTGGATTCCTCTCGATGAGGCGAGCAGTACGAGTACCACCTTGATGGGTCTGCGACGTTTCCTTCCAGAGTTATTACCAAAAAACCACAAACATCCCAGAATCCTCTCGGTTTGGGGTCAAAATGGTGTCGCTTATTAAATCCCATAAGAAACGTCGCATCGAATAAATGTGATTGAATTCTACCCGTCTGGACGAGCGGAATTGAATGGTGCAACTGATTTTGCTGTGCTGTGAAAATTCAGATATTTGCATGACTGCTTTTGTTTTATTTTGTGAATAGCAAAAAGCATTCAACCCCATAATACATGCTGTTTTATTGGTCACTCGTCCATTTCATATCCCATAGCTTAACAACTCATATATTTGGATTCCTCTCGATGAGGCGAGCAGTACGATTACCACCTTGATGGGTCTGCGACGTTTCCTTCCAGAGTTATTACCAAAAAACCACAAACATCCCAGAATCCTCTCGGTTTGGGGTCAAAATGTTGTCGCTTATTAAATCCCATAAGAAACGTCGCATCGAATAAATGTGATTGAATTCTCCCCGTCTGGACGAGCGGAATTGAATGGTGCAACTGATTTTGCTGTGCTGTGAAAATTCAGATATTTGCATGACTGCTTTTGTTTTGTTTTGTGAATAGCAAAAAGCATTCAACCCCATAATACATGCTGTTTTATTGGTCGCTAGTCCATTTCAAATCCCATAGCTTAACCATTCATATATTTGGATTCCTCTCGACGAGGCGAGCAGTACGAGTACCACCTTGATGGGTCTGCGACGTTTCCTTCCAGAGTTATTACCAAAAAAACACAAACATCCCAGAATCCTCTCGGTTTGGGGTCAAAATGTTGTCGCTCATTAAATCCCATAAGAAACGTCGCATCGAATGAATGTGATTGAATTCTCCCCGTCTGGACGAGCGGAATTGAATGGTGCAACTGATTTTGCTGTGCTGTGAAAATTCAGATATTTTCATGACTGCTTTGTTTTATTTTGTGAATAGCAAAAAGCATTCAACCCCATAATACATGTTGTTTTATTGGTCGCTCGTCCAGTTAATATCCCATAGCTTAACAACTCATACATTTGGATTCCTCTCGATGAGGCGAGCAGTACGAGTACCACCTTGATGGGTCTGCGACGTTTCCTTCCAGAGTTATTACCAAAAAACCACAAACATCCGAGAATCCTCTCGGTTTGGGGTCAAAATGGTGTCGCTTATTAAATCCCATAAGAAACGTCGCATCGAATAAATGTGATTGAATTCTACCCGTCTGGACGAGCGGAATTGAATGGTGCAACTGATTTTGCTGTGCTGTGAAAATTCAGATATTTGCATGACTGCTTTTGTTTTATTTTGTGAATAGCAAAAAGCATTCAACCCCATAATACATGCTGTTTTATTGGTCACTCGTCCATTTCATATCCCATAGCTTAACAACTCATATATTTGGATTCCTCTCGATGAGGCGAGCAGTACGATTACCACCTTGATGGGTCTGCGACGTTTCCTTCCAGAGTTATTACCAAAAAACCACAAACATCCCAGAATCCTCTCGGTTTGGGGTCAAAATGTTGTCGCTTATTAAATCCCATAAGAAACGTCGCATCGAATAAATGTGATTGAATTCTCCCCGTCTGGATGAGCGGAATTGAATGGTGCAACTGATTTTGCTGTGCTGTGAAAATTCAGATATTTGCATGACTGCTTTTGTTTTATTTTGTGAATAGCAAAAAGCATTCAACCCCATAATACATGCTGTTTTATTGGTCGCTCGTCCATTTCATATCACATAGCTTAACCATTCATATATTTGGATTCGTCTCGACGAGGCGAGCAGTACGAGTACCACCTTGATGGTTCTGCGACGTTTCCTTCCAGAGTTATTACCAAAAAACACAAACATCCCAGAATCCTCTCGGTTTGGGGTCAAAATGTTGTCGCTTATTAAATTCCATAAGAAACGTCGCATCGAATAAATGTGATTGAATTCTCCCCGTCTGGACGAGCGGAATTGAATGGTGCAACTGATTTTGCTGTGCTGTGAAAATTCAAATATTTGCATGACTGCATTTGTTTTATTTTGTGAATAACAAAAAGCATTCAACCCCATAATACATGCTGTTTTATTGGTCGCTAGTCCATTTCAAATCCCATAGCTTAACCATTCATATATTTGGATTCCTCTCGACGAGGCGAGCAGTACGAGTACCACCTTGATGGGTCTGCGACGTTTCCTTCCAGAGTTATTACCAAAAAAACACAAACATCTCAGAATCCTCTCGGTTTGGGGTCAAAATGTTGTCGCTCATTAAATCCCATAAGAAACGTCGCATCGAATAAATGTGATTGAATTCTACCCGTCTGGACGAGCGGAATTGAATGGTGCAACTGATTTTGCTGTGCTGTGAAAATTCAGATATTTGCATGACTGCTTTTGTTTTATTTTGTGAATAGCAAAAAGCATTCAACCCCATAATACATGCTGTTTTATTGGTCACTCGTCCATTTCATATCCCATAGCTTAACAACTCATATATTTGGATTCCTCTCGATGAGGCGAGCAGTACGATTACCACCTTGATGGGTCTGCGACGTTTCCTTCCATAGTTATTACCAAAAAACCACAAACATCCCAGAATCCTCTCGGTTTGGGGTCAAAATGTTGTCGCTTATTAAATCCCATAAGAAACGTCGCATCGAATAAATGTGATTGAATTCTCCCCGTCTGGACGAGCGGAATTGAATGGTGCAACTGATTTTGCTGTGCTGTGAAAATTCAGATATTTGCATGACTGCTTTTGTTTTGTTTTGTGAATAGCAAAAAGCATTCAACCCCATAATACATGCTGTTTTATTGGTCGCTAGTCCATTTCAAATCCCATAGCTTAACCATTCATATATTTGGATTCCTCTCGACGAGGCGAGCAGTACGAGTACCACCTTGATGGGTCTGCGACGTTTCCTTCCAGAGTTATTACCAAAAAAACACAAACATCCCAGAATCCTCTCGGTTTGGGGTCAAAATGTTGTCGCTCATTAAATCCCATAAGAAACGTCGCATCGAATGAATGTGATTGAATTCTCCCCGTCTGGACGAGCGGAATTGAATGGTGCAACTGATTTTGCTGTGCTGTGAAAATTCAGATATTTTCATGACTGCTTTGTTTTATTTTGTGAATAGCAAAAAGCATTCAACCCCATAATACATGTTGTTTTATTGGTCGCTCGTCCAGTTAATATCCCATAGCTTAACAACTCATACATTTGGATTCCTCTCGATGAGGCGAGCAGTACGAGTACCACCTTGATGGGTCTGCGACGTTTCCTTCCAGAGTTATTACCAAAAAACCACAAACATCCCAGAATCCTCTCGGTTTGGGGTCAAAATGGTGTCGCTTATTAAATCCCATAAGAAACGTCGCATCGAATAAATGTGATTGAATTCTACCCGTCTGGACGAGCGGAATTGAATGGTGCAACTGATTTTGCTGTGCTGTGAAAATTCAGATATTTGCATGACTGCTTTTGTTTTATTTTGTGAATAGCAAAAAGCATTCAACCCCATAATACATGCTGTTTTATTGGTCACTCGTCCATTTCATATCCCATAGCTTAACAACTCATATATTTGGATTCCGCTCGACGAGGCGAGCAGTACGAGTACCACCTTGATCGGTCTGCGACGTTTCCTTCCAGAGTTATTACCAAAAAACCACAAACATCCCAGAATCCTCTCGGTTTGGGGTCAAAATGTTGTCGCTCATTAAATCCCATAAGAAACGTCGCATCGAATGAATGTGATTGAATTCTCCCCGTCTGGACGAGCGGAATTGAATGGTGCAACTGATTTTGCTGTGCTGTGAAAATTCAGATATTTTCATGACTGCTTTGTTTTGTTTTGTGAATAGCAAAAAGCATTCAACCCCATAATACATGTTGTTTTATTGGTCGCTCGTCCAGTTAATATCCCATAGCTTAACAACTCATACATTTGGATTCCTCTCGATGAGGCGAGCAGTACGAGTACCACCTTGATGGGTCTGCGACGTTTCCTTCCAGAGTTATTACCAAAAAACCACAAACATCCCAGAATCCTCTCGGTTTGGGGTCAAAATGGTGTCGCTTATTAAATCCCATAAGAAACGTCGCATCGAATAAATGTGATTGAATTCTACCCGTCTGGACGAGCGGAATTGAATGGTGCAACTGATTTTGCTGTGCTGTGAAAATTCAGATATTTGCATGACTGCTTTTGTTTTATTTTGTGAATAGCAAAAAGCATTCAACCCCATAATACATGCTGTTTTATTGGTCACTCGTCCATTTCATATCCCATAGCTTAACAACTCATATATTTGGATTCCTCTCGATGAGGCGAGCAGTACGATTACCACCTTGATGGGTCTGCGACGTTTCCTTCCAGAGTTATTACCAAAAAACCACAAACATCCCAGAATCCTCTCGGTTTGGGGTCAAAATGTTGTCGCTTATTAAATCCCATAAGAAACGTCGCATCGAATAAATGTGATTGAATTCTCCCCGTCTGGACGAGCGGAATTGAATGGTGCAACTGATTTTGCTGTGCTGTGAAAATTCAGATATTTGCATGACTGCTTTTGTTTTGTTTTGTGAATAGCAAAAAGCATTCAACCCCATAATACATGCTGTTTTATTGGTCGCTAGTCCATTTCAAATCCCATAGCTTAACCATTCATATATTTGGATTCCTCTCGACGAGGCGAGCAGTACGAGTACCACCTTGATGGGTCTGCGACGTTTCCTTCCAGAGTTATTACCAAAAAAACACAAACATCCCAGAATCCTCTCGGTTTGGGGTCAAAATGTTGTCGCTCATTAAATCCCATAAGAAACGTCGCATCGAATGAATGTGATTGAATTCTCCCCGTCTGGACGAGCGGAATTGAATGGTGCAACTGATTTTGCTGTGCTGTGAAAATTCAGATATTTTCATGACTGCTTTGTTTTATTTTGTGAATAGCAAAAAGCATTCAACCCCATAATACATGTTGTTTTATTGGTCGCTCGTCCAGTTAATATCCCATAGCTTAACAACTCATACATTTGGATTCCTCTCGATGAGGCGAGCAGTACGAGTACCACCTTGATGGGTCTGCGACGTTTCCTTCCAGAGTTATTACCAAAAAACCACAAACATCCCAGAATCCTCTCGGTTTGGGGTCAAAATGGTGTCGCTTATTAAATCCCATAAGAAACGTCGCATCGAATAAATGTGATTGAATTCTACCCGTCTGGACGAGCGGAATTGAATGGTGCAACTGATTTTGCTGTGCTGTGAAAATTCAGATATTTGCATGACTGCTTTTGTTTTATTTTGTGAATAGCAAAAAGCATTCAACCCCATAATACATGCTGTTTTATTGGTCGCTCGTCCATTTCATATCCCATAGCTTAACAACTCATATATTTGGATTCCTCTCGATGAGGCGAGCAGTACGATTACCACCTTGATGGGTCTGCGACGTTTCCTTCCAGAGTTATTACCAAAAAACCACAAACATCCCAGAATCCTCTCGGTTTGGGGTCAAAATGTTGTCGCTTATTAAATCCCATAAGAAACGTCGCATCGAATAAATGTGATTGAATTCTCCCCGTCTGGACGAGCGGAATTGAATGGTGCAACTGATTTTGCTGTGCTGTGAAAATTCAGATATTTGCATGACTGCTTTTGTTTTATTTTGTGAATAGCAAAAAGCATTCAACCCCATAATACATGCTGTTTTATTGGTCGCTCGTCCATTTCATATCACATAGCTTAACCATTCATATATTTGGATTCGTCTCGACGAGGCGAGCAGTACGAGTACCACCTTGATGGTTCTGCGACGTTTCCTTCCAGAGTTATTACCAAAAAACACAAACATCCCAGAATCCTCTCGGTTTGGGGTCAAAATGTTGTCGCTTATTAAATTCCATAAGAAACGTCGCATCGAATAAATGTGATTGAATTCTCCCCGTCTGGACGAGCGGAATTGAATGGTGCAACTGATTTTGCTGTGCTGTGAAAATTCAAATATTTGCATGACTGCATTTGTTTTATTTTGTGAATAACAAAAAGCATTCAACCCCATAATACATGCTGTTTTATTGGTCGCTAGTCCATTTCAAATCCCATAGCTTAACCATTCATATATTTGGATTCCTCTCGACGAGGCGAGCAGTACGAGTACCACCTTGATGGGTCTGCGACGTTTCCTTCCAGAGTTATTACCAAAAAAACACAAACATCTCAGAATCCTCTCGGTTTGGGGTCAAAATGTTGTCGCTCATTAAATCCCATAAGAAACGTCGCATCGAATAAATGTGATTGAATTCTACCCGTCTGGACGAGCGGAATTGAATGGTGCAACTGATTTTGCTGTGCTGTGAAAATTCAGATATTTGCATGACTGCTTTTGTTTTATTTTGTGAATAGCAAAAAGCATTCAACCCCATAATACATGCTGTTTTATTGGTCACTCGTCCATTTCATATCCCATAGCTTAACAACTCATATATTTGGATTCCTCTCGATGAGGCGAGCAGTACGATTACCACCTTGATGGGTCTGCGACGTTTCCTTCCAGAGTTATTACCAAAAAACCACAAACATCCCAGAATCCTCTCGGTTTGGGGTCAAAATGTTGTCGCTTATTAAATCCCATAAGAAACGTCGCATCGAATAAATGTGATTGAATTCTCCCCGTCTGGACGAGCGGAATTGAATGGTGCAACTGATTTTGCTGTGCTGTGAAAATTCAGATATTTGCATGACTGCTTTTGTTTTGTTTTGTGAATAGCAAAAAGCATTCAACCCCATAATACATGCTGTTTTATTGGTCGCTAGTCCATTTCAAATCCCATAGCTTACCCATTCATATATTTGGATTCCTCTCGACGAGGCGAGCAGTACGAGTACCACCTTGATGGGTCTGCGACGTTTCCTTCCAGAGTTATTACCAAAAAAACACAAACATCCCAGAATCCTCTCGGTTTGGGGTCAAAATGTTGTCGCTCATTAAATCCCATAAGAAACGTCGCATCGAATGAATGTGATTGAATTCTCCCCGTCTGGACGAGCGGAATTGAATGGTGCAACTGATTTTGCTGTGCTGTGAAAATTCAGATATTTTCATGACTGCTTTGTTTTATTTTGTGAATAGCAAAAAGCATTCAACCCCATAATACATGTTGTTTTATTGGTCGCTCGTCCAGTTAATATCCCATAGCTTAACAACTCATACATTTGGATTCCTCTCGATGAGGCGAGCAGTACGAGTACCACCTTGATGGGTCTGCGACGTTTCCTTCCAGAGTTATTACCAAAAAACCACAAACATCCCAGAATCCTCTCGGTTTGGGGTCAAAATGGTGTCGCTTATTAAATCCCATAAGAAACGTCGCATCGAATAAATGTGATTGAATTCTACCCGTCTGGACGAGCGGAATTGAATGGTGCAACTGATTTTGCTGTGCTGTGAAAATTCAGATATTTGCATGACTGCTTTTGTTTTATTTTGTGAATAGCAAAAAGCATTCAACCCCATAATACATGCTGTTTTATTGGTCACTCGTCCATTTCATATCCCATAGCTTAACAACTCATATATTTGGATTCCTCTCGATGAGGCGAGCAGTACGATTACCACCTTGATGGGTCTGCGACGTTTCCTTCCAGAGTTATTACCAAAAAACCACAAACATCCCAGAATCCTCTCGGTTTGGGGTCAAAATGTTGTCGCTTATTAAATCCCATAAGAAACGTCGCATCGAATAAATGTGATTGAATTCTCCCCGTCTGGACGAGCGGAATTGAATGGTGCAACTGATTTTGCTGTGCTGTGAAAATTCAGATATTTGCATGACTGCTTTTGTTTTGTTTTGTGAATAGCAAAAAGCATTCAACCCCATAATACATGCTGTTTTATTGGTCGCTCGTCCATTTCATATCACATAGCTTAACCATTCATATATTTGGATTCGTCTCGACGAGGCGAGCAGTACGAGTACCACCTTGATGGTTCTGCGACGTTTCCTTCCAGAGTTATTACCAAAAAACACAAACATCCCAGAATCCTCTCGGTTTGGGGTCAAAATGTTGTCGCTTATTAAATTCCATAAGAAACGTCGCATCGAATAAATGTGATTGAATTCTCCCCGTCTGGACGAGCGGAATTGAATGGTGCAACTGATTTTGCTGTGCTGTGAAAATTCAAATATTTGCATGACTGCATTTGTTTTATTTTGTGAATAACAAAAAGCATTCAACCCCATAATACATGCTGTTTTATTGGTCGCTAGTCCATTTCAAATCCCATAGCTTAACCATTCATATATTTGGATTCCTCTCGACGAGGCGAGCAGTACGAGTACCACCTTGATGGGTCTGCGACGTTTCCTTCCAGAGTTATTACCAAAAAAACACAAACATCTCAGAATCCTCTCGGTTTGGGGTCAAAATGTTGTCGCTCATTAAATCCCATAAGAAACGTCGCATCGAATGAATGTGATTGAATTCTCCCCGTCTGGACGAGCGGAATTGAATGGTGCAACTGATTTTGCTGTGCTGTGAAAATTCAGATATTTGCATGACTGCTTTTGTTTTATTTTGTGAATAGCAAAAAGCATTCAACCCCATAATACATGTTGTTTTATTGGTCGCTCGTCCATTTCATATCCCATAGCTTAACAACTCATATATTTGGATTCCTCTCGATGAGGCGAGCAGTAGGAGTACCACCTTGATGGGTCTGCGACATTTCCTTCCAGAGTTATTACCAAAAAAACACAAACATCCCAGAATCATCTCGGTTTGGGGTCAAAATGTTGTCGCTCATTAAATCCCATAGGAAACGTCGCATCGAATGAATGTGATTGAATTCTCCCCGTCTGGACGAGCGGAATTGAATGGTGCAACTGATTTTGCTGTGCTGTGAAAATTCAGATATTTGCATGACTGCTTTTGTTTTATTTTGTGAATAGCAAAAAGCATTCAACCCCATAATACATGTTGTTTTATTGGTCGCTCGTCCATTTCATATCCCATAGCTGAAACTCTCATACATTTGGATTCCTCTCGATGAGGCGAGCAGTACGAGTACCACCTTGATGGGTCTGCGACGTTTCCTTCCAGAGTTATTACCAAAAAACCACAAACATCCCAGAATCCTCTCGGTTTGGGGTCAAAATGGTGTCGCTTATTAAATCCCATAAGAAACGTCGCATCGAATAAATGTGATTGAATTCTACCCGTCTGGACGAGCGGAATTGAATGGTGCAACTGATTTTGCTGTGCTATGAAAATTCAGATATTTGCATGACTGCTTTTGTTTTATTTTGTGAATAGCAAAAAGCATTCAACCCCATAATACATGCTGTTTTATTGGTCGGTCGTCCATTTCATATCCCATAGCTTAACAACTCATATATTTGGATTTCTCTCGATGAGGCGAGCAGTACGATTACCACCTTGATGGGTCTGCGACGTTTCCTTCCAGAGTTATTACCAAAAAACCACAAACATCCCAGAATCCTCTCGGTTTGGGGTCAAAATGTTGTCGCTTATTAAATCCCATAAGAAACGTCGCATCGAATAAATGTGATTGAATTCTCCCCGTCTGGACGAGCGGAATTGAATGGTGCAACTGATTTTGCTGTGCTGTGAAAATTCAGATATTTGCATGACTGCTTTTGTTTTGTTTTGTGAATAGCAAAAAGCATTCAACCCCATAATACATGCTGTTTTATTGGTCGCTCGTCCATTTCATATCACATAGCTTAACCATTCATATATTTGGATTCGTCTCGACGAGGCGAGCAGTACGAGTACCACCTTGATGGTTCTGCGACGTTTCCTTCCAGAGTTATTACCAAAAAACACAAACATCCCAGAATCCTCTCGGTTTGGGGTCAAAATGTTGTCGCTTATTAAATTCCATAAGAAACGTCGCATCGAATAAATGTGATTGAATTCTCCCCGTCTGGACGAGCGGAATTGAATGGTGCAACTGATTTTGCTGTGCTGTGAAAATTCAAATATTTGCATGACTGCATTTGTTTTATTTTGTGAATAACAAAAAGCATTCAACCCCATAATACATGCTGTTTTATTGGTCGCTAGTCCATTTCAAATCCCATAGCTTAACCATTCATATATTTGGATTCCTCTCGACGAGGCGAGCAGTACGAGTACCACCTTGATGGGTCTGCGACGTTTCCTTCCAGAGTTATTACCAAAAAAACACAAACATCTCAGAATCCTCTCGGTTTGGGGTCAAAATGTTGTCGCTCATTAAATCCCATAAGAAACGTCGCATCGAATGAATGTGATTGAATTCTCCCCGTCTGGACGAGCGGAATTGAATGGTGCAACTGATTTTGCTGTGCTGTGAAAATTCAGATATTTGCATGACTGCTTTTGTTTTATTTTGTGAATAGCAAAAAGCATTCAACCCCATAATACATGTTGTTTTATTGGTCGCTCGTCCATTTCATATCCCATAGCTTAACAACTCATATATTTGGATTCCTCTCGATGAGGCGAGCAGTAGGAGTACCACCTTGATGGGTCTGCGACATTTCCTTCCAGAGTTATTACCAAAAAAACACAAACATCCCAGAATCATCTCGGTTTGGGGTCAAAATGTTGTCGCTCATTAAATCCCATAGGAAACGTCGCATCGAATGAATGTGATTGAATTCTCCCCGTCTGGACGAGCGGAATTGAATGGTGCAACTGATTTTGCTGTGCTGTGAAAATTCAGATATTTGCATGACTGCTTTTGTTTTATTTTGTGAATAGCAAAAAGCATTCAACCCCATAATACATGTTGTTTTATTGGTCGCTCGTCCATTTCATATCCCATAGCTGAAACACTCATACATTTGGATTCCTCTCGATGAGGCGAGCAGTACGAGTACCACCTTGATGGGTCTGCGACGTTTCCTTCCAGAGTTATTACCAAAAAACCACAAACATCCCAGAATCCTCTCGGTTTGGGGTCAAAATGGTGTCGCTTATTAAATCCCATAAAAAACGTCGCATCGAATAAATGTGATTGAATTCTACCCGTCTGGACGAGCGGAATTGATTGGTGCAACTGATTTTGCTGTGCTGTGAAAATTCAGATATTTGCATGACTGCTTTTGTTTTATTTTGTGAATAGCAAAAAGCATTCAACCCCATAATACATGCTGTTTTATTGGTCGCTCGTCCATTTCATATCCCATAGCTTAACAACTCATATATTTGGATTCCTCTCGATGAGGCGAGCAGTACGATTACCACCTTGATGGGTCTGCGACGTTTCCTTCCAGAGTTATTACCAAAAAACCACAAACATCCCAGAATCCTCTCGGTTTGGGGTCAAAATGTTGTCGGTTATTAAATCCCATAAGAAACGTCGCATCGAATAAATGTGATTGAATTCTCCCCGTCTGGACGAGCGGAATTGAATGGTGCAACTGATTTTGCTGTGCTGTGAAAATTCAGATATTTGCATGACTGCTTTTGTTTTATTTTGTGAATAGCAAAAAGCATTCAACCCCATAATACATGCTGTTTTATTGGTCGCTCGTCCATTTCATATCACATAGCTTAACCATTCATATATTTGGATTCGTCTCGACGAGGCGAGCAGTACGAGTACAACCTTGATGGGTCTGCGACGTTTCCTTCCAGAGTTATTACCAAAAAAACACAAACATCCCAGAATCATCTCGGTTTGGGGTCAAAATGTTGTCGCTCATTAAATCCCATAGGAAACGTCGCATCGAATGAATGTGATTGAATTCTCCCCGTCTGGACGAGCGGAATTGAATGGTGCAACTGATTTTGCTGTGCTGTGAAAATTCAGATATTTGCATGACTGCTTTTGTTTTATTTTGTGAATAGCAAAAAGCATTCAACCCCATAATACATGTTGTTTTATTGGTCGCTCGTCCATTTCATATCCCATAGCTGAAACACTCATATATTTGGATTCCGCTCGACGAGGCGAGCAGTACGAGTACCACCTTGATCGGTCTGCGACGTTTCCTTCCAGAGTTATTACCAAAAAACCACAAACATCCCAGAATCCTCTCGGTTTGGGGTCAAAATGTTGTCGCTCATTAAATCCCATAAGAAACGTCGCATCGAATTAATGTGATTGAATTCTCCCCGTCTGGACGAGCGGAATTGAATGGTGCAACTGATTTTGCTGTGCTGTGAAAATTCAGATATTTTCATGACTGCTTTGTTTTATTTTGTGAATAGCAAAAAGCATTCAACCCCATAATACATGTTGTTTTATTGGTCGCTCGTCCATTTAATATCCCATAGCTTAACAACTCATACATTTGGATTCCTCTCGATGAGGCGAGCAGTACGAGTTCCACCTTGATGGGTCTGCGACGTTTCCTTCCAGAGTTATTACCAAAAAACCACAAACATCCCAGAATCCTCTCGGTTTGGGGTCAAAATGGTGTCGCTTATTAAATCCCATAAGAAACGTCGCATCGAATAAATGTGATTGAATTCTACCCGTCTGGACGAGCGGAATTGAATGGTGCAACTGATTTTGCTGTGCTGTGAAAATTCAGATATTTGCATGACTGCTTTTGTTTTATTTTGTGAATAGCAAAAAGCATTCAACCCCATAATACATGCTGTTTTATTGGTCGCTCGTCCATTTCATATCCCATAGCTTAACAACTCATATATTTGGATTCCTCTCGATGAGGCGAGCAGTACGATTACCACCTTGATGGGTCTGCGACGTTTCCTTCCAGAGTTATTACCAAAAAACCACAAACATCCCAGAATCCTCTCGGTTTGGGGTCAAAATGTTGTCGCTTATTAAATCCCATAAGAAACGTCGCATCGAATAAATGTGATTGAATTCTCCCCGTCTGGACGAGCGGAATTGAATGGTGCAACTGATTTTGCTGTGCTGTGAAAATTCAGATATTTGCATGACTGCTTTTGTTTTATTTTGTGAATAGCAAAAAGCATTCAACCCCATAATACATGCTGTTTTATTGGTCGCTCGTCCATTTCATATCACATAGCTTAACCATTCATATATTTGGATTCGTCTCGACGAGGCGAGCAGTACGAGTACCACCTTGATGGTTCTGCGACGTTTACTTCCAGAGTTATTACCAAAAAACCACAAACATCCCAGAATCCTCTCGGTTTGGGGTCAAAATGTTGTCGCTCATTAAATCCCATAAGAAACGTCGCATCGAATGAATGTGATTGAATTCTCCCCGTCTGGACGAGCGGAATTGAATGGTGCAACTGATTTTGCTGTGCTGTGAAAATTCAGATATTTGCATGACTGCTTTTGTTTTATTTTGTGAATAGCAAAAAGCATTCAACCCCATAATACATGCTGTTTTATTGGTCGCTCGTCCATTTCATATCACATAGCTTAACCATTCATATATTTGGATTCGTCTCGACGAGGCGAGCAGTACGAGTACCACCTTGATGGTTCTGCGACGTTTCCTTCCAGAGTTATTACCAAAAAACCACAAACATCCCAGAATCCTCTCGGTTTGTGGTCAAAATGTTGTCGCTCATTAAATCCCATAAGAAACGTCGCATCGAGTGAATGTGATTGAATTATCCCCGTCTGGACGAGCGGAATTGAATGGTGCAACTGATTTTGCTGTGCTGTGAAAATTCAGATATTTGCATGACTGCTTTGTTTTATTTTGTGAATAGCAAAAAGCATTCAACCCCATAATACATGTTGTTTTATTGGTCGCTCGTCCATTTCATATCCCATAGCTTAACAACTCATATATTTGGATTCCTCTCGATGAGGCGAGCAGTACGAGTACCACCTTGATGGGTCTGCGACGTTTCCTTCCAGAGTTATTACCAAAAAACCACAAACATCCCAGAATCCTCTCGGTTTGGGGTCAAAATGTTGTCGCTTATTAAATCCCATAAGAAACGTCGCATCGAATAAATGTGATTGAATTCTCCCCGTCTGGACGAGCGGAATTGAATGGTGCAACTGATTTTGCTGTGCTGTGAAAATTCAGATATTTGCATGACTGCTTTTGTTTTATTTTGTGAATAGCAAAAAGCATTCAACCCCATAATACATGCTGTTTTATTGGTTGCTCGTCCATTTCATATCACATAGCTTAACCATTCATATATTTGGATTCGTCTCGACGAGGCGAGCAGTACGAGTACCACCTTGATGGTTCTGCGACGTTTCCTTCCAGAGTTATTACCAAAAAAACACAAACATCCCAGAATCCTCTCGGTTTGGGGTCAAAATGTTGTCGCTTATTAAA
This sequence comes from Petromyzon marinus, assembly GCF_048934315.1. NCBI lineage: Eukaryota > Metazoa > Chordata > Hyperoartia > Petromyzontiformes > Petromyzontidae > Petromyzon > Petromyzon marinus. The sequence continues at coordinate 1,331,229 of NW_027423102.1, forward strand.
TCCCATAAGAAACGTCGCATCGAATAAATGTGATTAAATTATCACCGTCTGGACGAGCGGAATTGAATGGTGCAACTGATTTTGCTGTGCTGTGAAAATTCAAATATTTGCATGACTGCATTTGTTTTATTTTGTGAATAACAAAAAGCATTCAACCCCATAATGCATGCTGTTTTATTGGTCGCTAGTCCATTTCAAATCCCATAGCTTAACCATTCATATATTTGGATTCCTCTCGACGAGGCGAGCAGTACGAGTACCACCTTGATGGGTCTGCGACGTTTCCTTCCAGAGTTATTACCAAAAAAACACAAACATCTCAGAATCCTCTCGGTTTGGGGTCAAAATGTTGTCGCTCATTAAATCCCATAAGAAACGTCGCATCGAATGAATGTGATTGAATTCTCCCCGTCTGGACGAGCGGAATTGAATGGTGCAACTGATTTTGCTGTGCTGTGAAAATTCAGATATTTGCATGACTGCTTTTGTTTTATTTTGTGAATAGCAAAAAGCATTCAACCCCATAATACATGTTGTTTTATTGGTTGCTCGTCCATTTCATATCCCATAGCTTAACAACTCATATATTTGGATTCCTCTCGACGAGGCGAGCAGTAGGAGTACCACCTTGATGGGACTGCGACGTTTCCTTCCAGAGTTATTACCAAAAAAACACAAACATCCCAGAATCATCTCGGTTTGGGGTCAAAATGTTGTCGCTCATTAAATCCCATAGGAAACGTCGCATCGAATGAATGTGATTGAATTCTCCCCGTCTGGACGAGCGGAATTGAATGGTGCAACTGATTTTGCTGTGCTGTGAAAATTCAGATATTTGCATGACTGCTTTTGTTTTATTTTGTGAATAGCAAAAAGCATTCAACCCCATAATACATGTTGTTTTATTGGTTGCTCGTCCATTTCATATCCCATAGCTTAACAACTCATATATTTGGATTCCTCTCGACGAGGCGAGCAGTAGGAGTACCACCTTGATGGGACTGCGACGTTTCCTTCCAGAATTATTACCAAAAAAACACAAACATCCCAGAATCATCTCGGTTTGGGGTCAAAATGTTGTCGCTCATTAAATCCCATAGGAAACGTCGCATCGAATGAATGTGATTGAATTCTCCCCGTCTGGACTAGCGGAATTGAATGGTGCAACTGATTTTGCTGTGCTGTGAAAATTCAGATATTTGCATGACTGCTTTGTTTTATTTTGTGAATAGCAAAAAGCATTCAACCCCATAATACATGTTGTTTTATTGGTCGCTCGTCCATTTCATATCACATAGCTTAACAACTCATAGATTTGGATTCCTCTCGACGAGGCGAGCAGTACGAGTACCACCTTGATTGGTCTGCCACGTTTCCTTCCAGAGTTATTACCAAAAAACCACAAACATCCCAGAATCCTCTCGGTTTGGGGTCAAAATGGTGTCGCTTATTAAATCCCATAAGAAACGTCGCATCGAATAAATGTGATTGAATTCTACCCGTCTGGACGAGCGGAATTGAATGGTGCAACTGATTTTGCTGTGCTGTGAAAATTCAGATATTTGCATGACTGCTTTTGTTTTATTTTGTGAATAGCAAAAAGCATTCAACCCCATAATACATGCTGTTTTATTGGTCGCTCGTCCATTTCATATCCCATAGCTTAACAACTCAGATATTTGGATTCCTTTCGATGAGGCGAGCAGTACGAGTACCACCTTGATGGGTCTGCGACGTTTCCTTCCAGAGTTATTACCAAAAAACCACAAACATCCCAGAATCCTCTCGGTTTGGGGTCAAAATGTTGTCGTTTATTAAATCCCATAAGAAACGTCGCATCGAATAAATGTGATTGAATTCTCCCCGTCTGGACGAGCGGAATTGAATGGTGCAACTGATTTTGCTGTGCTGTGAAAATTCAGATATTTGCATGACTGCTTTTGTTTTATTTTGTGAATAGCAAAAAGCATTCAACCCCATAATACATGCTGTTTTATTGGTCGCTCGTCCATTTCATATCACATAGCTTAACCATTCATATATTTGGATTACACTCGACGAGGCGAGCAGTACGAGTACCACCTTGATGGTTCTGCGACGTTTCCTTCCAGAGTTATTACCAAAAAAACACAAACATCCCAGAATCCTCTCGGTTTGGGGTCAAAATGTTGTCGCCTATTAAATCCCATAAGAAACGTCGCATCGAATAAATGTGATTGAATTCTCCCCGTCTGGACGAGCGGAATTGAATGGTGCAACTGATTTTGCTGTGCTGTGAAAATTCAAATATTTGCATGACTGCATTTGTTTTATTTTGTGAATAACAAAAAGCATTCAACCCCATAATACATGCTGTTTTATTGGTCGCTAGTCCATTTCAAATCCCATAGCTTAACCATTCATATATTTGGATTCCTCTCGACGAGGCGAGCAGTACGAGTACCACCTTGATGGGTCTGCGACGTTTCCTTCCAGAGTTATTACCAAAAAAACACAAACATCCCAGAATCCTCTCGGTTTGGGGTCAAAATGTTGTCGCTCATTAAATCCCATAAGAAACGTCGCATCGAATGAATGTGATTGAATTCTCCCCGTCTGGACGAGCGGAATTGAATGGTGCAACTGATTTTGCTGTGCTGTGAAAATTCAGATATTTGCATGACTGCTTTTGTTTTATTTTGTGAATAGCAAAAAGCATTCAACCACATAATACATGTTGTTTTATTGGTCGCTCGTCCATTTCATATCCCATAGCTTAACAACTCATATATGTGGATTCCTCTCGAGGAGGCGAGCAGTAGGAGTACCACCTTAATGGGTCTGCGACGTTTCCTTCCAGAGTTATTACCAAAAAAACACAAACATCCCAGAATCATCTCGGTTTGGGGTCAAAATGTTGTCGCTCATTAAATCCCATAGGAAACGTCGCATCGAATGAATGTGATTGAATTCTCCCCGTCTGGACGAGCGGAATTGAATGGTGCAACTGATTTTGCTGTGCTGTGAAAATTCAGATATTTGCATGACTGCTTTTGTTTTATTTTGTGAATAGCAAAAAGCATTCAACCCCATAATACATGTTGTTTTATTGGTTGCTCGTCCATTTCATATCCCATAGCTTAACAACTCATATATTTGGATTCCTCTCGACGAGGCGAGCAGTAGGAGTACCACCTTGATGGGACTGCGACGTTTCCTTCCAGAGTTATTACCAAAAAAACACAAACATCCCAGAATCATCTCGGTTTGGGGTCAAAATGTTGTCGCTCATTAAATCCCATAGGAAACGTCGCATCGAATGAATGTGATTGAATTCTCCCCGTCTGGACGAGCGGAATTGAATGGTGCAACTGATTTTGCTGTGCTGTGAAAATTCAGATATTTGCATGACTGCTTTTGTTTTATTTTGTGAATAGCAAAAAGCATTCAACCCCATAATACATGTTGTTTTATTGGTTGCTCGTCCATTTCATATCCCATAGCTTAACAACTCATATATTTGGATTCCTCTCGACGAGGCGAGCAGTAGGAGTACCACCTTGATGGGACTGCGACGTTTCCTTCCAGAGTTATTACCAAAAAAACACAAACATCCCAGAATCATCTCGGTTTGGGGTCAAAATGTTGTCGCTCATTAAATCCCATAGGAAACGTCGCATCGAATGAATGTGATTGAATTCTCCCCGTCTGGACTAGCGGAATTGAATGGTGCAACTGATTTTGCTGTGCTGTGAAAATTCAGATATTTGCATGACTGCTTTGTTTTATTTTGTGAATAGCAAAAAGCATTCAACCCCATAATACATGTTGTTTTATTGGTCGCTCGTCCATTTCATATCACATAGCTTAAACATTCATATATTTGGATTCCTCTCGACGAGGCGAGCAGTACGAGTACCACCTTGATTGGTCTGCGACGTTTCCTTCCAGAGTTATTACCAAAAAACCACAAACATCCCAGAATCCTCTCGGTTTGGGGTCAAAATGGTGTCGCTTATTAAATCCCATAAGAAACGTCGCATCGAATAAATGTGATTGAATTCTACCCGTCTGGACGAGCGGAATTGAATGGTGCAACTGATTTTGCTGTGCTGTGAAAATTCAGATATTTGCATGACTGCTTTTGTTTTATTTTGTGAATAGCAAAAAGCATTCAACCCCATAATACATGCTGTTTTATTGGTCGCTCGTCCATTTCATATCCCATAGCTTAACAACTCAGATATTTGGATTCCTTTCGATGAGGCGAGCAGTACGAGTACCACCTTGATGGGTCTGCGACGTTTCCTTCCAGAGTTATTACCAAAAAACCACAAACATCCCAGAATCCTCTCGGTTTGGGGTCAAAATGTTGTCGTTTATTAAATCCCATAAGAAACGTCGCATCGAATAAATGTGATTGAATTCTCCCCGTCTGGACGAGCGGAATTGAATGGTGCAACTGATTTTGCTGTGCTGTGAAAATTCAGATATTTGCATGACTGCTTTTGTTTTATTTTGTGAATAGCAAAAAGCATTCAACCCCATAATACATGCTGTTTTATTGGTCGCTCGTCCATTTCATATCACATAGCTTAACCATTCATATATTTGGATTACACTCGACGAGGCGAGCAGTACGAGTACCACCTTGATGGTTCTGCGACGTTTCCTTCCAGAGTTATTACCAAAAAAACACAAACATCCCAGAATCCTCTCGGTTTGGGGTCAAAATGTTGTCGCTTATTAAATCCCATAAGAAACGTCGCATCGAATAAATGTGATTGAATTCTCCCCGTCTGGACGAGCGGAATTGAATGGTGCAACTGATTTTGCTGTGCTGTGAAAATTCAAATATTTGCATGACTGCATTTGTTTTATTTTGTGAATAACAAAAAGCATTCAACCCCATAATACATGCTGTTTTATTGGTCGCTAGTCCATTTCAAATCCCATAGCTTAACCATTCATATATTTGGATTCCTCTCGACGAGGCGAGCAGTACGAGTACCACCTTGATGGGTCTGCGACGTTTCCTTCCAGAGTTATTACCAAAAAAACACAAACATCCCAGAATCCTCTCGGTTTGGGGTCAAAATGTTGTCGCTCATTAAATCCCATAAGAAACGTCGCATCGAATGAATGTGATTGAATTCTCCCCGTCTGGACGAGCGGAATTGAATGGTGCAACTGATTTTGCTGTGCTGTGAAAATTCAGATATTTGCATGACTGCTTTTGTTTTATTTTGTGAATAGCAAAAAGCATTCAACCACATAATACATGTTGTTTTATTGGTCGCTCGTCCATTTCATATCCCATAGCTTAACAACTCATATATGTGGATTCCTCTCGAGGAGGCGAGCAGTAGGAGTACCACCTTAATGGGTCTGCGACGTTTCCTTCCAGAGTTATTACCAAAAAAACACAAACATCCCAGAATCATCTCGGTTTGGGGTCAAAATGTTGTCGCTCATTAAATCCCATAGGAAACGTCGCATCGAATGAATGTGATTGAATTCTCCCCGTCTGGACGAGCGGAATTGAATGGTGCAACTGATTTTGCTGTGCTGTGAAAATTCAGATATTTGCATGACTGCTTTTGTTTTATTTTGTGAATAGCAAAAAGCATTCAACCCCATAATACATGCTGTTTTATTGGTCGCTCGTCCATTTCATATCATATAGCTTAACCATTCATATATTTGGATTCCTCTCGACGAGGCGAGCAGTACGAGTACCACCTTGATGGTTCTGCGACGTTTCCTTCCAGAGTTATTACCAAAAAAACACAAACATCCCAGAATCCTCTCGGTTTGGGGTCAAAATGTTGTCGCTTATTAAATCCCATAAGAAACGTCGCATCGAATAAATGTGATTGAATTCTCCCCGTCTGGACGAGCGGAATTGAATGGTGCAACTGATTTTGCTGTGCTGTGAAAATTCAAATATTTGCATGACTGCATTTGTTTTATTTTGTGAATAACAAAATGCATTCAACCCCATAATACATGCTGTTTTATTGGTCGCTAGTCCATTTCAAATCCCATAGCTTAACCATTCATATATTTGGATTCCTCTCGACGAGGCGAGCAGTACGAGTACCACCTTGATGGGTATGCGACGTTTCCTTCCAGAGTTATTACCAAAAAAACACAAACATCCCAGAATCCTCTCGGTTTGGGGTCAAAATGTTGTCGCTCATTAAATCCCATAAGAAACGTCGCATCGAATGAATGTGATTGAATTCTCCCCGTCTGGACGAGCGGAATTGAATGGTGCAACTGATTTTGCTGTGCTGTGAAAATTCAGATATTTGCATGACTGCTTTTGTTTTATTTTGTGAATAGCAAAAAGCATTCAACCCCATAATACATGTTGTTTTATTGGTCGCTCGTCCATTTCATATCCCATAGCTTAACAACTCATATATTTGGATTCCTCTCGATGAGGCGAGCAGTAGGAGTACCACCTTGATGGTTCTGCGACGTTTCCTTCCAGAGTTATTACCAAAAAAACACAAACATCCTAGAATCATCTCGGTTTGGGGTCAAAATGTTGTCGCTCATTAAATCCCATAGGAAACGTCGCATCGAATGAATGTGATTGAATTCTCCCCGTCTGGACGAGCGGAATTGAATGGTGCAACTGATTTTGCTGTGCTGTGAAAATTCAGATATTTGCATGACTGCTTTTGTTTTATTTTGTGAATAGCAAAAAGCATTCAACCCCATAATACATGTTGTTTTATTGGTCGCTCGTCCATTTCATATCACAAAGCTTAACCATTCATATATTTGGATTCCTCTCGACGAGGCGAGCAGTACGAGTACCACCTTGATGGGTCTGCGACGTTTTCTTCTAGAGTTATTACCAAAAACCACAAAAATCCCAGAATCCTCTCGGTTTGGGGTCAAAATGTTGTCGCTCATTAAATCCCATAAGAAACGTCGCATCGAATGAATGTGATTGAATTCTCCCCGTCTGGACGAGCGGAATTGAATGGTGCAACTGATTTTGCTGTGCTGTGAAAATTCAGATATTTGCATGACTGCTTTTGTTTTATTTTGTGAATAGCAAAAAGCATTCAACCCCATAATACATGTTGTTTTATTGGTCGCTCGTCCATTTCATATCACAAAGCTTAACCATTCATATATTTGGATTCCTCTCGACGAGGCGAGCAGTACGAGTACCACCTTGATGGGTCTGCGACGTTTCCTTCCAGAGTTATTACCAAAAACCACAAAAATCCCAGAATCCTCTCGGTTTGGGGTCAAAATGTTGTCGCTCATTAAATCCCATAAGAAACGTCGCATCGAATGAATGTGATTGAATTCTCCCCGTCTGGACGAGCGGAATTGAATGGTGCAACTGATTTTGCTGTGCTGTGAAAATTCAGATATTTGCATGACTGCTTTTGTTTTATTTTGTGAATAGCAAAAAGCATTCAACCCCATAATACATGTTTTTTTATTAGTCGCTCGTCCATTTCATATCCCATAGCTTAACAACTCATATATTTGGATTCCTCTCGATGAGGCGAGCAGTAGGAGTACCATCTTGATGGTTCTGCGACGTTTCCTTCCAGAGTTATTACAAAAAAACACAAACATCCCAGAATCCTCTCGGTTTGGGGTCAAAATGTTGTCGCTCATTAAATCCCATAAGAAACGTCGCATCGAATGAATGTGATTGAATTCTCCCCGTCTGTAAGAGCGGAATTGAATGGTGCAACTGATTTTGCTGTGCTGTGAAAATTCAGATATTTGCATGACTGCTTTTGTTTTTTTTTGTGAATAGCAAAAAGCATTCAACCCCATAATACATGTTGTTTTATTTGTCGCTCGTCCATTTCATATCACATAGCTTAACCATTCATATATTTGGATTCCTCTCGACGAGGCGAGCAGTACGAGTACCACCTTGATGGGTCTGCGACGTTTCCTTCCAGAGTTATTACCGAAAACCACAAAAATCCCAGAATCTTCTCGGTTTGGGGTCAAAATGTTGTCGCTCATTAAATCCCATAAGAAACGTCGCATCGAATGAATGTGATTGAATTCTCCCCGTCTGGACGAGCAGAATTGAATGGTGCAACTGATTTTGCTGTGCTGTGAAAATTCAGATATTTGCATGACTGCTTTTGTTTTATTTTGTGAATAGCAAAAAGCATTCAACCCCATAATACATGTTGTTTTATTGGTCGCTGGTCCATTTCATATCCCATAGCTTAACAACTCATACATTTGGATTCCTCTTGATGAGGCGAGCAGTTCGAGTTCCACCTTGATGGGTCTGCGACGTTTCCTTCCAGAGTTCTTACCAAAAAACCACAAACATCCCAGAATCCTCTCGGTTTGGGGTCAAAATGTTGTCGCTTATTAAATCCCATAAGAAACGTCGCATCGAATAAATGTGATTGAATTCTCCCCGTCTGGACGAGCGGAATTGAATGGTGCAACTGATTTTGCTGTGCTGTGAAAATTCAGATATTTGCATGACTGCTTTTGTTTTATTTTGTGAATAGCAACAAGCATTCAACCCCATAATACATGCTGTTTTATTGGTCGCTCGTCCATTTCATATCACATAGCTTAACCATTCATATATTTGGATTCCTCTCGACGAGGCGAGCAGTACGAGTACCACCTTGATGGTTCTGCGACGTTTCCTTCCAGAGTTATTACCAAAAAAACACAAACATCCCAGAATCCTCTCGGTTTGGGGTCAAAATGTTGTCGCTTATTAAATCCCATAAGAAACGTCGCATCGAATAAATGTGATTGAATTCTCCCCGTCTGGACGAGCGGAATTGAATGGTGCAACTGATTTTGCTGTGCTGTGAAAATTCAGATATTTGCATGACTGCTTTTGTTTTATTTTGTGAATAGCAGCAAGCATTCAACCCCATAATACATGCTGTTTTATTGGTCGCTCGTCCATTTCATATCACATAGCTTAACCATTCATATATTTAGATTCCTCTCGACGAGGCGAGCAGTACGAGTACCACCTTGATGGTTCTGCGACGTTTCCTTCCAGAGTTATTACCAAAAAAACACAAACATCCCAGAATCCTCTCGGTTTGGGGTCAAAATGTTGTCGCTTATTAAATCCCATAAGAAACGTCGCATCGAATAAATGTGATTGAATTCTCCCCGTCTGGACGAGCGGAATTGAATGGTGCAACTGATTTTGCTGTGCTGTGAAAATTCAGATATTTGCATGACTGCTTTTGTTTTATTTTGTGAATAGCAAAAAGCATTCAACCCCATAATACATGTTGTTTTATTGGTCGCTGGTCCATTTCATATCCCATAGCTTAACAACTCATACATTTGGATTCCTCTTGATGAGGCGAGCAGTTCGAGTTCCACCTTGATGGGTCTGCGACGTTTCCTTCCAGAGTTCTTACCAAAAAACCACAAACATCCCAGAATCCTCTCGGTTTGGGGTCAAAATGTTGTCGCTTATTAAATCCCATAAGAAACGTCGCATCGAATAAATGTGATTGAATTCTACCCGTCTGGACGAGCGGAATTGAATGGTGCAACTGATTTTGCTGTGCTGTGAAAATTCAGATATTTGCATGACTGCTTTTGTTTTATTTTGTGAATAGCAAAAAGCATTCAACCCCATAATACATGCTGTTTTATTGGTCGCTCGTCCATTTCATATCCCATAGCTTAACAACTCATATATTTGGATTCCTCTCGATGAGGCGAGCAGTACGAGTACCACCTTGATGGGTCTGCGACGTTTCCTTCCAGAGTTATTACCAAAAAACCACAAACATCCCAGAATCCTCTCGGTTTGGGGTCAAAATGTTGTCGCTTATTAAATCCCATAATAAACGTCGCATCGAATAAATGTGATTGAATTCTCCCCGTCTGGACGAGCGGAATTGAATGGTGCAACTGATTTTGCTGTGCTGTGAAAATTCAGATATTTGCATGACTGCTTTTGTTTTATTTTGTGAATAGCAACAAGCATTCAACCCCATAATACATGCTGTTTTATTGGTCGCTCGTCCATTTCATATCACATAGCTTAACCATTCATATATTTGGATTCCTCTCGACGAGGCGAGCAGTACGAGTACCACCTTGATGGTTCTGCGACGTTTCCTTCCAGAGTTATTACCAAAAAAACACAAACATCCCAGAATCCTCTCGGTTTGGGGTCAAAATGTTGTCGCTTATTAAATCTCATAAGAAACGTCGCATCGAATAAATGTGATTGAATTCTCCCCGTCTGGACGAGCGGAATTGAATGGTGCAACTGATTTTGCTGTGCTGTGAAAATTCAGATATTTGCATGACTGCTTTTGTTTTATTTTGTGAATAGCAACAAGCATTCAACCCCATAATACATGCTGTTTTATTGGTCGCTAGTCCATTTCAAATCCCATAGCTTAACCATTCATATATTTGGATTCCTCTCGACGAGGCGAGCAGTACGAGTACCACCTTGATGGGTCTGCTACGTTTCCTTCCAGAGTTATTACCAAAAAAACACAAACATCCCAGAATCCTCTCGGTTTGGGGTCAAAATGTTGTCGCTCATTAAATCCCATAAGAAACGTCGCATCGAATGAATGTGATTGAATTCTCCCCGTCTGGACGAGCGGAATTGAATGGTGCAACTGATTTTGCTGTGCTGTGAAAATTCAGATATTTGCATGACTGCTTTTGTTTTATTTTGTGAATAGCAAAAAGCATTCAACCCCATAATACATGTTGTTTTATTGGTCGCTCGTCCATTTCATATCCCATAGCTTAACAACTCATATATTTGGATTCCTCTCGATGAGGCGAGCAGTAGGAGTACCACCTTGATGGGTCTGCGACGTTTCCTTCCAGAGTTATTACCAAAAAAACACAAACATCCCAGAATCATCTCGGTTTGGGGTCAAAATGTTGTCGCTCATTAAATCCCATAGGAAACGTCGCATCGAATGAATGTGATTGAATTCTCCCCGTCTGGACGAGCGGAATTGAATGGTGCAACTGATTTTGCTGTGCTGTGAAAATTCAGATATTTGCATGACTGCTTTTGTTTTATTTTGTGAATAGCAAAAAGCATTCAACCCCATAATACATGTTGTTTTATTGGTTGCTCGTCCATTTCATATCCCATAGCTTAACAACTCATATATTTGGATTCCTCTCGACGAGGCGAGCAGTAGGAGTACCACCTTGATGGGACTGCGACGTTTCTTTCCAGAGTTATTACCAAAAAAACACAAACATCCCAGAATCATCTCGGTTTGGGGTCAAAATGTTGTCGCTCATTAAATCCCATAGGAAACGTCGCATCGAATGAATGTGATTGAATTCTCCCCGTCTGGACTAGCGGAATTGAATGGTGCAACTGATTTTGCTGTGCTGTGAAAATTCAGATATTTGCATGACTGCTTTGTTTTATTTTGTGAATAGCAAAAAGCATTCAACCCCATAATACATGTTGTTTTATTGGTCGCTCGTCCATTTCATATCACATAGCTTAAACATTCATATATTTGGATTCCTCTCGACGAGGCGAGCAGTACGAGTACCACCTTGATTGGTCTGCGACGTTTCCTTCCAGAGTTATTACCAAAAAACCACAAACATCCCAGAATCCTCTCGGTTTGGGGTCAAAATGGTGTCGCTTATTAAATCCCATAAGAAACGTCGCATCGAATAAATGTGATTGAATTCTACCCGTCTGGACGAGCGGAATTGAATGGTGCAACTGATTTTGCTGTGCTGTGAAAATTCAGATATTTGCATGACTGCTTTTGTTTTATTTTGTGAATAGCAAAAAGCATTCAACCCCATAATACATGCTGTTTTATTGGTCGCTCGTCCATTTCATATCCCATAGCTTAACAACTCAGATATTTGGATTCCTTTCGATGAGGCGAGCAGTACGAGTACCACCTTGATGGGTCTGCGACGTTTCCTTCCAGAGTTATTACCAAAAAACCACAAACATCCCAGAATCCTCTCGGTTTGGGGTCAAAATGTTGTCGTTTATTAAATCCCATAAGAAACGTCGCATCGAATAAATGTGATTGAATTCTCCCCGTCTGGACGAGCGGAATTGAATGGTGCAACTGATTTTGCTGTGCTGTGAAAATTCAGATATTTGCATGACTGCTTTTGTTTTATTTTGTGAATAGCAAAAAGCATTCAACCCCATAATACATGCTGTTTTATTGGTCGCTCGTCCATTTCATATCACATAGCTTAACCATTCATATATTTGGATTACACTCGACGAGGCGAGCAGTACGAGTACCACCTTGATGGTTCTGCGACGTTTCCTTCCAGAGTTATTACCAAAAAAACACAAACATCCCAGAATCCTCTCGGTTTGGGGTCAAAATGTTGTCGCTTATTAAATCCCATAAGAAACGTCGCATCGAATAAATGTGATTGAATTCTCCCCGTCTGGACGAGCGGAATTGAATGGTGCAACTGATTTTGCTGTGCTGTGAAAATTCAAATATTTGCATGACTGCATTTGTTTTATTTTGTGAATAACAAAAAGCATTCAACCCCATAATACATGCTGTTTTATTGGTCGCTAGTCCATTTCAAATCCCATAGCTTAACCATTCATATATTTGGATTCCTCTCGACGAGGCGAGCAGTACGAGTACCACCTTGATGGGTCTGCGACGTTTCCTTCCAGAGTTATTACCAAAAAAACACAAACATCCCAGAATCCTCTCGGTTTGGGGTCAAAATGTTGTCGCTCATTAAATCCCATAAGAAACGTCGCATCGAATAAATGTGATTGAATTCTCCCCGTCTGGACGAGCGGAATTGAATGGTGCAACTGATTTTGCTGTGCTGTGAAAATTCAGATATTTGCATGACTGCTTTTGTTTTATTTTGTGAATAGCAAAAAGCATTCAACCCCATAATACATGTTGTTTTATTGGTCGCTAGTCCATTTCAAATCCCATAGCTTAACCATTCATATATTTGGATTCCTCTCGACGAGGCGAGCAGTACGAGTACCACCTTGATGGGTCTGCGACGTTTCCTTCCAGAGTTATTACCAAAAAAACACAAACATCCCAGAATCCTCTCGGTTTGGGGTCAAAATGTTGTCGCTTATTAAATCCCATAAGAAACGTCGCATCGAATAAATGTGATTGAATTCTCCCCGTCTGGACGAGCGGAATTGAATGGTGCAACTGATTTTGCTGTGCTGTGAAAATTCAAATATTTGCATGACTGCATTTGTTTTATTTTGTGAATAACAAAAAGCATTCAACCCCATAATACATGCTGTTTTATTGGTCGCTAGTCCATTTCAAATCCCATAGCTTAACCATTCATATATTTGGATTCCTCTCGACGAGGCGAGCAGTACGAGTACCACCTTGATGGGTCTGCGACGTTTCCTTCCAGAGTTATTACCAAAAAAACACAAACATCCCAGAATCCTCTCGGTTTGGGGTCAAAATGTTGTCGCTCATTAAATCCCATAAGAAACGTCGCATCGAATGAATGTGATTGAATTCTCCCCGTCTGGACGAGCGGAATTGAATGGTGCAACTGATTTTGCTGTGCTGTGAAAATTCAGATATTTGCATGACTGCTTTTGTTTTATTTTGTGAATAGCAAAAAGCATTCAACCACATAATACATGTTGTTTTATTGGTCGCTCGTCCATTTCATATCCCATAGCTTAACAACTCATATATGTGGATTCCTCTCGAGGAGGCGAGCAGTAGGAGTACCACCTTAATGGGTCTGCGACGTTTCCTTCCAGAGTTATTACCAAAAAAACACAAACATCCCAGAATCATCTCGGTTTGGGGTCAAAATGTTGTCGCTCATTAAATCCCATAGGAAACGTCGCATCGAATGAATGTGATTGAATTCTCCCCGTCTGGACGAGCGGAATTGAATGGTGCAACTGATTTTGCTGTGCTGTGAAAATTCAGATATTTGCATGACTGCTTTTGTTTTATTTTGTGAATAGCAAAAAGCATTCAACCCCATAATACATGCTGTTTTATTGGTCGCTCGTCCATTTCATATCATATAGCTTAACCATTCATATATTTGGATTCCTCTCGACGAGGCGAGCAGTACGAGTACCACCTTGATGGTTCTGCGACGTTTCCTTCCAGAGTTATTACCAAAAAAACACAAACATCCCAGAATCCTCTCGGTTTGGGGTCAAAATGTTGTCGCTTATTAAATCCCATAAGAAACGTCGCATCGAATAAATGTGATTGAATTCTCCCCGTCTGGACGAGCGGAATTGAATGGTGCAACTGATTTTGCTGTGCTGTGAAAATTCAAATATTTGCATGACTGCATTTGTTTTATTTTGTGAATAACAAAATGCATTCAACCCCATAATACATGCTGTTTTATTGGTCGCTAGTCCATTTCAAATCCCATAGCTTAACCATTCATATATTTGGATTCCTCTCGACGAGGCGAGCAGTACGAGTACCACCTTGATGGGTATGCGACGTTTCCTTCCAGAGTTATTACCAAAAAAACACAAACATCCCAGAATCCTCTCGGTTTGGGGTCAAAATGTTGTCGCTCATTAAATCCCATAAGAAACGTCGCATCGAATGAATGTGATTGAATTCTCCCCGTCTGGACGAGCGGAATTGAATGGTGCAACTGATTTTGCTGTGCTGTGAAAATTCAGATATTTGCATGACTGCTTTGTTTTATTTTGTGAATAGCAAAAAGCATTCAACCCCATAATACATGTTGTTTTATTGGTCGCTCGTCCATTTCATATCCCATAGCTTAACAACTCATATATTTGGATTCCTCTCGATGAGGCGAGCAGTAGGAGTACCACCTTGATGGTTCTGCGACGTTTCCTTCCAGAGTTATTACCAAAAAAACACAAACATCCTAGAATCATCTCGGTTTGGGGTCAAAATGTTGTCGCTCATTAAATCCCATAGGAAACGTCGCATCGAATGAATGTGATTGAATTCTCCCCGTCTGGACGAGCGGAATTGAATGGTGCAACTGATTTTGCTGTGCTGTGAAAATTCAGATATTTGCATGACTGCTTTTGTTTTATTTTGTGAATAGCAAAAAGCATTCAACCCCATAATACATGTTGTTTTATTGGTCGCTCGTCCATTTCATATCACAAAGCTTAACCATTCATATATTTGGATTCCTCTCGACGAGGCGAGCAGTACGAGTACCACCTTGATGGGTCTGCGACGTTTTCTTCTAGAGTTATTACCAAAAACCACAAAAATCCCAGAATCCTCTCGGTTTGGGGTCAAAATGTTGTCGCTCATTAAATCCCATAAGAAACGTCGCATCGAATGAATGTGATTGAATTCTCCCCGTCTGGACGAGCGGAATTGAATGGTGCAACTGATTTTGCTGTGCTGTGAAAATTCAGATATTTGCATGACTGCTTTTGTTTTATTTTGTGAATAGCAAAAAGCATTCAACCACATAATACATGTTGTTTTATTGGTCGCTCGTCCATTTCATATCCCATAGCTTAACAACTCATATATGTGGATTCCTCTCGAGGAGGCGAGCAGTAGGAGTACCACCTTAATGGGTCTGCGACGTTTCCTTCCAGAGTTATTACCAAAAAAACACAAACATCCCAGAATCATCTCGGTTTGGGGTCAAAATGTTGTCGCTCATTAAATCCCATAGGAAACGTCGCATCGAATGAATGTGATTGAATTCTCCCCGTCTGGACGAGCGGAATTGAATGGTGCAACTGATTTTGCTGTGCTGTGAAAATTCAGATATTTGCATGACTGCTTTTGTTTTATTTTGTGAATAGCAAAAAGCATTCAACCCCATAATACATGCTGTTTTATTGGTCGCTCGTCCATTTCATATCATATAGCTTAACCATTCATATATTTGGATTCCTCTCGACGAGGCGAGCAGTACGAGTACCACCTTGATGGGTCTGCGACGTTTTCTTCTAGAGTTATTACCAAAAACCACAAAAATCCCAGAATCCTCTCGGTTTGGGGTCAAAATGTTGTCGCTCATTAAATCCCATAAGAAACGTCGCATCGAATGAATGTGATTGAATTCTCCCCGTCTGGACGAGCGGAATTGAATGGTGCAACTGATTTTGCTGTGCTGTGAAAATTCAGATATTTGCATGACTGCTTTTGTTTTATTTTGTGAATAGCAAAAAGCATTCAACCACATAATACATGTTGTTTTATTGGTCGCTCGTCCATTTCATATCCCATAGCTTAACAACTCATATATGTGGATTCCTCTCGAGGAGGCGAGCAGTAGGAGTACCACCTTAATGGGTCTGCGACGTTTCCTTCCAGAGTTATTACCAAAAAAACACAAACATCCCAGAATCATCTCGGTTTGGGGTCAAAATGTTGTCGCTCATTAAATCCCATAGGAAACGTCGCATCGAATGAATGTGATTGAATTCTCCCCGTCTGGACGAGCGGAATTGAATGGTGCAACTGATTTTGCTGTGCTGTGAAAATTCAGATATTTGCATGACTGCTTTTGTTTTATTTTGTGAATAGCAAAAAGCATTCAACCCCATAATACATGCTGTTTTATTGGTCGCTCGTCCATTTCATATCATATAGCTTAACCATTCATATATTTGGATTCCTCTCGACGAGGCGAGCAGTACGAGTACCACCTTGATGGTTCTGCGACGTTTCCTTCCAGAGTTATTACCAAAAAAACACAAACATCCCAGAATCCTCTCGGTTTGGGGTCAAAATGTTGTCGCTCATTAAATCCCATAAGAAACGTCGCATCGAATGAATGTGATTGAATTCTCCCCGTCTGGACGAGCGGAATTGAATGGTGCAACTGATTTTGCTGTGCTGTGAAAATTCAGATATTTGCATGACTGCTTTTGTTTTATTTTGTGAATAGCAAAAAGCATTCAACCCCATAATACATGTTGTTTTATTGGTCGCTCGTCCATTTCATATCACAAAGCTTAACCATTCATATATTTGGATTCCTCTCGACGAGGCGAGCAGTACGAGTACCACCTTGATGGGTCTGCGACGTTTTCTTCTAGAGTTATTACCAAAAACCACAAAAATCCCAGAATCCTCTCGGTTTGGGGTCAAAATGTTGTCGCTCATTAAATCCCATAAGAAACGTCGCATCGAATGAATGTGATTGAATTCTCCCCGTCTGGACGAGCGGAATTGAATGGTGCAACTGATTTTGCTGTGCTGTGAAAATTCAGATATTTGCATGACTGCTTTTGTTTTATTTTGTGAATAGCAAAAAGCATTCAACCACATAATACATGTTGTTTTATTGGTCGCTCGTCCATTTCATATCCCATAGCTTAACAACTCATATATGTGGATTCCTCTCGAGGAGGCGAGCAGTAGGAGTACCACCTTAATGGGTCTGCGACGTTTCCTTCCAGAGTTATTACCAAAAAAACACAAACATCCCAGAATCATCTCGGTTTGGGGTCAAAATGTTGTCGCTCATTAAATCCCATAGGAAACGTCGCATCGAATGAATGTGATTGAATTCTCCCCGTCTGGACGAGCGGAATTGAATGGTGCAACTGATTTTGCTGTGCTGTGAAAATTCAGATATTTGCATGACTGCTTTTGTTTTATTTTGTGAATAGCAAAAAGCATTCAACCCCATAATACATGCTGTTTTATTGGTCGCTCGTCCATTTCACATCATATAGCTTAACCATTCATATATTTGGATTCCTCTCGACGAGGCGAGCAGTACGAGTACCACCTTGATGGTTCTGCGACGTTTCCTTCCAGAGTTATTACCAAAAAAACACAAACATCCCAGAATCCTCTCGGTTTGGGGTCAAAATGTTGTCGCTTATTAAATCCCATAAGAAACGTCGCATCGAATAAATGTGATTGAATTCTCCCCGTCTGGACGAGCGGAATTGAATGGTGCAACTGATTTTGCTGTGCTGTGAAAATTCAAATATTTGCATGACTGCATTTGTTTTATTTTGTGAATAACAAAATGCATTCAACCCCATAATACATGCTGTTTTATTGGTCGCTAGTCCATTTCAAATCCCATAGCTTAACCATTCATATATTTGGATTCCTCTCGACGAGGCGAGCAGTACGAGTACCACCTTGATGGGTATGCGACGTTTCCTTCCAGAGTTATTACCAAAAAAACACAAACATCCCAGAATCCTCTCGGTTTGGGGTCAAAATGTTGTCGCTCATTAAATCCCATAAGAAACGTCGCATCGAATGAATGTGATTGAATTCTCCCCGTCTGGACGAGCGGAATTGAATGGTGCAACTGATTTTGCTGTGCTGTGAAAATTCAGATATTTGCATGACTGCTTTTGTTTTATTTTGTGAATAGCAAAAAGCATTCAACCCCATAATACATGTTGTTTTATTGGTCGCTCGTCCATTTCATATCCCATAGCTTAACAACTCATATATTTGGATTCCTCTCGATGAGGCGAGCAGTAGGAGTACCACCTTGATGGTTCTGCGACGTTTCCTTCCAGAGTTATTACCAAAAAAACACAAACATCCTAGAATCATCTCGGTTTGGGGTCAAAATGTTGTCGCTCATTAAATCCCATAGGAAACGTCGCATCGAATGAATGTGATTGAATTCTCCCCGTCTGGACGAGCGGAATTGAATGGTGCAACTGATTTTGCTGTGCTGTGAAAATTCAGATATTTGCATGACTGCTTTTGTTTTATTTTGTGAATAGCAAAAAGCATTCAACCACATAATACATGTTGTTTTATTGGTCGCTCGTCCATTTCATATCCCATAGCTTAACAACTCATATATGTGGATTCCTCTCGATGAGGCGAGCAGTAGGAGTACCACCTTGATGGGTCTGCGACGTTTCCATCCAGAGTCATTACCAAAAAAACACAAACATCCCAGAATCATCTCGGTTTGGGGTCAAAATGTTGTCGCTCATTAAATCCCATAGGAAACGTCGCATCGAATGAATGTGATTGAATTCTCCCCGTCTGGACGAGCGGAATTGAATGGTGCAACTGATTTTGCTGTGCTGTGAAAATTCAGATATTTGCATGACTGCTTTTGTTTTATTTTGTGAATAGCAAAAAGCATTCAACCCCATAATACATGCTGTTTTATTGGTCGCTCGTCCATTTCATATCATATAGCTTAACCATTCATATATTTGGATTCCTCTCGACGAGGCGAGCAGTACGAGTACCACCTTGATGGTTCTGCGACGTTTCCTTCAAGAGTTATTACCAAAAAAACACAAACATCCCAGAATCCTCTCGGTTTGGGGTCAAAATGTTGTCGCTTATTAAATCCCATAAGAAACGTCGCATCGAATAAATGTGATTAAATTCTCCCCGTCTGGACGAGCGGAATTGAATGGTGCAACTGATTTTGCTGTGCTGTGAAAATTCAAATATTTGCATGACTGCATTTGTTTTATTTTGTGAATAACAAAATGCATTCAACCCCATAATACATGCTGTTTTATTGGTCGCTAGTCCATTTCAAATCCCATAGCTTAACCATTCATATATTTGGATTCCTCTCGACGAGGCGAGCAGTACGAGTACCACCTTGATGGGTATGCGACGTTTCCTTCCAGAGTTATTACCAAAAAAACACAAACATCCCAGAATCCTCTCGGTTTGGGGTCAAAATGTTGTCGCTCATTAAATCCCATAAGAAACGTCGCATCGCATGAATGTGATTGAATTCTCCCCGTCTGGACGAGCGGAATTGAATGGTGCAACTGATTTTGCTGTGCTGTGAAAATTCAGATATTTGCATGACTGCTTTTGTTTTATTTTGTGAATAGCAAAAAGCATTCAACCCCATAATACATGTTGTTTTATTGGTCGCTCGTCCATTTCATATCAAAAAGCTTAACCATTCATATATTTGGATTCCTCTCGACGAGGCGAGCAGTACGAGTACCACCTTGATGGGTCTGCGACGTTTCCTTCCAGAGTTATTACCAAAAACCACAAAAATCCCAGAATCCTCTCGGTTTGGGGTCAAAATGTTGTCGCTCATTAAATCCCATAAGAAACGTCGCATCGAATGAATGTGATTGAATTCTCCCCGTCTGGACGAGCGGAATTGAATGGTGCAACTGATTTTGCTGTGCTGTGAAAATTCAGATATTTGCATGACTGCTTTTGTTTTATTTTGTGAATAGCAAAAAGCATTCAACCCCATAATACATGTTTTTTTATTAGTCGCTCGTCCATTTCATATCCCATAGCTTAACAACTCATATATTTGGATTCCTCTCGATGAGGCGAGCAGTAGGAGTACCATCTTGATGGTTCTGCGACGTTTCCTTCCAGAGTTATTACAAAAAAACACAAACATCCCAGAATCCTCTCGGTTTGGGGTCAAAATGTTGTCGCTCATTAAATCCCATAAGAAACGTCGCATCGAATGAATGTGATTGAATTCTCCCCGTCTGTAAGAGCGGAATTGAATGGTGCAACTGATTTTGCTGTGCTGTGAAAATTCAGATATTTGCATGACTGCTTTTGTTTTTTTTTGTGAATAGCAAAAAGCATTCAACCCCATAATACATGTTGTTTTATTTGTCGCTCGTCCATTTCATATCGCATAGCTTAACCATTCATATATTTGGATTCCTCTCGACGAGGCGAGCAGTACGAGTACCACCTTGATGGGTCTGCGACGTTTCCTTCCAGAGTTATTACCGAAAACCACAAAAATCCCAGAATCTTCTCGGTTTGGGGTCAAAATGTTGTCGCTCATTAAATCCCATAAGAAACGTCGCATCGAATGAATGTGATTGAATTCTCCCCGTCTGGACGTGCAGAATTGAATGGTGCAACTGATTTTGCTGTGCTGTGAAAATTCAGATATTTGCATGACTGCTTTTGTTTTATTTTGTGAATAGCAAAAAGCATTCAACCCCATAATACATGTTGTTTTATTGGTCGCTGGTCCATTTCATATCCCATAGCTTAACAACTCATACATTTGGATTCCTCTTGATGAGGCGAGCAGTTCGAGTTCCACCTTGATGGGTCTGCGACGTTTCCTTCCAGAGTTCTTACCAAAAAACCACAAACATCCCAGAATCCTCTCGGTTTGGGGTCAAAATGTTGTCGCTTATTAAATCCCATAAGAAACGTCGCATCGAATAAATGTGATTGAATTCTCCCCGTCTGGACGAGCGGAATTGAATGGTGCAACTGATTTTGCTGTGCTGTGAAAATTCAGATATTTGCATGACTGCTTTTGTTTTATTTTGTGAATAGCAAAAAGCATTCAACCCCATAATACATGCTGTTTTATTGGTCGCTCGTCCATTTCATATCATATAGCTTAACCATTCATATATTTGGATTCCTCTCGACGAGGCGAGCAGTACGAGTACCACCTTGATGGTTCTGCGACGTTTCCTTCCAGAGTTATTACCAAAAAAACACAAACATCCAGAATCCTCTCGGTTTGGGGTCAAAATGTTGTCGCTTATTAAATCCCATAAGAAACGTCGCATCGAATAAATGTGATTGAATTCTCCCCGTCTGGACGAGCGGAATTGAATGGTGCAACTGATTTTGCTGTGCTGTGAAAATTCAAATATTTGCATGACTGCATTTGTTTTATTTTGTGAATAACAAAATGCATTCAACCCCATAATACATGCTGTTTTATTGGTCGCTAGTCCATTTCAAATCCCATAGCTTAACCATTCATATATTTGGATTCCTCTCGACGAGGCGAGCAGTACGAGTACCACCTTGATGGGTATGCGACGTTTCCTTCCAGAGTTATTACCAAAAAAACACAAACATCCCAGAATCCTCTCGGTTTGGGGTCAAAATGTTGTCGCTCATTAAATCCCATAAGAAACGTCGCATCGAATGAATGTGATTGAATTCTCCCCGTCTGGACGAGCGGAATTGAATGGTGCAACTGATTTTGCTGTGCTGTGAAAATTCAGATATTTGCATGACTGCTTTTGTTTTATTTTGTGAATAGCAAAAAGCATTCAACCCCATAATACATGTTGTTTTATTGGTCGCTCGTCCATTTCATATCCCATAGCTTAACAACTCATATATTTGGATTCCTCTCGATGAGGCGAGCAGTAGGAGTACCACCTTGATGGTTCTGCGACGTTTCCTTCCAGAGTTATTACCAAAAAAACACAAACATCCTAGAATCATCTCGGTTTGGGGTCAAAATGTTGTCGCTCATTAAATCCCATAGGAAACGTCGCATCGAATGAATGTGATTGAATTCTCCCCGTCTGGACGAGCGGAATTGAATGGTGCAACTGATTTTGCTGTGCTGTGAAAATTCAGATATTTGCATGACTGCTTTTGTTTTATTTTGTGAATAGCAAAAAACATTCAACCCCATAATACATGTTGTTTTATTGGTCGCTCGTCCATTTCATATCACAAAGCTTAACCATTCATATATTTGGATTCCTCTCGACGAGGCGAGCAGTACGAGTACCACCTTGATGGGTCTGCGACGTTTTCTTCTAGAGTTATTACCAAAAACCACAAAAATCCCAGAATCCTCTCGGTTTGGGGTCAAAATGTTGTCGCTCATTAAATCCCATAAGAAACGTCGCATCGAATGAATGTGATTGAATTCTCCCCGTCTGGACGAGCGGAATTGAATGGTGCAACTGATTTTGCTGTGCTGTGAAAATTCAGATATTTGCATGACTGCTTTTGTTTTATTTTGTGAATAGCAAAAAGCATTCAACCACATAATACATTTTGTTTTATTGGTCGCTCGTCCATTTCATATCCCATAGCTTAACAACTCATATATGTGGATTCCTCTCGATGAGGCGAGCAGTAGGAGTACCAGCTTGATGGGTCTGCGACGTTTCCATCCAGAGTTATTACCAAAAAAACACAAACATCCCAGAATCATCTCGGTTTGGGGTCAAAATGTTGTCGCTCATTAAATCCCATAGGAAACGTCGCATCGAATGAATGTGATTGAATTCTCCCCGTCTGGACGAGCGGAATTGAATGGTGCAACTGATTTTGCTGTGCTGTGAAAATTCAGATATTTGCATGACTGCTTTTGTTTTATTTTGTGAATAGCAAAAAGCATTCAACCCCATAATACATGCTGTTTTATTGGTCGCTCGTCCATTTCATATCATATAGCTTAACCATTCATATATTTGGATTCCTCTCGACGAGGCGAGCAGTACGAGTACCACCTTGATGGTTCTGCGACGTTTCCTTCCAGAGTTATTACCAAAAAAACACAAACATCCTAGAATCATCTCGGTTTGGGGTCAAAATGTTGTTGCTCATTAAATCCCATAGGAAACGTCGCATCGAATGAATGTGATTGAATTCTCCCCGTCTGGACGAGCGGAATTGAATGGTGCAACTGATTTTGCTGTGCTGTGAAAATTCAGATATTTGCATGACTGCTTTTGTTTTATTTTGTGAATAGCAAAAAGCATTCAACCCCATAATACATGTTGTTTTATTGGTCGCTCGTCCATTTCATATCACAAAGCTTAACCATTCATATATTTGGATTCCTCTCGACGAGGCGAGCAGTACGAGTACCACCTTGATGGGTCTGCGACGTTTTCTTCTAGAGTTATTACCAAAAACCACAAAAATCCCAGAATCCTCTCGGTTTGGGGTCAAAATGTTGTCGCTCATTAAATCCCATAAGAAACGTCGCATCGAATGAATGTGATTGAATTCTCCCCGTCTGGACGAGCGGAATTGAATGGTGCAACTGATTTTGCTGTGCTGTGAAAATTCAGATATTTGCATGACTGCTTTTGTTTTATTTTGTGAATAGCAAAAAGCATTCAACCACATAATACATTTTGTTTTATTGGTCGCTCGTCCATTTCATATCCCATAGCTTAACAACTCATATATGTGGATTCCTCTCGATGAGGCGAGCAGTAGGAGTACCACCTTGATGGGTCTGCGACGTTTCCATCCAGAGTTATTACCAAAAAAACACAAACATCCCAGAATCATCTCGGTTTGGGGTCAAAATGTTGTCGCTCATTAAATCCCATAGGAAACGTCGCATCGAATGAATGTGATTGAATTCTCCCCGTCTGGACGAGCGGAATTGAATGGTGCAACTGATTTTGCTGTGCTGTGAAAATTCAGATATTTGCATGACTGCTTTTGTTTTATTTTGTGAATAGCAAAAAGCATTCAACCCCATAATACATGCTGTTTTATTGGTCGCTCGTCCATTTCATATCATATAGCTTAACCATTCATATATTTGGATTCCTCTCGACGAGGCGAGCAGTACGAGTACCACCTTGATGGTTCTGCGACGTTTCCTTCCAGAGTTATTACCAAAAAAACACAAACATCCTAGAATCATCTCGGTTTGGGGTCAAAATGTTGTCGCTCATTAAATCCCATAGGAAACGTCGCATCGAATGAATGTGATTGAATTCTCCCCGTCTGGACGAGCGGAATTGAATGGTGCAACTGATTTTGCTGTGCTGTGAAAATTCAGATATTTGCATGACTGCTTTTGTTTTATTTTGTGAATAGCAAAAAGCATTCAACCCCATAATACATGTTGTTTTATTGGTCGCTCGTCCATTTCATATCACAAAGCTTAACCATTCATATATTTGGATTCCTCTCGACGAGGCGAGCAGTACGAGTACCACCTTGATGGGTCTGCGACGTTTTCTTCTAGAGTTATTACCAAAAACCACAAAAATCCCAGAATCCTCTCGGTTTGGGGTCAAAATGTTGTCGCTCATTAAATCCCATAAGAAACGTCGCATCGAATGAATGTGATTGAATTCTCCCCGTCTGGACGAGCGGAATTGAATGGTGCAACTGATTTTGCTGTGCTGTGAAAATTCAGATATTTGCATGACTGCTTTTGTTTTATTTTGTGAATAGCAAAAAGCATTCAACCACATAATACATTTTGTTTTATTGGTCGCTCGTCCATTTCATATCCCATAGCTTAACAACTCATATATGTGGATTCCTCTCGATGAGGCGAGCAGTAGGAGTACCACCTTGATGGGTCTGCGACGTTTCCATCCAGAGTTATTACCAAAAAAACACAAACATCCCAGAATCATCTCGGTTTGGGGTCAAAATGTTGTCGCTCATTAAATCCCATAGGAAACGTCGCATCGAATGAATGTGATTGAATTCTCCCCGTCTGGACGAGCGGAATTGAATGGTGCAACTGATTTTGCTGTGCTGTGAAAATTCAGATATTTGCATGACTGCTTTTGTTTTATTTTGTGAATAGCAAAAAGCATTCAACCCCATAATACATGCTGTTTTATTGGTCGCTCGTCCATTTCATATCATATAGCTTAACCATTCATATATTTGGATTCCTCTCGACGAGGCGAGCAGTACGAGTACCACCTTGATGGTTCTGCGACGTTTCCTTCCAGAGTTATTACCAAAAAAACACAAACATCCCAGAATCCTCTCGGTTTGGGGTCAAAATGTTGTCGCTTATTAAATCCCATAAGAAACGTCGCATCGAATAAATGTGATTAAATTCTCCCCGTCTGGACGAGCGGAATTGAATGGTGCAACTGATTTTGCTGTGCTGTGAAAATTCAAATATTTGCATGACTGCATTTGTTTTATTTTGTGAATAACAAAATGCATTCAACCCCATAATACTTGCTGTTTTATTGGTCGCTAGTCCATTTCAAATCCCATAGCTTAACCATTCATATATTTGGATTCCTCTCGACGAGGCGAGCAGTACGAGTACCACCTTGATGGGTATGCGACGTTTCCTTCCAGAGTTATTACCAAAAAAACACAAACATCCCAGAATCCTCTCGGTTTGGGGTCAAAATGTTGTCGCTCATTAAATCCCATAAGAAACGTCGCATCGAATGAATGTGATTGAATTCTCCCCGTCTGGACGAGCGGAATTGAATGGTGCAACTGATTTTGCTGTGCTGTGAAAATTCAGATATTTGCATGACTGCTTTTGTTTTATTTTGTGAATAGCAAAAAGCATTCAACCCCATAATACATGTTGTTTTATTGGTCGCTCGTCCATTTCATATCACAAAGCTTAACCATTCATATATTTGGATTCCTCTCGACGAGGCGAGCAGTACGAGTACCACCTTGATGGGTCTGCGACGTTTCCTTCCAGAGTTATTACCAAAAACCACAAAAATCCCAGAATCCTCTCGGTTTGGGGTCAAAATGTTGTCGCTCATTAAATCCCATAAGAAACGTCGCATCGAATGAATGTGATTGAATTCTCCCCGTCTGGACGAGCGGAATTGAATGGTGCAACTGATTTTGCTGTGCTGTGAAAATTCAGATATTTGCATGACTGCTTTTGTTTTATTTTGTGAATAGCAAAAAGCATTCAACCCCATAATACATGTTTTTTTATTAGTCGCTCGTCCATTTCATATCCCATAGCTTAACAACTCATATATTTGGATTCCTCTCGATGAGGCGAGCAGTAGGAGTACCATCTTGATGGTTCTGCGACGTTTCCTTCCAGAGTTATTACAAAAAAACACAAACATCCCAGAATCCTCTCGGTTTGGGGTCAAAATGTTGTCGCTCATTAAATCCCATAAGAAACGTCGCATCGAATGAATGTGATTGAATTCTCCCCGTCTGTAAGAGCGGAATTGAATGGTGCAACTGATTTTGCTGTGCTGTGAAAATTCAGATATTTGCATGACTGCTTTTGTTTTTTTTTGTGAATAGCAAAAAGCATTCAACCCCATAATACATGTTGTTTTATTTGTCGCTCGTCCATTTCATATCGCATAGCTTAACCATTCATATATTTGGATTCCTCTCGACGAGGCGAGCAGTACGAGTACCACCTTGATGGGTCTGCGACGTTTCCTTCCAGAGTTCTTACCAAAAAACCACAAACATCCCAGAATCCTCTCGGTTTGGGGTCAAAATGTTGTCGCTTATTAAATCCCATAAGAAACGTCGCATCGAATAAATGTGATTGAATTCTCCCCGTCTGGACGAGCGGAATTGAATGGTGCAACTGATTTTGCTGTGCTGTGAAAATTCAGATATTTGCATGACTGCTTTTGTTTTATTTTGTGAATAGCAACAAGCATTCAACCCCATAATACATGCTGTTTTATTGGTCGCTCGTCCATTTCATATCACATAGCTTAACCATTCATATATTTGGATTCCTCTCGACGAGGCGAGCAGTACGAGTACCACCTTGATGGTTCTGCGACGTTTCCTTCCAGAGTTATTACCAAAAAAACACAAACATCCCAGAATCCTCTCGGTTTGGGGTCAAAATGTTGTCGCTTATTAAATCCCATAAGAAACGTCGCATCGAATAAATGTGATTGAATTCTCCCCGTCTGGACGAGCGGAATTGAATGGTGCAACTGATTTTGCTGTGCTGTGAAAATTCAGATATTTGCATGACTGCTTTTGTTTTATTTTGTGAATAGCAACAAGCATTCAACCCCATAATACATGCTGTTTTATTGGTCGCTCGTCCATTTCATATCACATAGCTTAACCATTCATATATTTGGATTCCTCTCGACGAGGCGAGCAGTACGAGTACCACCTTGATGGTTCTGCGACGTTTCCTTCCAGAGTTATTACCAAAAAAACACAAACATCCCAGAATCCTCTCGGTTTGGGGTCAAAATGTTGTCGCTTATTAAATCCCATAAGAAACGTCGCATCGAATAAATGTGATTGAATTCTCCCCGTCTGGACGAGCGGAATTGAATGGTGCAACTGATTTTGCTGTGCTGTGAAAATTCAGATATTTGCATGACTGCTTTTGTTTTATTTTGTGAATAGCAAAAAGCATTCAACCCCATAATACATGTTGTTTTATTGGTCGCTGGTCCATTTCATATCCCATAGCTTAACAACTCATACATTTGGATTCCTCTTGATGAGGCGAGCAGTTCGAGTTCCACCTTGATGGGTCTGCGACGTTTCCTTCCAGAGTTCTTACCAAAAAACCACAAACATCCCAGAATCCTCTCGGTTTGGGGTCAAAATGTTGTCGCTTATTAAATCCCATAAGAAACGTCGCATCGAATAAATGTGATTGAATTCTACCCGTCTGGACGAGCGGAATTGAATGGTGCAACTGATTTTGCTGTGCTGTGAAAATTCAGATATTTGCATGACTGCTTTTGTTTTATTTTGTGAATAGCAAAAAGCATTCAACCCCATAATACATGCTGTTTTATTGGTCGCTCGTCCATTTCATATCCCATAGCTTAACAACTCATATATTTGGATTCCTCTCGATGAGGCGAGCAGTACGAGTACCACCTTGATGGGTCTGCGACGTTTCCTTCCAGAGTTATTACCAAAAAACCACAAACATCCCAGAATCCTCTCGGTTTGGGGTCAAAATGTTGTCGCTTATTAAATCCCATAATAAACGTCGCATCGAATAAATGTGATTGAATTCTCCCCGTCTGGACGAGCGGAATTGAATGGTGCAACTGATTTTGCTGTGCTGTGAAAATTCAGATATTTGCATGACTGCTTTTGTTTTATTTTGTGAATAGCAACAAGCATTCAACCCCATAATACATGCTGTTTTATTGGTCGCTCGTCCATTTCATATCACATAGCTTAACCATTCATATATTTGGATTCCTCTCGACGAGGCGAGCAGTACGAGTACCACCTTGATGGTTCTGCGACGTTTCCTTCCAGAGTTATTACCAAAAAAACACAAACATCCCAGAATCCTCTCGGTTTGGGGTCAAAATGTTGTCGCTTATTAAATCCCATAAGAAACGTCGCATCGAATAAATGTGATTGAATTCTCCCCGTCTGGACGAGCGGAATTGAATGGTGCAACTGATTTTGCTGTGCTGTGAAAATTCAGATATTTGCATGACTGCTTTTGTTTTATTTTGTGAATAGCAAAAAGCATTCAACCCCATAATACATGTTGTTTTATTGGTCGCTGGTCCATTTCATATCCCATAGCTTAACAACTCATACATTTGGATTCCTCTTGATGAGGCGAGCAGTTCGAGTTCCACCTTGATGGGTCTGCGACGTTTCCTTCCAGAGTTCTTACCAAAAAACCACAAACATCCCAGAATCCTCTCGGTTTGGGGTCAAAATGTTGTCGCTTATTAAATCCCATAAGAAACGTCGCATCGAATAAATGTGATTGAATTCTACCCGTCTGGACGAGCGGAATTGAATGGTGCAACTGATTTTGCTGTGCTGTGAAAATTCAGATATTTGCATGACTGCTTTTGTTTTATTTTGTGAATAGCAAAAAGCATTCAACCCCATAATACATGCTGTTTTATTGGTCGCTCGTCCATTTCATATCCCATAGCTTAACAACTCATATATTTGGATTCCTCTCGATGAGGCGAGCAGTACGAGTACCACCTTGATGGGTCTGCGACGTTTCCTTCCAGAGTTATTACCAAAAAACCACAAACATCCCAGAATCCTCTCGGTTTGGGGTCAAAATGTTGTCGCTTATTAAATCCCATAATAAACG
Organism: Petromyzon marinus; assembly: GCF_048934315.1. Lineage (NCBI taxonomy): Eukaryota > Metazoa > Chordata > Hyperoartia > Petromyzontiformes > Petromyzontidae > Petromyzon > Petromyzon marinus. Next base: position 1,360,707 of record NW_027423102.1, read on the forward strand.
TCGCATCGAATAAATGTGATTGAATTCTCCCCGTCTGGACGAGCGGAATTGAATGGTGCAACTGATTTTGCTGTGCTGTGAAAATTCAGATATTTGCATGACTGCTTTTGTTTTATTTTGTGAATAGCAACAAGCATTCAACCCCATAATACATGCTGTTTTATTGGTCGCTCGTCCATTTCATATCACATAGCTTAACCATTCATATATTTGGATTCCTCTCGACGAGGCGAGCAGTACGAGTACCACCTTGATGGTTCTGCGACGTTTCCTTCCAGAGTTATTACCAAAAAAACACAAACATCCCAGAATCCTCTCGGTTTGGGGTCAAAATGTTGTCGCTTATTAAATCCCATAAGAAACGTCGCATCGAATAAATGTGATTGAATTCTCCCCGTCTGGACGAGCGGAATTGAATGGTGCAACTGATTTTGCTGTGCTGTGAAAATTCAGATATTTGCATGACTGCTTTTGTTTTATTTTGTGAATAGCAACAAGCATTCAACCCCATAATACATGCTGTTTTATTGGTCGCTAGTCCATTTCAAATCCCATCGCTTAACCATTCATATATTTGGATTCCTCTCGACGAGGCGAGCAGTACGAGTACCACCTTGATGGGTATGCGACGTTTCCTTCCAGAGTTATTACCAAAAAACCACAAACATCCCAGAATCCTCTCGGTTTGGGGTCAAAATGTTGTCGCTTATTAAATCCCATAAGAAACGTCGCATCGAATAAATGTGATTGAATTCTCCCCGTCTGGACGAGCGGAATTGAATGGTGCAACTGATTTTGCTGTGCTGTGAAAATTCAGATATTTGCATGACTGCTTTTGTTTTATTTTGTGAATAGCAACAAGCATTCAACCCCATAATACATGCTGTTTTATTGGTCGCTCGTCCATTTCATATCACATAGCTTAACCATTCATATATTTGGATTCCTCTCGACGAGGCGAGCAGTACGAGTACCACCTTGATGGTTCTGCGACGTTTCCTTCCAGAGTTATTACCAAAAAAACACAAACATCCCAGAATCCTCTCGGTTTGGGGTCAAAATGTTGTCGCTTATTAAATCCCATAAGAAACGTCGCATCGAATAAATGTGATTGAATTCTCCCCGTCTGGACGAGCGGAATTGAATGGTGCAACTGATTTTGCTGTGCTGTGAAAATTCAGATATTTGCATGACTGCTTTTGTTTTATTTTGTGAATAGCAACAAGCATTCAACCCCATAATACATGCTGTTTTATTGGTCGCTCGTCCATTTCATATCACATAGCTTAACCATTCATATATTTGGATTCCTCTCGACGAGGCGAGCAGTACGAGTACCACCTTGATGGTTCTGCGACGTTTCCTTCCAGAGTTCTTACCAAAAAAACACAAACATCCCAGAATCCTCTCGGTTTGGGGTCAAAATGTTGTCGCTTATTAAATCCCATAAGAAACGTCGCATCGAATAAATGTGATTGAATTCTCCCCGTCTGGACGAGCGGAATTGAATGGTGCAACTGATTTTGCTGTGCTGTGAAAATTCAGATATTTGCATGACTGCTTTTGTTTTATTTTGTGAATAGCAAAAAGCATTCAACCCCATAATACATGTTGTTTTATTGGTCGCTGGTCCATTTCATATCCCATAGCTTAACAACTCATACATTTGGATTCCTCTTGATGAGGCGAGCAGTTCGAGTTCCACCTTGATGGGTCTGCGACGTTTCCTTCCAGAGTTCTTACCAAAAAACCACAAACATCCCAGAATCCTCTCGGTTTGGGGTCAAAATGTTGTCGCTTATTAAATCCCATAAGAAACGTCGCATCGAATAAATGTGATTGAATTCTACCCGTCTGGACGAGCGGAATTGAATGGTGCAACTGATTTTGCTGTGCTGTGAAAATTCAGATATTTGCATGACTGCTTTTTGTTTCATTTTGTGAATAGCAAAAAGCATTCAACCCCATAATACATGCTGTTTTATTGGTCGCTCGTCCATTTCATATCCCATAGCTTAACAACTCATATATTTGGATTCCTCTCGATGAGGCGAGCAGTACGAGTACCACCTTGATGGGTCTGCGACGTTTCCTTCCAGAGTTATTACCAAAAAACCACAAACATCCCAGAATCCTCTCGGTTTGGGGTCAAAATGTTGTCGCTTATTAAATCCCATAATAAACGTCGCATCGAATAAATGTGATTGAATTCTCCCCGTCTGGACGAGCGGAATTGAATGGTGCAACTGATTTTGCTGTGCTGTGAAAATTCAGATATTTGCATGACTGCTTTTGTTTTATTTTGTGAATAGCAACAAGCATTCAACCCCATAATACATGCTGTTTTATTGGTCGCTCGTCCATTTCATATCACATAGCTTAACCATTCATATATTTGGATTCCTCTCGACGAGGCGAGCAGTACGAGTACCACCTTGATGGTTCTGCGACGTTTCCTTCCAGAGTTATTACCAAAAAAACACAAACATCCCAGAATCCTCTCGGTTTGGGGTCAAAATGTTGTCGCTTATTAAATCCCATAAGAAACGTCGCATCGAATAAATGTGATTGAATTCTCCCCGTCTGGACGAGCGGAATTGAATGGTGCAACTGATTTTGCTGTGCTGTGAAAATTCAGATATTTGCATGACTGCTTTTGTTTTATTTTGTGAATAGCAACAAGCATTCAACCCCATAATACATGCTGTTTTATTGGTCGCTAGTCCATTTCAAATCCCATAGCTTAACCATTCATATATTTGGATTCCTCTCGACGAGGCGAGCAGTACGAGTACCACCTTGATGGGTATGCGACGTTTCCTTCCAGAGTTATTACCAAAAAACCACAAACATCCCAGAATCCTCTCGGTTTGGGGTCAAAATGTTGTCGCTTATTAAATCCCATAAGAAACGTCGCATCGAATAAATGTGATTGAATTCTCCCCGTCTGGACGAGCGGAATTGAATGGTGCAACTGATTTTGCTGTGCTGTGAAAATTCAGATATTTGCATGACTGCTTTTGTTTTATTTTGTGAATAGCAACAAGCATTCAACCCCATAATACATGCTGTTTTATTGGTCGCTAGTCCATTTCAAATCCCATAGCTTAACCATTCATATATTTGGATTCCTCTCGACGAGGCGAGCAGTACGAGTACCACCTTGATGGGTCTGCTACGTTTCCTTCCAGAGTTATTACCAAAAAAACACAAACATCCCAGAATCCTCTCGGTTTGGGGTCAAAATGTTGTCGCTCATTAAATCCCATAAGAAACGTCGCATCGAATGAATGTGATTGAATTCTCCCCGTCTGGACGAGCGGAATTGAATGGTGCAACTGATTTTGCTGTGCTGTGAAAATTCAGATATTTGCATGACTGCTTTTGTTTTATTTTGTGAATAGCAAAAAGCATTCAACCACATAATACATGTTGTTTTATTGGTCGCTCGTCCATTTCATATCCCATAGCTTAACAACTCATATATTTGGATTCCTCTCGATGAGGCGAGCAGTAGGAGTACCACCTTGATGGGTCTGCGACGTTTCCTTCCAGAGTTATTACCAAAAAAACACAAACATCCCAGAATCATCTCGGTTTGGGGTCAAAATGTTGTCGCTTATTAAATCCCATAAGAAACGTCGCATCGAATAAATGTGATTGAATTCTCCCCGTCTGGACGAGCGGAATTGAATGGTGCAACTGATTTTGCTGTGCTGTGAAAATTCAGATATTTGCATGACTGCTTTTGTTTTATTTTGTGAATAGCAACAAGCATTCAACCCCATAATACATGCTGTTTTATTGGTCGCTAGTCCATTTCAAATCCCATAGCTTAACCATTCATATATTTGGATTCCTCTCGACGAGGCGAGCAGTACGAGTACCACCTTGATGGGTCTGCTACGTTTCCTTCCAGAGTTATTACCAAAAAAACACAAACATCCCAGAATCCTCTCGGTTTGGGGTCAAAATGTTGTCGCTCATTAAATCCCATAAGAAACGTCGCATCGAATGAATGTGATTGAATTCTCCCCGTCTGGACGAGCGGAATTGAATGGTGCAACTGATTTTGCTGTGCTGTGAAAATTCAGATATTTGCATGACTGCTTTTGTTTTATTTTGTGAATAGCAAAAAGCATTCAACCACATAATACATGTTGTTTTATTGGTCGCTCGTCCATTTCATATCCCATAGCTTAACAACTCATATATTTGGATTCCTCTCGATGAGGCGAGCAGTAGGAGTACCACCTTGATGGGTCTGCGACGTTTCCTTCCAGAGTTATTACCAAAAAAACACAAACATCCCAGAATCATCTCGGTTTGGGGTCAAAATGTTGTCGCTCATTAAATCCCATAAGAAACGTCGCATCGAATGAATGTTATTGAATTCTCCCCGTCTGGACGAGCGGAATTGAATGGTGCAACTGATTTTGCTGTGCTGTGAAAATTCAGATATTTGCATGACTGCTTTTGTTTTATTTTGTGAATAGCAAAAAGCATTCAACCACATAATACATGTTGTTTTATTGGTCGCTCGTCCCTTTCATATCCCATAGCTTAACAACTCATATATTTGGATTCCTCTCGATGAGGCGAGCAGTACGAGTACCACCTTGATGGGTCTGCGACGTTTCCTTCCAGAGTTATTACCAAAAAAACACAAACATCCCAGAATCCTCTCGGTTTGGGGTCAAAATGTTGTCGCTTATTAAATCCCATAAGAAACGTCGCATCGAATAAATGTGATTGAATTCTCCCCGTCTGGACGAGCGGAATTGAATGGTGCAACTGATTTTGCTGTGCTGTGAAAATTCAGATATTTGCATGACTGCTTTTGTTTTATTTTGTGAATAGCAACAAGCATTCAACCCCATAATACATGCTGTTTTATTGGTCGCTCGTCCATTTCATATCACATAGCTTAACCATTCATATATTTGGATTCCTCTCGACGAGGCGAGCAGTACGAGTACCACCTTGATGGTACTGCGACGTTTCCTTCCAGAGTTATTACCAAAAAAACACAAACATCCCAGAATCCTCTCGGTTTGGGGTCAAAATGTTGTCGCTTATTAACTCCCATAAGAAACGTCGCATCGAATAAATGTGATTGAATTCTCCCCGTCTGGACGAGCGGAATTGAATGGTGCAACTGATTTTGCTGTGCTGTGAAAATTCAGATATTTGCATGACTGCTTTTGTTTTATTTTGTGAATAGCAAAAAGCATTCAACCCCATAATACATGCTGTTTTATTGGTCGCTCGTCCATTTCATATCACATAGCTTAACCATTCATATATTTGGATTCCTCTCGACGAGGCGAGCAGTACGAGTACCACCTTGATGGTTCTGCGACGTTTCCTTCCAGAGTTATTACCAAAAAAACACAAACATCCCAGAATCCTCTCGGTTTGGGGTCAAAATGTTGTCGCTTATTAAATCCCATAAGAAACGTCGCATCGAATAAATGTGATTGAATTCTCCCCGTCTGGACGAGCGGAATTGAATGGTGCAACTGATTTTGCTGTGCTGTGAAAATTCAGATATTTGCATGACTGCTTTTGTTTTATTTTGTGAATAGCAACAAGCATTCAACCCCATAATACATGCTGTTTTATTGGTCGCTCGTCCATTTCATATCACATAGCTTAACCATTCATATATTTGGATTCCTCTCGACGAGGCGAGCAGTACGAGTACCACCTTGATGGTTCTGCGACGTTTCCTTCCAGAGTTATTACCAAAAAAACACAAACATCCCAGAATCCTCTCGGTTTGGGGTCAAAATGTTGTCGCTTATTAAATCCCATAAGAAACGTCGCATCGAATAAATGTGATTGAATTCTCCCCGTCTGGACGAGCGGAATTGAATGGTGCAACTGATTTTGCTGTGCTGTGAAAATTCAGATATTTGCATGACTGCTTTTGTTTTATTTTGTGAATAGCAAAAAGCATTCAACCACATAATACATGTTGTTTTATTGGTCGCTCGTCCATTTCATATCCCATAGCTTAACAACTCATATATTTGGATTCCTCTCGATGAGGCGAGCAGTAGGAGTACCACCTTGATGGGTCTGCGACGTTTCCTTCCAGAGTTATTACCAAAAAAACACAAACATCCCAGAATCATCTCGGTTTGGGGTCAAAATGTTGTCGCTCATTAAATCCCATAAGAAACGTCGCATCGAATGAATGTGATTGAATTCTCCCCGTCTGGACGAGCGGAATTGAATGGTGCAACTGATTTTGCTGTGCTGTGAAAATTCAGATATTTGCATGACTGCTTTTGTTTTATTTTGTGAATAGCAAAAAGCATTCAACCACATAATACATGTTGTTTTATTGGTCGCTCGTCCATTTCATATCCCATAGCTTAACAACTCATATATTTGGATTCCTCTCGATGAGGCGAGCAGTACGAGTACCACCTTGATGGGTCTGCGACGTTTCCTTCCAGAGTTATTACCAAAAAACCACAAACATCCCAGAATCCTCTCGGTTTGGGGTCAAAATGTTGTCGCTTATTAAATCCCATAAGAAACGTCGCATCGAATAAATGTGATTGAATTCTCCCCGTCTGGACGAGCGGAATTGAATGGTGCAACTGATTTTGCTGTGCTGTGAAAATTCAGATATTTGCATGACTGCTTTTGTTTTATTTTGTGAATAGCAACAAGCATTCAACCCCATAATACATGCTGTTTTATTGGTCGCTCGTCCATTTCATATCACATAGCTTAACCATTCATATATTTGGATTCCTCTCGACGAGGCGAGCAGTACGAGTACCACCTTGATGGTTCTGCGACGTTTCCTTCCAGAGTTATTACCAAAAAAACACAAACATCCCAGAATCCTCTCGGTTTGGGGTCAAAATGTTGTCGCTTATTAACTCCCATAAGAAACGTCGCATCGAATAAATGTGATTGAATTCTCCCCGTCTGGACGAGCGGAATTGAATGGTGCAACTGATTTTGCTGTGCTGTGAAAATTCAGATATTTGCATGACTGCTTTTGTTTTATTTTGTGAATAGCAAAAAGCATTCAACCACATAATACATGTTGTTTTATTGGTCGCTCGTCCATTTCATATCCCATAGCTTAACAACTCATATATTTGGATTCCTCTCGATGAGCCGAGCAGTAGGAGTACCACCTTGATGGGTCTGCGACGTTTCCTTCCAGAGTTATTACCAAAAAAACACAAACATCCCAGAATCATCTCGGTTTGGGGTCAAAATGTTGTCGCTCATTAAATCCCATAAGAAACGTCGCATCGAATGAATGTGATTGAATTCTCCCCGTCTGGACGAGCGGAATTGAATGGTGCAACTGATTTTGCTGTGCTGTGAAAATTCAGATATTTGCATGACTGCTTTTGTTTTATTTTGTGAATAGCAAAAAGCATTCAACCACATAATACATGTTGTTTTATTGGTCGCTCGTCCATTTCATATCCCATAGCTTAACAACTCATATATTTGGATTCCTCTCGATGAGGCGAGCAGTACGAGTACCACCTTGATGGGTCTGCGACGTTTCCTTCCAGAGTTATTACCAAAAAACCACAAACATCCCAGAATCCTCTCGGTTTGGGGTCAAAATGTTGTCACTTATTAAATCCCATAAGAAACGTCGCATCGAATAAATGTGATTGAATTCTCCCCGTCTGGACGAGCGGAATTGAATGGTGCAACTGATTTTGCTGTGCTGTGAAAATTCAGATATTTGCATGACTGCTTTTGTTTTATTTTGTGAATAGCAACAAGCATTCAACCCCATAATACATGCTGTTTTATTGGTCGCTCGTCCATTTCATATCACATAGCTTAACCATTCATATATTTGGATTCCTCTCGACGAGGCGAGCAGTACGAGTACCACCTTGATGGTTCTGCGACGTTTCCTTCCAGAGTTATTACCAAAAAAACACAAACATCCCAGAATCCTCTCGGTTTGGGGTCAAAATGTTGTCGCTTATTAACTCCCATAAGAAACGTCGCATCGAATAAATGTGATTGAATTCTCCCCGTCTGGACGAGCGGAATTGAATGGTGCAACTGATTTTGCTGTGCTGTGAAAATTCAGATATTTGCATGACTGCTTTTGTTTTATTTTGTGAATAGCAACAAGCATTCAACCCCATAATACATGCTGTTTTATTGGTCGCTCGTCCATTTCATATCACATAGCTTAACCATTCATATATTTGGATTCCTCTCGACGAGGCGAGCAGTACGAGTACCACCTTGATGGTTCTGCGACGTTTCCTTCCAGAGTTATTACCAAAAAAACACAAACATCCCAGAATCCTCTCGGTTTGGGGTCAAAATGTTGTCGCTTATTAAATCCCATAAGAAACGTCGCATCGAATAAATGTGATTGAATTCTCCCCGTCTGGACGAGCGGAATTGAATGGTGCAACTGATTTTGCTGTGCTGTGAAAATTCAAATATTTGCATGACTGCATTTGTTTTATTTTGTGAATAACAAAAAGCATTCAACCCCATAATACATGCTGTTTTATTGGTCGCTAGTCCATTTCAAATCCCATAGCTTAACCATTCATATATTTGGATTCCTCTCGACGAGGCGAGCAGTACGAGTACCACCTTGATGGGTCTGCGACGTTTCCTTCCAGAGTTATTACCAAAAAAACACAAACATCCCAGAATCCTCTCGGTTTGGGGTCAAAATGTTGTCGCTCATTAAATCCCATAAGAAACGTCGCATCGAATGAATGTGATTGAATTCTCCCCGTCTGGACGAGCGGAATTGAATGGTGCAACTGATTTTGCTGTGCTGTGAAAATTCAGATATTTGCATGACTGCTTTTGTTTTATTTTGTGAATAGCAAAAAGCATTCAACCACATAATACATGTTGTTTTATTGGTCGCTCGTCCATTTCATATCCCATAGCTTAACAACTCATATATTTGGATTCCTCTCGATGAGGCGAGCAGTAGGAGTACCACCTTGATGGGTCTGCGACGTTTCCTTCCAGAGTTATTACCAAAAAAACACAAACATCCCAGAATCCTCTCGGTTTGGGGTCAAAATGTTGTCGCTCATTAAATCCCATAGGAAACGTCGCATCGAATGAATGTGATTGAATTCTCCCCGTCTGGACGAGCGGAATTGAATGGTGCAACTGATTTTGCTGTGCTGTGAAAATTCAGATATTTGCATGACTGCTTTTGTTTTATTTTGTGAATAGCAAAAAGCATTCAACCACATAATACATGTTGTTTTATTGGTCGCTCGTCCATTTCATATCCCATAGCTTAACAACTCATATATTTGGATTCCTCTCGATGAGGCGAGCAGTAGGAGTACCACCTTGATGGGTCTGCGACGTTTCCTTCCAGAGTTATTACCAAAAAAACACAAACATCCCAGAATCATCTCGGTTTGGGGTCAAAATGTTGTCGCTCATTAAATCCCATAAGAAACGTCGCATCGAATGAATGTGATTGAATTCTACTCGTCTGGACGAGCGGAATTGAATGGTGCAACTGATTTTGCTGTGCTGTGAAAATTCAGATATTTGCATGACTGCTTTTGTTTTATTTTGTGAATAGCAAAAAGCATTCAACCCCATAATACATGCTGTTTTATTGGTCGCTCGTCCATTTCATATCCCATAGCTTAACAACTCAGATATTTGGATTCCTTTCGATGAGGCGAGCAGTACGATTACCACCTTGATGGGTCTGCGACGTTTCCTTCCAGAGTTATTACCAAAAAACCACAAACATCCCAGAATCCTCTCGGTTTGGGGTCAAAATGTTGTCGTTTATTAAATCCCATAAGAAACGTCGCATCGAATAAATGTGATTGAATTCTCCCCGTCTGGACGAGCGGAATTGAATGGTGCAACTGATTTTGCTGTGCTGTGAAAATTCAGATATTTGCATGACTGCTTTTGTTTTATTTTGTGAATTGCAAAAAGCATTCAACCCCATAATACATGCTGTTTTATTGGTCGCTCGTCCATTTCATATCACATAGCTTAACCATTCATATATTTGGATTCCTCTCGACGAGGCGAGCAGTACGAGTACCACCTTGATGGTTCTGCGACGTTTCCTTCCAGAGTTATTACCAAAAAAACACAAACATCCCAGAATCCTCTCGGTTTGGGGTCAAAATGTTGTCGCTTATTAACTCCCATAAGAAACGTCGCATCGAATAAATGTGATTGAATTCTCCCCGTCTGGACGAGCGGAATTGAATGGTGCAACTGATTTTGCTGTGCTGTGAAAATTCAGATATTTGCATGACTGCTTTTGTTTTATTTTGTGAATAGCAACAAGCATTCAACCCCATAATACATGCTGTTTTATTGGTCGCTCGTCCATTTCATATCACATAGCTTAACCATTCATATATTTGGATTCCTCTCGACGAGGCGAGCAGTACGAGTACCACCTTGATGGTTCTGCGACGTTTCCTTCCAGAGTTATTACCAAAAAAACACAAACATCCCAGAATCCTCTCGGTTTGGGGTCAAAATGTTGTCGCTTATTAAATCCCATAAGAAACGTCGCATCGAATAAATGTGATTGAATTCTCCCCGTCTGGACGAGCGGAATTGAATGGTGCAACTGATTTTGCTGTGCTGTGAAAATTCAAATATTTGCATGACTGCATTTGTTTTATTTTGTGAATAACAAAAAGCATTCAACCCCATAATACATGCTGTTTTATTGGTCGCTAGTCCATTTCAAATCCCATAGCTTAACCATTCATATATTTGGATTCCTCTCGACGAGGCGAGCAGTACGAGTACCACCTTGATGGGTCTGCGACGTTTCCTTCCAGAGTTATTACCAAAAAAACACAAACATCCCAGAATCCTCTCGGTTTGGGGTCAAAATGTTGTCGCTCATTAAATCCCATAAGAAACGTCGCATCGAATGAATGTGATTGAATTCTCCCCGTCTGGACGAGCGGAATTGAATGGTGCAACTGATTTTGCTGTGCTGTGAAAATTCAGATATTTGCATGACTGCTTTTGTTTTATTTTGTGAATAGCAAAAAGCATTCAACCACATAATACATGTTGTTTTATTGGTCGCTCGTCCATTTCATATCCCATAGCTTAACAACTCATATATTTGGATTCCTCTCGATGAGGCGAGCAGTAGGAGTACCACCTTGATGGGTCTGCGACGTTTCCTTCCAGAGTTATTACCAAAAAAACACAAACATCCCAGAATCATCTCGGTTTGGGGTCAAAATGTTGTCGCTCATTAAATCCCATAAGAAACGTCGCATCGAATGAATGTGATTGAATTCTACTCGTCTGGACGAGCGGAATTGAATGGTGCAACTGATTTTGCTGTGCTGTGAAAATTCAGATATTTGCATGACTGCTTTTGTTTTATTTTGTGAATAGCAAAAAGCATTCAACCCCATAATACATGCTGTTTTATTGGTCGCTCGTCCATTTCATATCCCATAGCTTAACAACTCAGATATTTGGATTCCTTTCGATGAGGCGAGCAGTACGATTACCACCTTGATGGGTCTGCGACGTTTCCTTCCAGAGTTATTACCAAAAAACCACAAACATCCCAGAATCCTCTCGGTTTGGGGTCAAAATGTTGTCGTTTATTAAATCCCATAAGAAACGTCGCATCGAATAAATGTGATTGAATTCTCCCCGTCTGGACGAGCGGAATTGAATGGTGCAACTGATTTTGCTGTGCTGTGAAAATTCAGATATTTGCATGACTGCTTTTGTTTTATTTTGTGAATTGCAAAAAGCATTCAACCCCATAATACATGCTGTTTTATTGGTCGCTCGTCCATTTCATATCACATAGCTTAACCATTCATATATTTGGATTCCTCTCGACGAGGCGAGCAGTACGAGTACCACCTTGATGGTTCTGCGACGTTTCCTTCCAGAGTTATTACCAAAAAAACACAAACATCCCAGAATCCTCTCGGTTTGGGGTCAAAATGTTGTCGCTTATTAACTCCCATAAGAAACGTCGCATCGAATAAATGTGATTGAATTCTCCCCGTCTGGACGAGCGGAATTGAATGGTGCAACTGATTTTGCTGTGCTGTGAAAATTCAGATATTTGCATGACTGCTTTTGTTTTATTTTGTGAATAGCAACAAGCATTCAACCCCATAATACATGCTGTTTTATTGGTCGCTCGTCCATTTCATATCACATAGCTTAACCATTCATATATTTGGATTCCTCTCGACGAGGCGAGCAGTACGAGTACCACCTTGATGGTTCTGCGACGTTTCCTTCCAGAGTTATTACCAAAAAAACACAAACATCCCAGAATCCTCTCGGTTTGGGGTCAAAATGTTGTCGCTTATTAAATCCCATAAGAAACGTCGCATCGAATAAATGTGATTGAATTCTCCCCGTCTGGACGAGCGGAATTGAATGGTGCAACTGATTTTGCTGTGCTGTGAAAATTCAAATATTTGCATGACTGCATTTGTTTTATTTTGTGAATAACAAAAAGCATTCAACCCCATAATACATGCTGTTTTATTGGTCGCTAGTCCATTTCAAATCCCATAGCTTAACCATTCATATATTTGGATTCCTCTCGACGAGGCGAGCAGTACGAGTACCACCTTGATGGGTCTGCGACGTTTCCTTCCAGAGTTATTACCAAAAAAACACAAACATCCCAGAATCCTCTCGGTTTGGGGTCAAAATGTTGTCGCTCATTAAATCCCATAAGAAACGTCGCATCGAATGAATGTGATTGAATTCTCCCCGTCTGGACGAGCGGAATTGAATGGTGCAACTGATTTTGCTGTGCTGTGAAAATTCAGATATTTGCATGACTGCTTTTGTTTTATTTTGTGAATAGCAAAAAGCATTCAACCACATAATACATTGTTTTATTGGTCGCTCGTCCATTTCATATCCCATAGCTTAACAACTCATATATTTGGATTCCTCTCGATGAGGCGAGCAGTAGGAGTACCACCTTGATGGGTCTGCGACGTTTCCTTCCAGAGTTATTACCAAAAAAACACAAACATCCCAGAATCATCTCGGTTTGGGGTCAAAATGTTGTCGCTCATTAAATCCCATAAGAAACGTCGCATCGAATGAATGTGATTGAATTCTCCCCGTCTGGACGAGCGGAATTGAATGGTGCAACTGATTTTGCTGTGCTGTGAAAATTCAGATATTTGCATGACTGCTTTTGTTTTATTTTGTGAATAGCAAAAAGCATTCAACCACATAATACATGTTGTTTTATTGGTCGCTCGTCCATTTCATATCCCATAGCTTAACAACTCATATATTTGGATTCCTCTCGATGAGGCGAGCAGTAGGAGTACCACCTTGATGGGTCTGCGACGTTTCCTTCCAGAGTTATTACCAAAAAACCACAAACATCCCAGAATCCTCTCGGTTTGGGGTCAAAATGGTGTCGTTTATTAAATCCCATAAGAAACGTCGCATCGAATAAATGTGATTGAATTCTACCCGTCTGGACGAGCGGAATTGAATGGTGCAACTGATTTTGCTGTGCTGTGAAAATTCAGATATTTGCATGACTGCTTTTATTTTATTTTGTGAATAGCAAAAAGCATTCAACCCCATAATACATGCTGTTTTATTGGTCGCTCGTCCATTTCATATCCCATAGCTTAACAACTCAGATATTTGGATTCCTTTCGATGAGGCGAGCAGTACGATTACCACCTTGATGGGTCTGCGACGTTTCCTTCCAGAGTTATTACCAAAAAACCACAAACATCCCAGAATCCTCTCGGTTTGGGGTCAAAATGTTGTCGTTTATTAAATCCCATAAGAAACGTCGCATCGAATAAATGTGATTGAATTCTCCCCGTCTGGACGAGCGGAATTGAATGGTGCAACTGATTTTGCTGTGCTGTGAAAATTCAGATATTTGCATGACTGCTTTTGTTTTATTTTGTGAATAGCAAAAAGCATTCAACCACATAATACATGTTGTTTTATTGGTCGCTCGTCCATTTCATATCCCATAGCTTAACAACTCATATATTTGGATTCCTCTCGATGAGGCGAGCAGTAGGAGTACCACCTTGATGGGTCTGCGACGTTTCCTTCCAGAGTTATTACCAAAAAAACACAAACATCCCAGAATCATCTCGGTTTGGGGTCAAAATGTTGTCGCTCATTAAATCCCATAAGAAACGTCGCATCGAATGAATGTGATTGAATTCTACTCGTCTGGACGAGCGGAATTGAATGGTGCAACTGATTTTGCTGTGCTGTGAAAATTCAGATATTTGCATGACTGCTTTTGTTTTATTTTGTGAATAGCAAAAAGCATTCAACCACATAATACATGTTGTTTTATTGGTCGCTCGTCCATTTCATATCCCATAGCTTAACAACTCATATATTTGGATTCCTCTCGATGAGGCGAGCAGTAGGAGTACCACCTTGATGGGTCTGCGACGTTTCCTTCCAGAGTTATTACCAAAAAACCACAAACATCCCAGAATCCTCTCGGTTTGGGGTCAAAATGGTGTCGTTTATTAAATCCCATAAGAAACGTCGCATCGAATAAATGTGATTGAATTCTACCCGTCTGGACGAGCGGAATTGAATGGTGCAACTGATTTTGCTGTGCTGTGAAAATTCAGATATTTGCATGACTGCTTTTATTTTATTTTGTGAATAGCAAAAAGCATTCAACCCCATAATACATGCTGTTTTATTGGTCGCTCGTCCATTTCATATCCCATAGCTTAACAACTCAGATATTTGGATTCCTTTCGATGAGGCGAGCAGTACGATTACCACCTTGATGGGTCTGCGACGTTTCCTTCCAGAGTTATTACCAAAAAACCACAAACATCCCAGAATCCTCTCGGTTTGGGGTCAAAATGTTGTCGTTTATTAAATCCCATAAGAAACGTCGCATCGAATAAATGTGATTGAATTCTCCCCGTCTGGACGAGCGGAATTGAATGGTGCAACTGATTTTGCTGTGCTGTGAAAATTCAGATATTTGCATGACTGCTTTTGTTTTATTTTGTGAATAGCAAAAAGCATTCAACCCCATAATACATGCTGTTTTATTGGTCGCTCGTCCATTTCATATCACATAGCTTAACCATTCATATATTTGGATTCCTCTCGACGAGGCGAGCAGTACGAGTACCACCTTGATGGGTCTGCGACGTTTCCTTCCAGAGTTATTACCAAAAAAACACAAACATCCCAGAATCCTCTCGGTTTGGGGTCAAAATGTTGTCGCTCATTAAATCCCATAGGAAACGTCGCATCGAATGAATGTGATTGAATTCTCCCCGTCTGGACGAGCGGAATTGAATGGTGCAACTGATTTTGCTGTGCTGTGAAAATTCAGATATTTGCATGACTGTTTTTGTTTTATTTTGTGAATAGCAAAAAGCATTCAACCACATAATACATGTTGTTTTATTGGTCGCTCGTCCATTTCATATCCCATAGCTTAACAACTCATATATTTGGATTCCTCTCGATGAGGCGAGCAGTAGGAGTACCACCTTGATGGGTCTGCGACGTTTCCTTCCAGAGTTATTACCAAAAAAACACAAACATCCCAGAATCATCTCGGTTTGGGGTCAAAATGTTGTCGCTCATTAAATCCCATAAGAAACGTCGCATCGAATGAATGTGATTGAATTCTACTCGTCTGGACGAGCGGAATTGAATGGTGCAACTGATTTTGCTGTGCTGTGAAAATTCAGATATTTGCATGACTGCTTTTGTTTTATTTTGTGAATAGCAAAAAGCATTCAACCACATAATACATGTTGTTTTATTGGTCGCTCGTCCATTTCATATCCCATAGCTTAACAACTCATATATTTGGATTCCTCTCGATGAGGCGAGCAGTAGGAGTACCACCTTGATGGGTCTGCGACGTTTCCTTCCAGAGTTATTACCAAAAAACCACAAACATCCCAGAATCCTCTCGGTTTGGGGTCAAAATGGTGTCGTTTATTAAATCCCATAAGAAACGTCGCATCGAATAAATGTGATTGAATTCTACCCGTCTGGACGAGCGGAATTGAATGGTGCAACTGATTTTGCTGTGCTGTGAAAATTCAGATATTTGCATGACTGCTTTTATTTTATTTTGTGAATAGCAAAAAGCATTCAACCCCATAATACATGCTGTTTTATTGGTCGCTCGTCCATTTCATATCCCATAGCTTAACAACTCAGATATTTGGATTCCTTTCGATGAGGCGAGCAGTACGATTACCACCTTGATGGGTCTGCGACGTTTCCTTCCAGAGTTATTACCAAAAAACCACAAACATCCCAGAATCCTCTCGGTTTGGGGTCAAAATGTTGTCGTTTATTAAATCCCATAAGAAACGTCGCATCGAATAAATGTGATTGAATTCTCCCCGTCTGGACGAGCGGAATTGAATGGTGCAACTGATTTTGCTGTGCTGTGAAAATTCAGATATTTGCATGACTGCTTTTGTTTTATTTTGTGAATAGCAAAAAGCATTCAACCCCATAATACATGCTGTTTTATTGGTCGCTCGTCCATTTCATATCACATAGCTTAACCATTCATATATTTGGATTCCTCTCGACGAGGCGAGCAGTACGAGTACCACCTTGATGGTTCTGCGACGTTTCCTTCCAGAGTTATTACCAAAAAAACACAAACATCCCAGAATCCTCTCGGTTTGGGGTCAAAATGTTGTCGCTTATTAAATCCCATAAGAAACGTCGCATCGAATAAATGTGATTGAATTCTCCCCGTCTGGACGAGCGGAATTGAATGGTGCAACTGATTTTGCTGTGCTGTGAAAATTCAAATATTTGCATGACTGCATTTGTTTTATTTTGTGAATAACAAAAAGCATTCAACCCCATAATACATGCTGTTTTATTGGTCGCTAGTCCATTTCAAATCCCATAGCTTAACCATTCATATATTTGGATTCCTCTCGACGAGGCGAGCAGTACGAGTACCACCTTGATGGGTCTGCGACGTTTCCTTCCAGAGTTATTACCAAAAAAACACAAACATCCCAGAATCCTCTCGGTTTGGGGTCAAAATGTTGTCGCTCATTAAATCCCATAAGAAACGTCGCATCGAATGAATGTGATTGAATTCTCCCCGTCTGGACGAGCGGAATTGAATGGTGCAACTGATTTTGCTGTGCTGTGAAAATTCAGATATTTGCATGACTGCTTTTGTTTTATTTTGTGAATAGCAAAAAGCATTCAACCACATAATACATGTTGTTTTATTGGTCGCTCGTCCATTTCATATCCCATAGCTTAACAACTCATATATTTGGATTCCTCTCGATGAGGCGAGCAGTAGGAGTACCACCTTGATGGGTCTGCGACGTTTCCTTCCAGAGTTATTACCAAAAAAACACAAACATCCCAGAATCATCTCGGTTTGGGGTCAAAATGTTGTCGCTCATTAAATCCCATAGGAAACGTCGCATCGAATGAATGTGATTGAATTCTCCCCGTCTGGACGAGCGGAATTGAATGGTGCAACTGATTTTGCTGTGCTGTGAAAATTCAGATATTTGCATGACTGCTTTTGTTTTATTTTGTGAATAGCAAAAAGCATTCAACCCCATAATACATGCTGTTTTATTGGTCGCTCGTCCATTTCATATCATATAGCTTAACCATTCATATATTTGGATTCCTCTCGACGAGGCGAGCAGTACGAGTACCACCTTGATGGTTCTGCGACGTTTCCTTCCAGAGTTATTACCAAAAGAACACAAACATCCCAGAATCCTCTCGGTTTGGGGTCAAAATGTTGTCGCTTATTAAATCCCATAAGAAACGTCGCATCGAATAAATGTGATTGAATTCTCCCCGTCTGGACGAGCGGAATTGAATGGTGCAACTGATTTTGCTGTGCTGTGAAAATTCAAATATTTGCATGACTGCATTTGTTTTATTTTGTGAATAACAAAAAGCATTCAACCCCATAATACATGCTGTTTTATTGGTCGCTAGTCCATTTCAAATCCCATAGCTTAACCATTCATATATTTGGATTCCTCTCGACGAGGCGAGCAGTACGAGTACCACCTTGATGGGTCTGCGACGTTTCCTTCCAGAGTTATTACCAAAAAAACACAAACATCCCAGAATCATCTCGGTTTGGGGTCAAAATGTTGTCGCTCATTAAATCCCATAAGAAACGTCGCATCGAATGAATGTGATTGAATTCTACTCGTCTGGACGAGCGGAATTGAATGGTGCAACTGATTTTGCTGTGCTGTGAAAATTCAGATATTTGCATGACTGCTTTTGTTTTATTTTGTGAATAGCAAAAAGCATTCAACCACATAATACATGTTGTTTTATTGGTCGCTCGTCCATTTCATATCCCATAGCTTAACAACTCATATATTTGGATTCCTCTCGATGAGGCGAGCAGTAGGAGTACCACCTTGATGGGTCTGCGACGTTTCCTTCCAGAGTTATTACCAAAAAACCACAAACATCCCAGAATCCTCTCGGTTTGGGGTCAAAATGGTGTCGTTTATTAAATCCCATAAGAAACGTCGCATCGAATAAATGTGATTGAATTCTACCCGTCTGGACGAGCGGAATTGAATGGTGCAACTGATTTTGCTGTGCTGTGAAAATTCAGATATTTGCATGACTGCTTTTATTTTATTTTGTGAATAGCAAAAAGCATTCAACCCCATAATACATGCTGTTTTATTGGTCGCTCGTCCATTTCATATCCCATAGCTTAACAACTCAGATATTTGGATTCCTTTCGATGAGGCGAGCAGTACGATTACCACCTTGATGGGTCTGCGACGTTTCCTTCCAGAGTTATTACCAAAAAACCACAAACATCCCAGAATCCTCTCGGTTTGGGGTCAAAATGTTGTCGTTTATTAAATCCCATAAGAAACGTCGCATCGAATAAATGTGATTGAATTCTCCCCGTCTGGACGAGCGGAATTGAATGGTGCAACTGATTTTGCTGTGCTGTGAAAATTCAGATATTTGCATGACTGCTTTTGTTTTATTTTGTGAATAGCAAAAAGCATTCAACCCCATAATACATGCTGTTTTATTGGTCGCTCGTCCATTTCATATCACATAGCTTAACCATTCATATATTTGGATTCCTCTCGACGAGGCGAGCAGTACGAGTACCACCTTGATGGTTCTGCGACGTTTCCTTCCAGAGTTATTACCAAAAAAACACAAACATCCCAGAATCCTCTCGGTTTGGGGTCAAAATGTTGTCGCTTATTAAATCCCATAAGAAACGTCGCATCGAATAAATGTGATTGAATTCTCCCCGTCTGGACGAGCGGAATTGAATGGTGCAACTGATTTTGCTGTGCTGTGAAAATTCAAATATTTGCATGACTGCATTTGTTTTATTTTGTGAATAACAAAAAGCATTCAACCCCATAATACATGCTGTTTTATTGGTCGCTAGTCCATTTCAAATCCCATAGCTTAACCATTCATATATTTGGATTCCTCTCGACGAGGCGAGCAGTACGAGTACCACCTTGATGGGTCTGCGACGTTTCCTTCCAGAGTTATTACCAAAAAAACACAAACATCCCAGAATCCTCTCGGTTTGGGGTCAAAATGTTGTCGCTCATTAAATCCCATAAGAAACGTCGCATCGAATGAATGTGATTGAATTCTCCCCGTCTGGACGAGCGGAATTGAATGGTGCAACTGATTTTGCTGTGCTGTGAAAATTCAGATATTTGCATGACTGCTTTTGTTTTATTTTGTGAATAGCAAAAAGCATTCAACCACATAATACATGTTGTTTTATTGGTCGCTCGTCCATTTCATATCCCATAGCTTAACAACTCATATATTTGGATTCCTCTCGATGAGGCGAGCAGTAGGAGTACCACCTTGATGGGTCTGCGACGTTTCCTTCCAGAGTTATTACCAAAAAAACACAAACATCCCAGAATCATCTCGGTTTGGGGTCAAAATGTTGTCGCTCATTAAATCCCATAGGAAACGTCGCATCGAATGAATGTGATTGAATTCTCCCCGTCTGGACGAGCGGAATTGAATGGTGCAACTGATTTTGCTGTGCTGTGAAAATTCAGATATTTGCATGACTGCTTTTGTTTTATTTTGTGAATAGCAAAAAGCATTCAACCCCATAATACATGCTGTTTTATTGGTCGCTCGTCCATTTCATATCATATAGCTTAACCATTCATATATTTGGATTCCTCTCGACGAGGCGAGCAGTACGAGTACCACCTTGATGGTTCTGCGACGTTTCCTTCCAGAGTTATTACCAAAAGAACACAAACATCCCAGAATCCTCTCGGTTTGGGGTCAAAATGTTGTCGCTTATTAAATCCCATAAGAAACGTCGCATCGAATAAATGTGATTGAATTCTCCCCGTCTGGACGAGCGGAATTGAATGGTGCAACTGATTTTGCTGTGCTGTGAAAATTCAAATATTTGCATGACTGCATTTGTTTTATTTTGTGAATAACAAAAAGCATTCAACCCCATAATACATGCTGTTTTATTGGTCGCTAGTCCATTTCAAATCCCATAGCTTAACCATTCATATATTTGGATTCCTCTCGACGAGGCGAGCAGTACGAGTACCACCTTGATGGGTCTGCGACGTTTCCTTCCAGAGTTATTACCAAAAAAACACAAACATCCCAGAATCCTCTCGGTTTGGGGTCAAAATGGTGTCGTTTATTAAATCCCATAAGAAACGTCGCATCGAATAAATGTGATTGAATTCTACCCGTCTGGACGAGCGGAATTGAATGGTGCAACTGATTTTGCTGTGCTGTGAAAATTCAGATATTTGCATGACTGCTTTTATTTTATTTTTTGAATAGCAAAAAGCATTCAACCCCATAATACATGCTGTTTTATTGGTCGCTCGTCCATTTCATATCCCATAGCTTAACAACTCAGATATTTGGATTCCTTTCGATGAGGCGAGCAGTACGATTACCACCTTGATGGGTCTGCGACGTTTCCTTCCAGAGTTATTACCAAAAAACCACAAACATCCCAGAATCCTCTCGGTTTGGGGTCAAAATGTTGTCGTTTATTAAATCCCATAAGAAACGTCGCATCGAATAAATGTGATTGAATTCTCCCCGTCTGGACGAGCGGAATTGAATGGTGCAACTGATTTTGCTGTGCTGTGAAAATTCAGATATTTGCATGACTGCTTTTGTTTTATTTTGTGAATAGCAAAAAGCATTCAACCCCATAATACATGCTGTTTTATTGGTCGCTCGTCCATTTCATATCACATAGCTTAACCATTCATATATTTGGATTCCTCTCGACGAGGCGAGCAGTACGAGTACCACCTTGATGGTTCTGCGACGTTTCCTTCCAGAGTTATTACCAAAAAAACACAAACATCCCAGAATCCTCTCGGTTTGGGGTCAAAATGTTGTCGCTTATTAAATCCCATAAGAAACGTCGCATCGAATAAATGTGATTGAATTCTCCCCGTCTGGACGAGCGGAATTGAATGGTGCAACTGATTTTGCTGTGCTGTGAAAATTCAAATATTTGCATGACTGCATTTGTTTTATTTTGTGAATAACAAAAAGCATTCAACCCCATAATACATGCTGTTTTATTGGTCGCTAGTCCATTTCAAATCCCATAGCTTAACCATTCATATATTTGGATTCCTCTCGACGAGGCGAGCAGTACGAGTACCACCTTGATGGGTCTGCGACGTTTCCTTCCAGAGTTATTACCAAAAAAACACAAACATCCCAGAATCCTCTCGGTTTGGGGTCAAAATGTTGTCGCTCATTAAATCCCATAGGAAACGTCGCATCGAATGAATGTGATTGAATTCTCCCCGTCTGGACGAGCGGAATTGAATGGTGCAACTGATTTTGCTGTGCTGTGAAAATTCAGATATTTGCATGACTGCTTTTGTTTTATTTTGTGAATAGCAAAAAGCATTCAACCACATAATACATGTTGTTTTATTGGTCGCTCGTCCATTTCATATCCCATAGCTTAACAACTCATATATTTGGATTCCTCTCGATGAGGCGAGCAGTAGGAGTACCACCTTGATGGGTCTGCGACGTTTCCTTCCAGAGTTATTACCAAAAAAACACAAACATCCCAGAATCATCTCGGTTTGGGGTCAAAATGTTGTCGCTCATTAAATCCCATAAGAAACGTCGCATCGAATGAATGTGATTGAATTCTACTCGTCTGGACGAGCGGAATTGAATGGTGCAACTGATTTTGCTGTGCTGTGAAAATTCAGATATTTGCATGACTGCTTTTGTTTTATTTTGTGAATAGCAAAAAGCATTCAACCACATAATACATGTTGTTTTATTGGTCGCTCGTCCATTTCATATCCCATAGCTTAACAACTCATATATTTGGATTCCTCTCGATGAGGCGAGCAGTAGGAGTACCACCTTGATGGGTCTGCGACGTTTCCTTCCAGAGTTATTACCAAAAAACCACAAACATCCCAGAATCCTCTCGGTTTGGGGTCAAAATGGTGTCGTTTATTAAATCCCATAAGAAACGTCGCATCGAATAAATGTGATTGAATTCTCCCCGTCTGGACGAGCGGAATTGAATGGTGCAACTGATTTTGCTGTGCTGTGAAAATTCAAATATTTGCATGACTGCATTTGTTTTATTTTGTGAATAACAAAAAGCATTCAACCCCATAATACATGCTGTTTTATTGGTCGCTAGTCCATTTCAAATCCCATAGCTTAACCATTCATATATTTGGATTCCTCTCGACGAGGCGAGCAGTACGAGTACCACCTTGATGGGTCTGCGACGTTTCCTTCCAGAGTTATTACCAAAAAAATACAAACATCCCAGAATCCTCTCGGTTTGGGGTCAAAATGGTGTCGTTTATTAAATCCCATAAGAAACGTCGCATCGAATAAATGTGATTGAATTCTACCCGTCTGGACGAGCGGAATTGAATGGTGCAACTGATTTTGCTGTGCTGTGAAAATTCAGATATTTGCATGACTGCTTTTATTTTATTTTTTGAATAGCAAAAAGCATTCAACCCCATAATACATGCTGTTTTATTGGTCGCTCGTCCATTTCATATCCCATAGCTTAACAACTCAGATATTTGGATTCCTTTCGATGAGGCGAGCAGTACGATTACCACCTTGATGGGTCTGCGACGTTTCCTTCCAGAGTTATTACCAAAAAACCACAAACATCCCAGAATCCTCTCGGTTTGGGGTCAAAATGTTGTCGTTTATTAAATCCCATAAGAAACGTCGCATCGAATAAATGTGATTGAATTCTCCCCGTCTGGACGAGCGGAATTGAATGGTGCAACTGATTTTGCTGTGCTGTGAAAATTCAGATATTTGCATGACTGCTTTTGTTTTATTTTGTGAATAGCAAAAAGCATTCAACCCCATAATACATGCTGTTTTATTGGTCGCTCGTCCATTTCATATCACATAGCTTAACCATTCATATATTTGGATTCCTCTCGACGAGGCGAGCAGTACGAGTACCACCTTGATGGTTCTGCGACGTTTCCTTCCAGAGTTATTACCAAAAAAACACAAACATCCCAGAATCCTCTCGGTTTGGGGTCAAAATGTTGTCGCTTATTAAATCCCATAAGAAACGTCGCATCGAATAAATGTGATTGAATTCTCCCCGTCTGGACGAGCGGAATTGAATGGTGCAACTGATTTTGCTGTGCTGTGAAAATTCAAATATTTGCATGACTGCATTTGTTTTATTTTGTGAATAACAAAAAGCATTCAACCCCATAATACATGCTGTTTTATTGGTCGCTAGTCCATTTCAAATCCCATAGCTTAACCATTCATATATTTGGATTCCTCTCGACGAGGCGAGCAGTACGAGTACCACCTTGATGGGTCTGCGACGTTTCCTTCCAGAGTTATTACCAAAAAAACACAAACATCCCAGAATCCTCTCGGTTTGGGGTCAAAATGTTGTCGCTCATTAAATCCCATAAGAAACGTCGCATCGAATGAATGTGATTGAATTCTCCCCGTCTGGACGAGCGGAATTGAATGGTGCAACTGATTTTGCTGTGCTGTGAAAATTCAGATATTTGCATGACTGCTTTTGTTTTATTTTGTGAATAGCAAAAAGCATTCAACCACATAATACATGTTGTTTTATTGGTCGCTCGTCCATTTCATATCCCATAGCTTAACAACTCATATATTTGGATTCCTCTCGATGAGGCGAGCAGTAGGAGTACCACCTTGATGGGTCTGCGACGTTTCCTTCCAGAGTTATTACCAAAAAAACACAAACATCCCAGAATCATCTCGGTTTGGGGTCAAAATGTTGTCGCTCATTAAATCCCATAGGAAACGTCGCATCGAATGAATGTGATTGAATTCTCCCCGTCTGGACGAGCGGAATTGAATGGTGCAACTGATTTTGCTGTGCTGTGAAAATTCAGATATTTGCATGACTGCTTTTGTTTTATTTTGTGAATAGCAAAAAGCATTCAACCCCATAATACATGCTGTTTTATTGGTCGCTCGTCCATTTCATATCACATAGCTTAACCATTCATATATTTGGATTCCTCTCGACGAGGCGAGCAGTACGAGTACCACCTTGATGGTTCTGCGACGTTTCCTTCCAGAGTTATTACCAAAAAAACACAAACATCCCAGAATCCTCTCGGTTTGGGGTCAAAATGTTGTCGCTTATTAAATCCCATAAGAAACGTCGCATCGAATAAATGTGATTGAATTCTCCCCGTCTGGACGAGCGGAATTGAATGGTGCAACTGATTTTGCTGTGCTGTGAAAATTCAAATATTTGCATGACTGCATTTGTTTTATTTTGTGAATAACAAAAAGCATTCAACCCCATAATACATGCTGTTTTATTGGTCGCTAGTCCATTTCAAATCCCATAGCTTAACCATTCATATATTTGGATTCCTCTCGACGAGGCGAGCAGTACGAGTACCACCTTGATGGGTCTGCGACGTTTCCTTCCAGAGTTATTACCAAAAAAACACAAACATCCCAGAATCCTCTCGGTTTGGGGTCAAAATGTTGTCGCTCATTAAATCCCATAAGAAACGTCGCATCGAATGAATGTGATTGAATTCTCCCCGTCTGGACGAGCGGAATTGAATGGTGCAACTGATTTTGCTGTGCTGTGAAAATTCAGATATTTGCATGACTGCTTTTGTTTTATTTTGTGAATAGCAAAAAGCATTCAACCACATAATACATGTTGTTTTATTGGTCGCTCGTCCATTTCATATCCCATAGCTTAACAACTCATATATTTGGATTCCTCTCGATGAGGCGAGCAGTAGGAGTACCACCTTGATGGGTCTGCGACGTTTCCTTCCAGAGTTATTACCAAAAAAACACAAACATCCCAGAATCATCTCGGTTTGGGGTCAAAATGTTGTCGCTCATTAAATCCCATAGGAAACGTCGCATCGAATGAATGTGATTGAATTCTCCCCGTCTGGACGAGCGGAATTGAATGGTGCAACTGATTTTGCTGTGCTGTGAAAATTCAGATATTTGCATGACTGCTTTTGTTTTATTTTGTGAATAGCAAAAAGCATTCAACCCCATAATACATGCTGTTTTATTGGTCGCTCGTCCATTTCATATCATATAGCTTAACCATTCATATATTTGGATTCCTCTCGACGAGGCGAGCAGTACGAGTACCACCTTGATGGTTCTGCGACGTTTCCTTCCAGAGTTATTACCAAAAGAACACAAACATCCCAGAATCCTCTCGGTTTGGGGTCAAAATGTTGTCGCTTATTAAATCCCATAAGAAACGTCGCATCGAATAAATGTGATTGAATTCTCCCCGTCTGGACGAGCGGAATTGAATGGTGCAACTGATTTTGCTGTGCTGTGAAAATTCAAATATTTGCATGACTGCATTTGTTTTATTTTGTGAATAACAAAAAGCATTCAACCCCATAATACATGCTGTTTTATTGGTCGCTAGTCCATTTCAAATCCCATAGCTTAACCATTCATATATTTGGATTCCTCTCGACGAGGCGAGCAGTACGAGTACCACCTTGATGGGTCTGCGACGTTTCCTTCCAGAGTTATTACCAAAAAAACACAAACATCCCAGAATCCTCTCGGTTTGGGGTCAAAATGGTGTCGTTTATTAAATCCCATAAGAAACGTCGCATCGAATAAATGTGATTGAATTCTACCCGTCTGGACGAGCGGAATTGAATGGTGCAACTGATTTTGCTGTGCTGTGAAAATTCAGATATTTGCATGACTGCTTTTATTTTATTTTTTGAATAGCAAAAAGCATTCAACCCCATAATACATGCTGTTTTATTGGTCGCTCGTCCATTTCATATCCCATAGCTTAACAACTCAGATATTTGGATTCCTTTCGATGAGGCGAGCAGTACGATTACCACCTTGATGGGTCTGCGACGTTTCCTTCCAGAGTTATTACCAAAAAACCACAAACATCCCAGAATCCTCTCGGTTTGGGGTCAAAATGTTGTCGTTTATTAAATCCCATAAGAAACGTCGCATCGAATAAATGTGATTGAATTCTCCCCGTCTGGACGAGCGGAATTGAATGGTGCAACTGATTTTGCTGTGCTGTGAAAATTCAGATATTTGCATGACTGCTTTTGTTTTATTTTGTGAATAGCAAAAAGCATTCAACCCCATAATACATGCTGTTTTATTGGTCGCTCGTCCATTTCATATCACATAGCTTAACCATTCATATATTTGGATTCCTCTCGACGAGGCGAGCAGTACGAGTACCACCTTGATGGTTCTGCGACGTTTCCTTCCAGAGTTATTACCAAAAAAACACAAACATCCCAGAATCCTCTCGGTTTGGGGTCAAAATGTTGTCGCTTATTAAATCCCATAAGAAACGTCGCATCGAATAAATGTGATTGAATTCTCCCCGTCTGGACGAGCGGAATTGAATGGTGCAACTGATTTTGCTGTGCTGTGAAAATTCAAATATTTGCATGACTGCATTTGTTTTATTTTGTGAATAACAAAAAGCATTCAACCCCATAATACATGCTGTTTTATTGGTCGCTAGTCCATTTCAAATCCCATAGCTTAACCATTCATATATTTGGATTCCTCTCGACGAGGCGAGCAGTACGAGTACCACCTTGATGGGTCTGCGACGTTTCCTTCCAGAGTTATTACCAAAAAAACACAAACATCCCAGAATCCTCTCGGTTTGGGGTCAAAATGTTGTCGCTCATTAAATCCCATAGGAAACGTCGCATCGAATGAATGTGATTGAATTCTCCCCGTCTGGACGAGCGGAATTGAATGGTGCAACTGATTTTGCTGTGCTGTGAAAATTCAGATATTTGCATGACTGCTTTTGTTTTATTTTGTGAATAGCAAAAAGCATTCAACCACATAATACATGTTGTTTTATTGGTCGCTCGTCCATTTCATATCCCATAGCTTAACAACTCATATATTTGGATTCCTCTCGATGAGGCGAGCAGTAGGAGTACCACCTTGATGGGTCTGCGACGTTTCCTTCCAGAGTTATTACCAAAAAAACACAAACATCCCAGAATCATCTCGGTTTGGGGTCAAAATGTTGTCGCTCATTAAATCCCATAAGAAACGTCGCATCGAATGAATGTGATTGAATTCTACTCGTCTGGACGAGCGGAATTGAATGGTGCAACTGATTTTGCTGTGCTGTGAAAATTCAGATATTTGCATGACTGCTTTTGTTTTATTTTGTGAATAGCAAAAAGCATTCAACCACATAATACATGTTGTTTTATTGGTCGCTCGTCCATTTCATATCCCATAGCTTAACAACTCATATATTTGGATTCCTCTCGATGAGGCGAGCAGTAGGAGTACCACCTTGATGGGTCTGCGACGTTTCCTTCCAGAGTTATTACCAAAAAACCACAAACATCCCAGAATCCTCTCGGTTTGGGGTCAAAATGGTGTCGTTTATTAAATCCCATAAGAAACGTCGCATCGAATAAATGTGATTGAATTCTACCCGTCTGGACGAGCGGAATTGAATGGTGCAACTGATTTTGCTGTGCTGTGAAAATTCAGATATTTGCATGACTGCTTTTATTTTATTTTGTGAATAGCAAAAAGCATTCAACCCCATAATACATGCTGTTTTATTGGTCGCTCGTCCATTTCATATCCCATAGCTTAACAACTCAGATATTTGGATTCCTTTCGATGAGGCGAGCAGTACGATTACCACCTTGATGGGTCTGCGACGTTTCCTTCCAGAGTTATTACCAAAAAACCACAAACATCCCAGAATCCTCTCGGTTTGGGGTCAAAATGTTGTCGTTTATTAAATCCCATAAGAAACGTCGCATCAAATAAATGTGATTGAATTCTCCCCGTCTGGACGAGCGGAATTGAATGGTGCAACTGATTTTGCTGTGCTGTGAAAATTCAGATATTTGCATGACTGCTTTTGTTTTATTTTGTGAATAGCAAAAAGCATTCAACCCCATAATACATGCTGTTTTATTGGTCGCTCGTCCATTTCATATCACATAGCTTAACCATTCATATATTTGGATTCCTCTCGACGAGGCGAGCAGTACGAGTACCACCTTGATGGTTCTGCGACGTTTCCTTCCAGAGTTATTACCAAAAAAACACAAACATCCCAGAATCCTCTCGGTTTGGGGTCAAAATGTTGTCGCTTATTAAATCCCATAAGAAACGTCGCATCGAATAAATGTGATTGAATTCTCCCCGTCTGGACGAGCGGAATTGAATGGTGCAACTGATTTTGCTGTGCTGTGAAAATTCAAATATTTGCATGACTGCATTTGTTTTATTTTGTGAATAACAAAAAGCATTCAACCCCATAATACATGCTGTTTTATTGGTCGCTAGTCCATTTCAAATCCCATAGCTTAACCATTCATATATTTGGATTCCTCTCGACGAGGCGAGCAGTACGAGTACCACCTTGATGGGTCTGCGACGTTTCCTTCCAGAGTTATTACCAAAAAAACACAAACATCCCAGAATCCTCTCGGTTTGGGGTCAAAATGTTGTCGCTCATTAAATCCCATAAGAAACGTCGCATCGAATGAATGTGATTGAATTCTCCCCGTCTGGACGAGCGGAATTGAATGGTGCAACTGATTTTGCTGTGCTGTGAAAATTCAGATATTTGCATGACTGCTTTTGTTTTATTTTGTGAATAGCAAAAAGCATTCAACCACATAATACATGTTGTTTTATTGGTCGCTCGTCCATTTCATATCCCATAGCTTAACAACTCATATATTTGGATTCCTCTCGATGAGGCGAGCAGTAGGAGTACCACCTTGATGGGTCTGCGACGTTTCCTTCCAGAGTTATTACCAAAAAAACACAAACATCCCAGAATCATCTCGGTTTGGGGTCAAAATGTTGTCGCTCATTAAATCCCATAGGAAACGTCGCATCGAATGAATGTGATTGAATTCTCCCCGTCTGGACGAGCGGAATTGAATGGTGCAACTGATTTTGCTGTGCTGTGAAAATTCAGATATTTGCATGACTGCTTTTGTTTTATTTTGTGAATAGCAAAAAGCATTCAACCCCATAATACATGCTGTTTTATTGGTCGCTCGTCCATTTCATATCATATAGCTTAACCATTCATATATTTGGATTCCTCTCGACGAGGCGAGCAGTACGAGTACCACCTTGATGGTTCTGCGACGTTTCCTTCCAGAGTTATTACCAAAAGAACACAAACATCCCAGAATCCTCTCGGTTTGGGGTCAAAATGTTGTCGCTTATTAAATCCCATAAGAAACGTCGCATCGAATAAATGTGATTGAATTCTCCCCGTCTGGACGAGCGGAATTGAATGGTGCAACTGATTTTGCTGTGCTGTGAAAATTCAAATATTTGCATGACTGCATTTGTTTTATTTTGTGAATAACAAAAAGCATTCAACCCCATAATACATGCTGTTTTATTGGTCGCTAGTCCATTTCAAATCCCATAGCTTAACCATTCATATATTTGGATTCCTCTCGACGAGGCGAGCAGTACGAGTACCACCTTGATGGGTCTGCGACGTTTCCTTCCAGAGTTATTACCAAAAAAACACAAACATCCCAGAATCCTCTCGGTTTGGGGTCAAAATGGTGTCGTTTATTAAATCCCATAAGAAACGTCGCATCGAATAAATGTGATTGAATTCTACCCGTCTGGACGAGCGGAATTGAATGGTGCAACTGATTTTGCTGTGCTGTGAAAATTCAGATATTTGCATGACTGCTTTTATTTTATTTTTTGAATAGCAAAAAGCATTCAACCCCATAATACATGCTGTTTTATTGGTCGCTCGTCCATTTCATATCCCATAGCTTAACAACTCAGATATTTGGATTCCTTTCGATGAGGCGAGCAGTACGATTACCACCTTGATGGGTCTGCGACGTTTCCTTCCAGAGTTATTACCAAAAAACCACAAACATCCCAGAATCCTCTCGGTTTGGGGTCAAAATGTTGTCGTTTATTAAATCCCATAAGAAACGTCGCATCGAATAAATGTGATTGAATTCTCCCCGTCTGGACGAGCGGAATTGAATGGTGCAACTGATTTTGCTGTGCTGTGAAAATTCAGATATTTGCATGACTGCTTTTGTTTTATTTTGTGAATAGCAAAAAGCATTCAACCCCATAATACATGCTGTTTTATTGGTCGCTCGTCCATTTCATATCACATAGCTTAACCATTCATATATTTGGATTCCTCTCGACGAGGCGAGCAGTACGAGTACCACCTTGATGGTTCTGCGACGTTTCCTTCCAGAGTTATTACCAAAAAAACACAAACATCCCAGAATCCTCTCGGTTTGGGGTCAAAATGTTGTCGCTTATTAAATCCCATAAGAAACGTCGCATCGAATAAATGTGATTGAATTCTCCCCGTCTGGACGAGCGGAATTGAATGGTGCAACTGATTTTGCTGTGCTGTGAAAATTCAAATATTTGCATGACTGCATTTGTTTTATTTTGTGAATAACAAAAAGCATTCAACCCCATAATACATGCTGTTTTATTGGTCGCTAGTCCATTTCAAATCCCATAGCTTAACCATTCATATATTTGGATTCCTCTCGACGAGGCGAGCAGTACGAGTACCACCTTGATGGGTCTGCGACGTTTCCTTCCAGAGTTATTACCAAAAAAACACAAACATCCCAGAATCCTCTCGGTTTGGGGTCAAAATGTTGTCGCTCATTAAATCCCATAAGAAACGTCGCATCGAATGAATGTGATTGAATTCTCCCCGTCTGGACGAGCGGAATTGAATGGTGCAACTGATTTTGCTGTGCTGTGAAAATTCAGATATTTGCATGACTGCTTTTGTTTTATTTTGTGAATAGCAAAAAGCATTCAACCACATAATACATGTTGTTTTATTGGTCGCTCGTCCATTTCATATCCCATAGCTTAACAACTCATATATTTGGATTCCTCTCGATGAGGCGAGCAGTAGGAGTACCACCTTGATGGGTCTGCGACGTTTCCTTCCAGAGTTATTACCAAAAAAACACAAACATCCCAGAATCATCTCGGTTTGGGGTCAAAATGTTGTCGCTCATTAAATCCCATAGGAAACGTCGCATCGAATGAATGTGATTGAATTCTCCCCGTCTGGACGAGCGGAATTGAATGGTGCAACTGATTTTGCTGTGCTGTGAAAATTCAGATATTTGCATGACTGCTTTTGTTTTATTTTGTGAATAGCAAAAAGCATTCAACCCCATAATACATGCTGTTTTATTGGTCGCTCGTCCATTTCATATCATATAGCTTAACCATTCATATATTTGGATTCCTCTCGACGAGGCGAGCAGTACGAGTACCACCTTGATGGTTCTGCGACGTTTCCTTCCAGAGTTATTACCAAAAGAACACAAACATCCCAGAATCCTCTCGGTTTGGGGTCAAAATGTTGTCGCTTATTAAATCCCATAAGAAACGTCGCATCGAATAAATGTGATTGAATTCTCCCCGTCTGGACGAGCGGAATTGAATGGTGCAACTGATTTTGCTGTGCTGTGAAAATTCAAATATTTGCATGACTGCATTTGTTTTATTTTGTGAATAACAAAAAGCATTCAACCCCATAATACATGCTGTTTTATTGGTCGCTAGTCCATTTCAAATCCCATAGCTTAACCATTCATATATTTGGATTCCTCTCGACGAGGCGAGCAGTACGAGTACCACCTTGATGGGTCTGCGACGTTTCCTTCCAGAGTTATTACCAAAAAAACACAAACATCCCAGAATCCTCTCGGTTTGGGGTCAAAATGGTGTCGTTTATTAAATCCCATAAGAAACGTCGCATCGAATAAATGTGATTGAATTCTACCCGTCTGGACGAGCGGAATTGAATGGTGCAACTGATTTTGCTGTGCTGTGAAAATTCAGATATTTGCATGACTGCTTTTATTTTATTTTTTGAATAGCAAAAAGCATTCAACCCCATAATACATGCTGTTTTATTGGTCGCTCGTCCATTTCATATCCCATAGCTTAACAACTCAGATATTTGGATTCCTTTCGATGAGGCGAGCAGTACGATTACCACCTTGATGGGTCTGCGACGTTTCCTTCCAGAGTTATTACCAAAAAACCACAAACATCCCAGAATCCTCTCGGTTTGGGGTCAAAATGTTGTCGTTTATTAAATCCCATAAGAAACGTCGCATCGAATAAATGTGATTGAATTCTCCCCGTCTGGACGAGCGGAATTGAATGGTGCAACTGATTTTGCTGTGCTGTGAAAATTCAGATATTTGCATGACTGCTTTTGTTTTATTTTGTGAATAGCAAAAAGCATTCAACCCCATAATACATGCTGTTTTATTGGTCGCTCGTCCATTTCATATCACATAGCTTAACCATTCATATATTTGGATTCCTCTCGACGAGGCGAGCAGTACGAGTACCACCTTGATGGGTCTGCGACGTTTCCTTCCAGAGTTATTACCAAAAAAACACAAACATCCCAGAATCCTCTCGGTTTGGGGTCAAAATGTTGTCGCTCATTAAATCCCATAGGAAACGTCGCATCGAATGAATGTGATTGAATTCTCCCCGTCTGGACGAGCGGAATTGAATGGTGCAACTGATTTTGCTGTGCTGTGAAAATTCAGATATTTGCATGACTGCTTTTGTTTTATTTTGTGAATAGCAAAAAGCATTCAACCACATAATACATGTTGTTTTATTGGTCGCTCGTCCATTTCATATCCCATAGCTTAACAACTCATATATTTGGATTCCTCTCGATGAGGCGAGCAGTAGGAGTACCACCTTGATGGGTCTGCGACGTTTCCTTCCAGAGTTATTACCAAAAAAACACAAACATCCCAGAATCATCTCGGTTTGGGGTCAAAATGTTGTCGCTCATTAAATCCCATAAGAAACGTCGCATCGAATGAATGTGATTGAATTCTACTCGTCTGGACGAGCGGAATTGAATGGTGCAACTGATTTTGCTGTGCTGTGAAAATTCAGATATTTGCATGACTGCTTTTGTTTTATTTTGTGAATAGCAAAAAGCATTCAACCACATAATACATGTTGTTTTATTGGTCGCTCGTCCATTTCATATCCCATAGCTTAACAACTCATATATTTGGATTCCTCTCGATGAGGCGAGCAGTAGGAGTACCACCTTGATGGGTCTGCGACGTTTCCTTCCAGAGTTATTACCAAAAAACCACAAACATCCCAGAATCCTCTCGGTTTGGGGTCAAAATGGTGTCGTTTATTAAATCCCATAAGAAACGTCGCATCGAATAAATGTGATTGAATTCTCCCCGTCTGGACGAGCGGAATTGAATGGTGCAACTGATTTTGCTGTGCTGTGAAAATTCAAATATTTGCATGACTGCATTTGTTTTATTTTGTGAATAACAAAAAGCATTCAACCCCATAATACATGCTGTTTTATTGGTCGCTAGTCCATTTCAAATCCCATAGCTTAACCATTCATATATTTGGATTCCTCTCGACGAGGCGAGCAGTACGAGTACCACCTTGATGGGTCTGCGACGTTTCCTTCCAGAGTTATTACCAAAAAAATACAAACATCCCAGAATCCTCTCGGTTTGGGGTCAAAATGGTGTCGTTTATTAAATCCCATAAGAAACGTCGCATCGAATAAATGTGATTGAATTCTACCCGTCTGGACGAGCGGAATTGAATGGTGCAACTGATTTTGCTGTGCTGTGAAAATTCAGATATTTGCATGACTGCTTTTATTTTATTTTTTGAATAGCAAAAAGCATTCAACCCCATAATACATGCTGTTTTATTGGTCGCTCGTCCATTTCATATCCCATAGCTTAACAACTCAGATATTTGGATTCCTTTCGATGAGGCGAGCAGTACGATTACCACCTTGATGGGTCTGCGACGTTTCCTTCCAGAGTTATTACCAAAAAACCACAAACATCCCAGAATCCTCTCGGTTTGGGGTCAAAATGTTGTCGTTTATTAAATCCCATAAGAAACGTCGCATCGAATAAATGTGATTGAATTCTCCCCGTCTGGACGAGCGGAATTGAATGGTGCAACTGATTTTGCTGTGCTGTGAAAATTCAGATATTTGCATGACTGCTTTTGTTTTATTTTGTGAATAGCAAAAAGCATTCAACCCCATAATACATGCTGTTTTATTGGTCGCTCGTCCATTTCATATCACATAGCTTAACCATTCATATATTTGGATTCCTCTCGACGAGGCGAGCAGTACGAGTACCACCTTGATGGTTCTGCGACGTTTCCTTCCAGAGTTATTACCAAAAAAACACAAACATCCCAGAATCCTCTCGGTTTGGGGTCAAAATGTTGTCGCTTATTAAATCCCATAAGAAACGTCGCATCGAATAAATGTGATTGAATTCTCCCCGTCTGGACGAGCGGAATTGAATGGTGCAACTGATTTTGCTGTGCTGTGAAAATTCAAATATTTGCATGACTGCATTTGTTTTATTTTGTGAATAACAAAAAGCATTCAACCCCATAATACATGCTGTTTTATTGGTCGCTAGTCCATTTCAAATCCCATAGCTTAACCATTCATATATTTGGATTCCTCTCGACGAGGCGAGCAGTACGAGTACCACCTTGATGGGTCTGCGACGTTTCCTTCCAGAGTTATTACCAAAAAAACACAAACATCCCAGAATCCTCTCGGTTTGGGGTCAAAATGTTGTCGCTCATTAAATCCCATAAGAAACGTCGCATCGAATGAATGTGATTGAATTCTCCCCGTCTGGACGAGCGGAATTGAATGGTGCAACTGATTTTGCTGTGCTGTGAAAATTCAGATATTTGCATGACTGCTTTTGTTTTATTTTGTGAATAGCAAAAAGCATTCAACCACATAATACATGTTGTTTTATTGGTCGCTCGTCCATTTCATATCCCATAGCTTAACAACTCATATATTTGGATTCCTCTCGATGAGGCGAGCAGTAGGAGTACCACCTTGATGGGTCTGCGACGTTTCCTTCCAGAGTTATTACCAAAAAAACACAAACATCCCAGAATCATCTCGGTTTGGGGTCAAAATGTTGTCGCTCATTAAATCCCATAGGAAACGTCGCATCGAATGAATGTGATTGAATTCTCCCCGTCTGGACGAGCGGAATTGAATGGTGCAACTGATTTTGCTGTGCTGTGAAAATTCAGATATTTGCATGACTGCTTTTGTTTTATTTTGTGAATAGCAAAAAGCATTCAACCCCATAATACATGCTGTTTTATTGGTCGCTCGTCCATTTCATATCACATAGCTTAACCATTCATATATTTGGATTCCTCTCGACGAGGCGAGCAGTACGAGTACCACCTTGATGGTTCTGCGACGTTTCCTTCCAGAGTTATTACCAAAAAAACACAAACATCCCAGAATCCTCTCGGTTTGGGGTCAAAATGTTGTCGCTTATTAAATCCCATAAGAAACGTCGCATCGAATAAATGTGATTGAATTCTCCCCGTCTGGACGAGCGGAATTGAATGGTGCAACTGATTTTGCTGTGCTGTGAAAATTCAAATATTTGCATGACTGCATTTGTTTTATTTTGTGAATAACAAAAAGCATTCAACCCCATAATACATGCTGTTTTATTGGTCGCTAGTCCATTTCAAATCCCATAGCTTAACCATTCATATATTTGGATTCCTCTCGACGAGGCGAGCAGTACGAGTACCACCTTGATGGGTCTGCGACGTTTCCTTCCAGAGTTATTACCAAAAAAACACAAACATCCCAGAATCCTCTCGGTTTGGGGTCAAAATGTTGTCGCTCATTAAATCCCATAAGAAACGTCGCATCGAATGAATGTGATTGAATTCTCCCCGTCTGGACGAGCGGAATTGAATGGTGCAACTGATTTTGCTGTGCTGTGAAAATTCAGATATTTGCATGACTGCTTTTGTTTTATTTTGTGAATAGCAAAAAGCATTCAACCACATAATACATGTTGTTTTATTGGTCGCTCGTCCATTTCATATCCCATAGCTTAACAACTCATATATTTGGATTCCTCTCGATGAGGCGAGCAGTAGGAGTACCACCTTGATGGGTCTGCGACGTTTCCTTCCAGAGTTATTACCAAAAAAACACAAACATCCCAGAATCATCTCGGTTTGGGGTCAAAATGTTGTCGCTCATTAAATCCCATAGGAAACGTCGCATCGAATGAATGTGATTGAATTCTCCCCGTCTGGACGAGCGGAATTGAATGGTGCAACTGATTTTGCTGTGCTGTGAAAATTCAGATATTTGCATGACTGCTTTTGTTTTATTTTGTGAATAGCAAAAAGCATTCAACCCCATAATACATGCTGTTTTATTGGTCGCTCGTCCATTTCATATCATATAGCTTAACCATTCATATATTTGGATTCCTCTCGACGAGGCGAGCAGTACGAGTACCACCTTGATGGTTCTGCGACGTTTCCTTCCAGAGTTATTACCAAAAGAACACAAACATCCCAGAATCCTCTCGGTTTGGGGTCAAAATGTTGTCGCTTATTAAATCCCATAAGAAACGTCGCATCGAATAAATGTGATTGAATTCTCCCCGTCTGGACGAGCGGAATTGAATGGTGCAACTGATTTTGCTGTGCTGTGAAAATTCAAATATTTGCATGACTGCATTTGTTTTATTTTGTGAATAACAAAAAGCATTCAACCCCATAATACATGCTGTTTTATTGGTCGCTAGTCCATTTCAAATCCCATAGCTTAACCATTCATATATTTGGATTCCTCTCGACGAGGCGAGCAGTACGAGTACCACCTTGATGGGTCTGCGACGTTTCCTTCCAGAGTTATTACCAAAAAAACACAAACATCCCAGAATCCTCTCGGTTTGGGGTCAAAATGGTGTCGTTTATTAAATCCCATAAGAAACGTCGCATCGAATAAATGTGATTGAATTCTACCCGTCTGGACGAGCGGAATTGAATGGTGCAACTGATTTTGCTGTGCTGTGAAAATTCAGATATTTGCATGACTGCTTTTATTTTATTTTTTGAATAGCAAAAAGCATTCAACCCCATAATACATGCTGTTTTATTGGTCGCTCGTCCATTTCATATCCCATAGCTTAACAACTCAGATATTTGGATTCCTTTCGATGAGGCGAGCAGTACGATTACCACCTTGATGGGTCTGCGACGTTTCCTTCCAGAGTTATTACCAAAAAACCACAAACATCCCAGAATCCTCTCGGTTTGGGGTCAAAATGTTGTCGTTTATTAAATCCCATAAGAAACGTCGCATCGAATAAATGTGATTGAATTCTCCCCGTCTGGACGAGCGGAATTGAATGGTGCAACTGATTTTGCTGTGCTGTGAAAATTCAGATATTTGCATGACTGCTTTTGTTTTATTTTGTGAATAGCAAAAAGCATTCAACCCCATAATACATGCTGTTTTATTGGTCGCTCGTCCATTTCATATCACATAGCTTAACCATTCATATATTTGGATTCCTCTCGACGAGGCGAGCAGTACGAGTACCACCTTGATGGGTCTGCGACGTTTCCTTCCAGAGTTATTACCAAAAAAACACAAACATCCCAGAATCCTCTCGGTTTGGGGTCAAAATGGTGTCGTTTATTAAATCCCATAAGAAACGTCGCATCGAATAAATGTGATTGAATTCTACCCGTCTGGACGAGCGGAATTGAATGGTGCAACTGATTTTGCTGTGCTGTGAAAATTCAGATATTTGCATGACTGCTTTTATTTTATTTTTTGAATAGCAAAAAGCATTCAACCCCATAATACATGCTGTTTTATTGGTCGCTCGTCCATTTCATATCCCATAGCTTAACAACTCAGATATTTGGATTCCTTTCGATGAGGCGAGCAGTACGATTACCACCTTGATGGGTCTGCGACGTTTCCTTCCAGAGTTATTACCAAAAAACCACAAACATCCCAGAATCCTCTCGGTTTGGGGTCAAAATGTTGTCGTTTATTAAATCCCATAAGAAACGTCGCATCGAATAAATGTGATTGAATTCTCCCCGTCTGGACGAGCGGAATTGAATGGTGCAACTGATTTTGCTGTGCTGTGAAAATTCAGATATTTGCATGACTGCTTTTGTTTTATTTTGTGAATAGCAAAAAGCATTCAACCCCATAATACATGCTGTTTTATTGGTCGCTCGTCCATTTCATATCACATAGCTTAACCATTCATATATTTGGATTCCTCTCGACGAGGCGAGCAGTACGAGTACCACCTTGATGGTTCTGCGACGTTTCCTTCCAGAGTTATTACCAAAAAAACACAAACATCCCAGAATCCTCTCGGTTTGGGGTCAAAATGTTGTCGCTTATTAAATCCCATAAGAAACGTCGCATCGAATAAATGTGATTGAATTCTCCCCGTCTGGACGAGCGGAATTGAATGGTGCAACTGATTTTGCTGTGCTGTGAAAATTCAAATATTTGCATGACTGCATTTGTTTTATTTTGTGAATAACAAAAAGC
The DNA here is from genome assembly GCF_048934315.1 of Petromyzon marinus. NCBI lineage: Eukaryota > Metazoa > Chordata > Hyperoartia > Petromyzontiformes > Petromyzontidae > Petromyzon > Petromyzon marinus. The sequence goes on from NW_027423102.1 coordinate 1,399,789, forward strand.
ATTCAACCCCATAATACATGCTGTTTTATTGGTCGCTAGTCCATTTCAAATCCCATAGCTTAACCATTCATATATTTGGATTCCTCTCGACGAGGCGAGCAGTACGAGTACCACCTTGATGGGTCTGCGACGTTTCCTTCCAGAGTTATTACCAAAAAAACACAAACATCCCAGAATCCTCTCGGTTTGGGGTCAAAATGTTGTCGCTCATTAAATCCCATAGGAAACGTCGCATCGAATGAATGTGATTGAATTCTCCCCGTCTGGACGAGCGGAATTGAATGGTGCAACTGATTTTGCTGTGCTGTGAAAATTCAGATATTTGCATGACTGCTTTTGTTTTATTTTGTGAATAGCAAAAAGCATTCAACCACATAATACATGTTGTTTTATTGGTCGCTCGTCCATTTCATATCCCATAGCTTAACAACTCATATATTTGGATTCCTCTCGATGAGGCGAGCAGTAGGAGTACCACCTTGATGGGTCTGCGACGTTTCCTTCCAGAGTTATTACCAAAAAAACACAAACATCCCAGAATCATCTCGGTTTGGGGTCAAAATGTTGTCGCTCATTAAATCCCATAAGAAACGTCGCATCGAATGAATGTGATTGAATTCTCCCCGTCTGGACGAGCGGAATTGAATGGTGCAACTGATTTTGCTGTGCTGTGAAAATTCAAATATTTGCATGACTGCATTTGTTTTATTTTGTGAATAACAAAAAGCATTCAACCCCATAATACATGCTGTTTTATTGGTCGCTAGTCCATTTCAAATCCCATAGCTTAACCATTCATATATTTGGATTCCTCTCGACGAGGCGAGCAGTACGAGTACCACCTTGATGGGTCTGCGACGTTTCCTTCCAGAGTTATTACCAAAAAAATACAAACATCCCAGAATCCTCTCGGTTTGGGGTCAAAATGGTGTCGTTTATTAAATCCCATAAGAAACGTCGCATCGAATAAATGTGATTGAATTCTACCCGTCTGGACGAGCGGAATTGAATGGTGCAACTGATTTTGCTGTGCTGTGAAAATTCAGATATTTGCATGACTGCTTTTATTTTATTTTTTGAATAGCAAAAAGCATTCAACCCCATAATACATGCTGTTTTATTGGTCGCTCGTCCATTTCATATCCCATAGCTTAACAACTCAGATATTTGGATTCCTTTCGATGAGGCGAGCAGTACGATTACCACCTTGATGGGTCTGCGACGTTTCCTTCCAGAGTTATTACCAAAAAACCACAAACATCCCAGAATCCTCTCGGTTTGGGGTCAAAATGTTGTCGTTTATTAAATCCCATAAGAAACGTCGCATCGAATAAATGTGATTGAATTCTCCCCGTCTGGACGAGCGGAATTGAATGGTGCAACTGATTTTGCTGTGCTGTGAAAATTCAGATATTTGCATGACTGCTTTTGTTTTATTTTGTGAATAGCAAAAAGCATTCAACCCCATAATACATGCTGTTTTATTGGTCGCTCGTCCATTTCATATCACATAGCTTAACCATTCATATATTTGGATTCCTCTCGACGAGGCGAGCAGTACGAGTACCACCTTGATGGTTCTGCGACGTTTCCTTCCAGAGTTATTACCAAAAAAACACAAACATCCCAGAATCCTCTCGGTTTGGGGTCAAAATGTTGTCGCTTATTAAATCCCATAAGAAACGTCGCATCGAATAAATGTGATTGAATTCTCCCCGTCTGGACGAGCGGAATTGAATGGTGCAACTGATTTTGCTGTGCTGTGAAAATTCAAATATTTGCATGACTGCATTTGTTTTATTTTGTGAATAACAAAAAGCATTCAACCCCATAATACATGCTGTTTTATTGGTCGCTAGTCCATTTCAAATCCCATAGCTTAACCATTCATATATTTGGATTCCTCTCGACGAGGCGAGCAGTACGAGTACCACCTTGATGGGTCTGCGACGTTTCCTTCCAGAGTTATTACCAAAAAAACACAAACATCCCAGAATCCTCTCGGTTTGGGGTCAAAATGTTGTCGCTCATTAAATCCCATAAGAAACGTCGCATCGAATGAATGTGATTGAATTCTCCCCGTCTGGACGAGCGGAATTGAATGGTGCAACTGATTTTGCTGTGCTGTGAAAATTCAGATATTTGCATGACTGCTTTTGTTTTATTTTGTGAATAGCAAAAAGCATTCAACCACATAATACATGTTGTTTTATTGGTCGCTCGTCCATTTCATATCCCATAGCTTAACAACTCATATATTTGGATTCCTCTCGATGAGGCGAGCAGTAGGAGTACCACCTTGATGGGTCTGCGACGTTTCCTTCCAGAGTTATTACCAAAAAAACACAAACATCCCAGAATCATCTCGGTTTGGGGTCAAAATGTTGTCGCTCATTAAATCCCATAGGAAACGTCGCATCGAATGAATGTGATTGAATTCTCCCCGTCTGGACGAGCGGAATTGAATGGTGCAACTGATTTTGCTGTGCTGTGAAAATTCAGATATTTGCATGACTGCTTTTGTTTTATTTTGTGAATAGCAAAAAGCATTCAACCCCATAATACATGCTGTTTTATTGGTCGCTCGTCCATTTCATATCACATAGCTTAACCATTCATATATTTGGATTCCTCTCGACGAGGCGAGCAGTACGAGTACCACCTTGATGGTTCTGCGACGTTTCCTTCCAGAGTTATTACCAAAAAAACACAAACATCCCAGAATCCTCTCGGTTTGGGGTCAAAATGTTGTCGCTTATTAAATCCCATAAGAAACGTCGCATCGAATAAATGTGATTGAATTCTCCCCGTCTGGACGAGCGGAATTGAATGGTGCAACTGATTTTGCTGTGCTGTGAAAATTCAAATATTTGCATGACTGCATTTGTTTTATTTTGTGAATAACAAAAAGCATTCAACCCCATAATACATGCTGTTTTATTGGTCGCTAGTCCATTTCAAATCCCATAGCTTAACCATTCATATATTTGGATTCCTCTCGACGAGGCGAGCAGTACGAGTACCACCTTGATGGGTCTGCGACGTTTCCTTCCAGAGTTATTACCAAAAAAACACAAACATCCCAGAATCCTCTCGGTTTGGGGTCAAAATGTTGTCGCTCATTAAATCCCATAAGAAACGTCGCATCGAATGAATGTGATTGAATTCTCCCCGTCTGGACGAGCGGAATTGAATGGTGCAACTGATTTTGCTGTGCTGTGAAAATTCAGATATTTGCATGACTGCTTTTGTTTTATTTTGTGAATAGCAAAAAGCATTCAACCACATAATACATGTTGTTTTATTGGTCGCTCGTCCATTTCATATCCCATAGCTTAACAACTCATATATTTGGATTCCTCTCGATGAGGCGAGCAGTAGGAGTACCACCTTGATGGGTCTGCGACGTTTCCTTCCAGAGTTATTACCAAAAAAACACAAACATCCCAGAATCATCTCGGTTTGGGGTCAAAATGTTGTCGCTCATTAAATCCCATAGGAAACGTCGCATCGAATGAATGTGATTGAATTCTCCCCGTCTGGACGAGCGGAATTGAATGGTGCAACTGATTTTGCTGTGCTGTGAAAATTCAGATATTTGCATGACTGCTTTTGTTTTATTTTGTGAATAGCAAAAAGCATTCAACCCCATAATACATGCTGTTTTATTGGTCGCTCGTCCATTTCATATCATATAGCTTAACCATTCATATATTTGGATTCCTCTCGACGAGGCGAGCAGTACGAGTACCACCTTGATGGTTCTGCGACGTTTCCTTCCAGAGTTATTACCAAAAGAACACAAACATCCCAGAATCCTCTCGGTTTGGGGTCAAAATGTTGTCGCTTATTAAATCCCATAAGAAACGTCGCATCGAATAAATGTGATTGAATTCTCCCCGTCTGGACGAGCGGAATTGAATGGTGCAACTGATTTTGCTGTGCTGTGAAAATTCAAATATTTGCATGACTGCATTTGTTTTATTTTGTGAATAACAAAAAGCATTCAACCCCATAATACATGCTGTTTTATTGGTCGCTAGTCCATTTCAAATCCCATAGCTTAACCATTCATATATTTGGATTCCTCTCGACGAGGCGAGCAGTACGAGTACCACCTTGATGGGTCTGCGACGTTTCCTTCCAGAGTTATTACCAAAAAAACACAAACATCCCAGAATCCTCTCGGTTTGGGGTCAAAATGGTGTCGTTTATTAAATCCCATAAGAAACGTCGCATCGAATAAATGTGATTGAATTCTACCCGTCTGGACGAGCGGAATTGAATGGTGCAACTGATTTTGCTGTGCTGTGAAAATTCAGATATTTGCATGACTGCTTTTATTTTATTTTTTGAATAGCAAAAAGCATTCAACCCCATAATACATGCTGTTTTATTGGTCGCTCGTCCATTTCATATCCCATAGCTTAACAACTCAGATATTTGGATTCCTTTCGATGAGGCGAGCAGTACGATTACCACCTTGATGGGTCTGCGACGTTTCCTTCCAGAGTTATTACCAAAAAACCACAAACATCCCAGAATCCTCTCGGTTTGGGGTCAAAATGTTGTCGTTTATTAAATCCCATAAGAAACGTCGCATCGAATAAATGTGATTGAATTCTCCCCGTCTGGACGAGCGGAATTGAATGGTGCAACTGATTTTGCTGTGCTGTGAAAATTCAGATATTTGCATGACTGCTTTTGTTTTATTTTGTGAATAGCAAAAAGCATTCAACCCCATAATACATGCTGTTTTATTGGTCGCTCGTCCATTTCATATCACATAGCTTAACCATTCATATATTTGGATTCCTCTCGACGAGGCGAGCAGTACGAGTACCACCTTGATGGTTCTGCGACGTTTCCTTCCAGAGTTATTACCAAAAAAACACAAACATCCCAGAATCCTCTCGGTTTGGGGTCAAAATGTTGTCGCTTATTAAATCCCATAAGAAACGTCGCATCGAATAAATGTGATTGAATTCTCCCCGTCTGGACGAGCGGAATTGAATGGTGCAACTGATTTTGCTGTGCTGTGAAAATTCAAATATTTGCATGACTGCATTTGTTTTATTTTGTGAATAACAAAAAGCATTCAACCCCATAATACATGCTGTTTTATTGGTCGCTAGTCCATTTCAAATCCCATAGCTTAACCATTCATATATTTGGATTCCTCTCGACGAGGCGAGCAGTACGAGTACCACCTTGATGGGTCTGCGACGTTTCCTTCCAGAGTTATTACCAAAAAAACACAAACATCCCAGAATCCTCTCGGTTTGGGGTCAAAATGTTGTCGCTCATTAAATCCCATAGGAAACGTCGCATCGAATGAATGTGATTGAATTCTCCCCGTCTGGACGAGCGGAATTGAATGGTGCAACTGATTTTGCTGTGCTGTGAAAATTCAGATATTTGCATGACTGCTTTTGTTTTATTTTGTGAATAGCAAAAAGCATTCAACCACATAATACATGTTGTTTTATTGGTCGCTCGTCCATTTCATATCCCATAGCTTAACAACTCATATATTTGGATTCCTCTCGATGAGGCGAGCAGTAGGAGTACCACCTTGATGGGTCTGCGACGTTTCCTTCCAGAGTTATTACCAAAAAAACACAAACATCCCAGAATCATCTCGGTTTGGGGTCAAAATGTTGTCGCTCATTAAATCCCATAAGAAACGTCGCATCGAATGAATGTGATTGAATTCTACTCGTCTGGACGAGCGGAATTGAATGGTGCAACTGATTTTGCTGTGCTGTGAAAATTCAGATATTTGCATGACTGCTTTTGTTTTATTTTGTGAATAGCAAAAAGCATTCAACCACATAATACATGTTGTTTTATTGGTCGCTCGTCCATTTCATATCCCATAGCTTAACAACTCATATATTTGGATTCCTCTCGATGAGGCGAGCAGTAGGAGTACCACCTTGATGGGTCTGCGACGTTTCCTTCCAGAGTTATTACCAAAAAACCACAAACATCCCAGAATCCTCTCGGTTTGGGGTCAAAATGGTGTCGTTTATTAAATCCCATAAGAAACGTCGCATCGAATAAATGTGATTGAATTCTACCCGTCTGGACGAGCGGAATTGAATGGTGCAACTGATTTTGCTGTGCTGTGAAAATTCAGATATTTGCATGACTGCTTTTATTTTATTTTGTGAATAGCAAAAAGCATTCAACCCCATAATACATGCTGTTTTATTGGTCGCTCGTCCATTTCATATCCCATAGCTTAACAACTCAGATATTTGGATTCCTTTCGATGAGGCGAGCAGTACGATTACCACCTTGATGGGTCTGCGACGTTTCCTTCCAGAGTTATTACCAAAAAACCACAAACATCCCAGAATCCTCTCGGTTTGGGGTCAAAATGTTGTCGTTTATTAAATCCCATAAGAAACGTCGCATCAAATAAATGTGATTGAATTCTCCCCGTCTGGACGAGCGGAATTGAATGGTGCAACTGATTTTGCTGTGCTGTGAAAATTCAGATATTTGCATGACTGCTTTTGTTTTATTTTGTGAATAGCAAAAAGCATTCAACCCCATAATACATGCTGTTTTATTGGTCGCTCGTCCATTTCATATCACATAGCTTAACCATTCATATATTTGGATTCCTCTCGACGAGGCGAGCAGTACGAGTACCACCTTGATGGTTCTGCGACGTTTCCTTCCAGAGTTATTACCAAAAAAACACAAACATCCCAGAATCCTCTCGGTTTGGGGTCAAAATGTTGTCGCTTATTAAATCCCATAAGAAACGTCGCATCGAATAAATGTGATTGAATTCTCCCCGTCTGGACGAGCGGAATTGAATGGTGCAACTGATTTTGCTGTGCTGTGAAAATTCAAATATTTGCATGACTGCATTTGTTTTATTTTGTGAATAACAAAAAGCATTCAACCCCATAATACATGCTGTTTTATTGGTCGCTAGTCCATTTCAAATCCCATAGCTTAACCATTCATATATTTGGATTCCTCTCGACGAGGCGAGCAGTACGAGTACCACCTTGATGGGTCTGCGACGTTTCCTTCCAGAGTTATTACCAAAAAAACACAAACATCCCAGAATCCTCTCGGTTTGGGGTCAAAATGTTGTCGCTCATTAAATCCCATAAGAAACGTCGCATCGAATGAATGTGATTGAATTCTCCCCGTCTGGACGAGCGGAATTGAATGGTGCAACTGATTTTGCTGTGCTGTGAAAATTCAGATATTTGCATGACTGCTTTTGTTTTATTTTGTGAATAGCAAAAAGCATTCAACCACATAATACATGTTGTTTTATTGGTCGCTCGTCCATTTCATATCCCATAGCTTAACAACTCATATATTTGGATTCCTCTCGATGAGGCGAGCAGTAGGAGTACCACCTTGATGGGTCTGCGACGTTTCCTTCCAGAGTTATTACCAAAAAAACACAAACATCCCAGAATCATCTCGGTTTGGGGTCAAAATGTTGTCGCTCATTAAATCCCATAGGAAACGTCGCATCGAATGAATGTGATTGAATTCTCCCCGTCTGGACGAGCGGAATTGAATGGTGCAACTGATTTTGCTGTGCTGTGAAAATTCAGATATTTGCATGACTGCTTTTGTTTTATTTTGTGAATAGCAAAAAGCATTCAACCCCATAATACATGCTGTTTTATTGGTCGCTCGTCCATTTCATATCATATAGCTTAACCATTCATATATTTGGATTCCTCTCGACGAGGCGAGCAGTACGAGTACCACCTTGATGGTTCTGCGACGTTTCCTTCCAGAGTTATTACCAAAAGAACACAAACATCCCAGAATCCTCTCGGTTTGGGGTCAAAATGTTGTCGCTTATTAAATCCCATAAGAAACGTCGCATCGAATAAATGTGATTGAATTCTCCCCGTCTGGACGAGCGGAATTGAATGGTGCAACTGATTTTGCTGTGCTGTGAAAATTCAAATATTTGCATGACTGCATTTGTTTTATTTTGTGAATAACAAAAAGCATTCAACCCCATAATACATGCTGTTTTATTGGTCGCTAGTCCATTTCAAATCCCATAGCTTAACCATTCATATATTTGGATTCCTCTCGACGAGGCGAGCAGTACGAGTACCACCTTGATGGGTCTGCGACGTTTCCTTCCAGAGTTATTACCAAAAAAACACAAACATCCCAGAATCCTCTCGGTTTGGGGTCAAAATGGTGTCGTTTATTAAATCCCATAAGAAACGTCGCATCGAATAAATGTGATTGAATTCTACCCGTCTGGACGAGCGGAATTGAATGGTGCAACTGATTTTGCTGTGCTGTGAAAATTCAGATATTTGCATGACTGCTTTTATTTTATTTTTTGAATAGCAAAAAGCATTCAACCCCATAATACATGCTGTTTTATTGGTCGCTCGTCCATTTCATATCCCATAGCTTAACAACTCAGATATTTGGATTCCTTTCGATGAGGCGAGCAGTACGATTACCACCTTGATGGGTCTGCGACGTTTCCTTCCAGAGTTATTACCAAAAAACCACAAACATCCCAGAATCCTCTCGGTTTGGGGTCAAAATGTTGTCGTTTATTAAATCCCATAAGAAACGTCGCATCGAATAAATGTGATTGAATTCTCCCCGTCTGGACGAGCGGAATTGAATGGTGCAACTGATTTTGCTGTGCTGTGAAAATTCAGATATTTGCATGACTGCTTTTGTTTTATTTTGTGAATAGCAAAAAGCATTCAACCCCATAATACATGCTGTTTTATTGGTCGCTCGTCCATTTCATATCACATAGCTTAACCATTCATATATTTGGATTCCTCTCGACGAGGCGAGCAGTACGAGTACCACCTTGATGGTTCTGCGACGTTTCCTTCCAGAGTTATTACCAAAAAAACACAAACATCCCAGAATCCTCTCGGTTTGGGGTCAAAATGTTGTCGCTTATTAAATCCCATAAGAAACGTCGCATCGAATAAATGTGATTGAATTCTCCCCGTCTGGACGAGCGGAATTGAATGGTGCAACTGATTTTGCTGTGCTGTGAAAATTCAAATATTTGCATGACTGCATTTGTTTTATTTTGTGAATAACAAAAAGCATTCAACCCCATAATACATGCTGTTTTATTGGTCGCTAGTCCATTTCAAATCCCATAGCTTAACCATTCATATATTTGGATTCCTCTCGACGAGGCGAGCAGTACGAGTACCACCTTGATGGGTCTGCGACGTTTCCTTCCAGAGTTATTACCAAAAAAACACAAACATCCCAGAATCCTCTCGGTTTGGGGTCAAAATGTTGTCGCTCATTAAATCCCATAAGAAACGTCGCATCGAATGAATGTGATTGAATTCTCCCCGTCTGGACGAGCGGAATTGAATGGTGCAACTGATTTTGCTGTGCTGTGAAAATTCAGATATTTGCATGACTGCTTTTGTTTTATTTTGTGAATAGCAAAAAGCATTCAACCACATAATACATGTTGTTTTATTGGTCGCTCGTCCATTTCATATCCCATAGCTTAACAACTCATATATTTGGATTCCTCTCGATGAGGCGAGCAGTAGGAGTACCACCTTGATGGGTCTGCGACGTTTCCTTCCAGAGTTATTACCAAAAAAACACAAACATCCCAGAATCATCTCGGTTTGGGGTCAAAATGTTGTCGCTCATTAAATCCCATAGGAAACGTCGCATCGAATGAATGTGATTGAATTCTCCCCGTCTGGACGAGCGGAATTGAATGGTGCAACTGATTTTGCTGTGCTGTGAAAATTCAGATATTTGCATGACTGCTTTTGTTTTATTTTGTGAATAGCAAAAAGCATTCAACCCCATAATACATGCTGTTTTATTGGTCGCTCGTCCATTTCATATCATATAGCTTAACCATTCATATATTTGGATTCCTCTCGACGAGGCGAGCAGTACGAGTACCACCTTGATGGTTCTGCGACGTTTCCTTCCAGAGTTATTACCAAAAGAACACAAACATCCCAGAATCCTCTCGGTTTGGGGTCAAAATGTTGTCGCTTATTAAATCCCATAAGAAACGTCGCATCGAATAAATGTGATTGAATTCTCCCCGTCTGGACGAGCGGAATTGAATGGTGCAACTGATTTTGCTGTGCTGTGAAAATTCAAATATTTGCATGACTGCATTTGTTTTATTTTGTGAATAACAAAAAGCATTCAACCCCATAATACATGCTGTTTTATTGGTCGCTAGTCCATTTCAAATCCCATAGCTTAACCATTCATATATTTGGATTCCTCTCGACGAGGCGAGCAGTACGAGTACCACCTTGATGGGTCTGCGACGTTTCCTTCCAGAGTTATTACCAAAAAAACACAAACATCCCAGAATCCTCTCGGTTTGGGGTCAAAATGTTGTCGCTCATTAAATCCCATAAGAAACGTCGCATCGAATGAATGTGATTGAATTCTCCCCGTCTGGACAAGCGGAATTGAATGGTGCAACTGATTTTGCTGTGCTGTGAAAATTCAGATATTTGCATGACTGCTTTTGTTTTATTTTGTGAATAGCAAAAAGCATTCAACCACATAATACATGTTGTTTTATTGGTCGCTCGTCCATTTCATATCCCATAGCTTAACAACTCATATATTTGGATTCCTCTCGATGAGGCGAGCAGTAGGAGTACCACCTTGATGGGTCTGCGACGTTTCCTTCCAGAGTTATTACCAAAAAAACACAAACATCCCAGAATCATCTCGGTTTGGGGTCAAAATGTTGTCGCTCATTAAATCCCATAGGAAACGTCGCATCGAATGAATGTGATTGAATTCTCCCCGTCTGGACGAGCGGAATTGAATGGTGCAACTGATTTTGCTGTGCTGTGAAAATTCAGATATTTGCATGACTGCTTTTGTTTTATTTTGTGAATAGCAAAAAGCATTCAACCCCATAATACATGCTGTTTTATTGGTCGCTCGTCCATTTCATATCATATAGCTTAACCATTCATATATTTGGATTCCTCTCGACGAGGCGAGCAGTACGAGTACCACCTTGATGGTTCTGCGACGTTTCCTTCCAGAGTTATTACCAAAAAAACACAAACATCCCAGAATCCTCTCGGTTTGGGGTCAAAATGTTGTCGCTTATTAAATCCCATAAGAAACGTCGCATCGAATAAATGTGATTGAATTCTCCCCGTCTGGACGAGCGGAATTGAATGGTGCAACTGATTTTGCTGTGCTGTGAAAATTCAAATATTTGCATGACTGCATTTGTTTTATTTTGTGAATAACAAAAAGCATTCAACCCCATAATACATGCTGTTTTATTGGTCGCTAGTCCATTTCAAATCCCATAGCTTAACCATTCATATATTTGGATTCCTCTCGACGAGGCGAGCAGTACGAGTACCACCTTGATGGGTCTGCGACGTTTCCTTCCAGAATTATTACCAAAAAAACACAAACATCCCAGAATCCTCTCGGTTTGGGGTCAAAATGTTGTCGCTCATTAAATCCCATAAGAAACGTCGCATCGAATGAATGTGATTGAATTCTCCCCGTCTGGACGAGCGGAATTGAATGGTGCAACTGATTTTGCTGTGCTGTGAAAATTCAGATATTTGCATGACTGCTTTTGTTTTATTTTGTGAATAGCAAAAAGCATTCAACCACATAATACATGTTGTTTTATTGGTCGCTCGTCCATTTCATATCCCATAGCTTAACAACTCATATATTTGGATTCCTCTCGATGAGGCGAGCAGTAGGAGTACCACCTTGATGGGTCTGCGACGTTTCCTTCCAGAGTTATTACCAAAAAAACACAAACATCCCAGAATCATCTCGGTTTGGGGTCAAAATGTTGTCGCTCATTAAATCCCATAGGAAACGTCGCATCGAATGAATGTGATTGAATTCTCCCCGTCTGGACGAGCGGAATTGAATGGTGCAACTGATTTTGCTGTGCTGTGAAAATTCAGATATTTGCATGACTGCTTTTGTCTTATTTTGTGAATAGCAAAAAGCATTCAACCCCATAATACATGTTGTTTTATTGGTCGCTCGTCCATTTCATATCCCATAGCTTAACAACTCATATATTTGGATTCCTCTCGATGAGGCGAGCAGTAGGAGTACCACCTTGATGGTTCTGCGACGTTTCCTTCCAGAGTTATTACCAAAAAAACACAAACATCCTAGAATCATCTCGGTTTGGGGTCAAAATGTTGTCGCTCATTAAATCCCATAGGAAACGTCGCATCGAATGAATGTGATTGAATTCTCCCCGTCTGGACGAGCGGAATTGAATGGTGCAACTGATTTTGCTGTGCTGTGAAAATTCAGATATTTGCATGACTGCTTTTGTTTTATTTTGTGAATAGCAAAAAGCATTCAACCACATAATACATGCTGTTTTATTGGTCGCTCGTCCATTTCATATCATATAGCTTAACCATTCATATATTTGGATTCCTCTCGACGAGGCGAGCAGTACGAGTACCACCTTGATGGTTCTGCGACGTTTCCTTCCAGAGTTATTACCAAAAAAACACAAACATCCCAGAATCCTCTCGGTTTGGGGTCAAAATGTTGTCGCTTATTAAATCCCATAAGAAACGTCGCATCGAATAAATGTGATTGAATTCTCCCCGTCTGGACGAGCGGAATTGAATGGTGCAACTGATTTTGCTGTGCTGTGAAAATTCAAATATTTGCATGACTGCATTTGTTTTATTTTGTGAATAACAAAAAGCATTCAACCCCATAATACATGCTGTTTTATTGGTCGCTAGTCCATTTCAAATCCCATAGCTTAACCATTCATATATTTGGATTCCTCTCGACGAGGCGAGCAGTACGAGTACTACCTTGATGGGTCTGCGACGTTTCCTTCCAGAATTATTACCAAAAAAACACAAACATCCCAGAATCCTCTCGGTTTGGGGTCAAAATGTTGTCGCTCATTAAATCCCATAAGAAACGTCGCATCGAATGAATGTGATTGAATTCTCCCCGTCTGGACGAGCGGAATTGAATGGTGCAACTGATTTTGCTGTGCTGTGAAAATTCAGATATTTGCATGACTGATTTTGTTTTATTTTGTGAATAGCAAAAAGCATTCAACCACATAATACATGTTGTTTTATTGGTCGCTCGTCCATTTCATATCCCATAGCTTAACAACTCATATATTTGGATTCCTCTCGATGAGGCGAGCAGTAGGAGTACCACCTTGATGGGTCTGCGACGTTTCCTTCCAGAGTTATTACCAAAAAAACACAAACATCCCAGAATCATCTCGGTTTGGGGTCAAAATGTTGTCGCTCATTAAATCCCATAGGAAACGTCGCATCGAATGAATGTGATTGAATTCTCCCCGTCTGGACGAGCGGAATTGAATGGTGCAACTGATTTTGCTGTGCTGTGAAAATTCAGATATTTGCATGACTGCTTTTGTCTTATTTTGTGAATAGCAAAAAGCATTCAACCCCATAATACATGTTGTTTTATTGGTCGCTCGTCCATTTCATATCCCATAGCTTAACAACTCATATATTTGGATTCCTCTCGATGAGGCGAGCAGTAGGAGTACCACCTTGATGGTTCTGCGACGTTTCCTTCCAGAGTTATTACCAAAAAAACACAAACATCCTAGAATCATCTCGGTTTGGGGTCAAAATGTTGTCGCTCATTAAATCCCATAGGAAACGTCGCATCGAATGAATGTGATTGAATTCTCCCCGTCTGGACGAGCGGAATTGAATGGTGCAACTGATTTTGCTGTGCTGTGAAAATTCAGATATTTGCATGACTGCTTTTGTTTTATTTTGTGAATAGCAAAAAGCATTCAACCCCATAATACATGTTGTTTTATTGGTCGCTCGTCCATTTCATATCACAAAGCTTAACCATTCATATATTTGGATTCCTCTCGACGAGGCGAGCAGTACGAGTACCACCTTGATGGGTCTGCGACGTTTCCTTCCAGAGTTATTACCAAAAACCACAAAAATCCCAGAATCCTCTCGGTTTGGGGTCAAAATGTTGTCGCTCATTAAATCCCATAAGAAACGTCGCATCGAATGAATGTGATTGAATTCTCCCCGTCTGGACGAGCGGAATTGAATGGTGCAACTGATTTTGCTGTGCTGTGAAAATTCAGATATTTGCATGACTGCTTTTGTTTTATTTTGTGAATAGCAAAAAGCATTCAACCCCATAATACATGTTTTTTTATTAGTCGCTCGTCCATTTCATATCCCATAGCTTAACAACTCATATATTTGGATTCCTCTCGATGAGGCGAGCAGTAGGAGTACCATCTTGATGGTTCTGCGACGTTTCCTTCCAGAGTTATTACCAAAAAAACACAAACATCCCAGAATCCTCTCGGTTTGGGGTCAAAATGTTGTCGCTCATTAAATCCCATAAGAAACGTCGCATCGAATGAATGTGATTGAATTCTCCCCGTCTGGAAGAGCGGAATTGAATGGTGCAACTGATTTTGCTGTGCTGTGAAAATTCAGATATTTGCATGACTGCTTTTGTTTTTTTTTGTGAATAGCAAAAAGCATTCAACCCCATAATACATGTTGTTTTATTGGTCGCTCGTCCATTTCATATCACATAGCTTAACCATTCATATATTTGGATTCCTCTCGACGAGGCGAGCAGTACGAGTACCACCTTGATGGGTCTGCGACGTTTCCTTCCAGAGTTATTACCAAAAACCACAAAAATCCCAGAATCTTCTCGGTTTGGGGTCAAAATGTTGTCGCTCATTAAATCCCATAAGAAACGTCGCATCGAATGAATGTGATTGAATTCTCCCCGTCTGGACGAGCAGAATTGAATGGTGCAACTGATTTTGCTGTGCTGTGAAAATTCAGATATTTGCATGACTGCTTTTGTTTTATTTTGTGAATAGCAAAAAGCATTCAACCCCATAATACATGTTGTTTTATTGGTCGCTCGTCCATTTCATATCCCATAGCTTAACAACTCATACATTTGGATTCCTCTTGATGAGGCGAGCAGTTCGAGTTCCACCTTGATGGGTCTGCGACGTTTCCTTCCAGAGTTCTTACCAAAAAACCACAAACATCCCAGAATCCTCTCGGTTTGGGGTCAAAATGTTGTCGCTTATTAAATCCCATAAGAAACGTCGCATCGAATAAATGTGATTCAATTCTACCCGTCTGGACGAGCGGAATTGAATGGTGCAACTGATTTTGCAGTGCTGTGAAAATTCAGATATTTGCATGACTGCTTTTGTTTTATTTTGTGAATAGCAAAAAGCATTCAACCCCATAATACATGCTGTTTTATTGGTCGCTCGTCCATTTCATATCCCATAGCTTAACAACTCATATATTTGGATTCCTCTCGATGAGGCGAGCAGTACGAGTACCACCTTGATGGGTCTGCGACGTTTCCTTCCAGAGTTATTACCAAAAAACCACAAACATCCCAGAATCCTCTCGGTTTGGGGTCAAAATGTTGTCGCTTATTAAATCCCATAAGAAACGTCGCATCGAATAAATGTGATTGAATTCTCCCCGTCTGGACGAGCGGAATTGAATGGTGCAACTGATTTTGCTGTGCTGTGAAAATTCAGATATTTGCATGACTGCTTTTGTTTTATTTTGTGAATAGCAACAAGCATTCAACCCCATAATACATGCTGTTTTATTGGTCGCTCGTCCATTTCATATCACATAGCTTAACCATTCATATATTTGGATTCCTCTCGACGAGGCGAGCAGTACGAGTACCACCTTGATGGGTCTGCGACGTTTCCTTCCAGAGTTATTACCAAAAAAACACAAACATCCCAGAATCCTCTCGGTTTGGGGTCAAAATGTTGTCGCTCATTAAATCCCATAAGAAACGTCGCATCGAATGAATGTGATTGAATTCTCCCCGTCTGGACGAGCGGAATTGAATGGTGCAACTGATTTTGCTGTGCTCTGAAAATTCAGATATTTGCATGACTGCTTTTGTTTTATTTTGTGAATAGGAAAAAGCATTCAACCCCATAATACATGTTGTTTTATTGGTCGCTCGTCCATTTCATATCCCATAGCTTAACAACTCATATATTTGGATTCCTCTCGATGAGGCGAGCAGTACGAGTACCACCTTGATGGTTCTTCGACGTTTCCTTCCAGAGTTATTACCAAATAAACACAAACATCCTAGAATCATCTCGGTTTGGGGTCAAAATGTTGTCGCTCATTAAATCCCATAGGAAACGTCGCATCGAATGAATGTGATTGAATTCTCCCCGTCTGGACGAGCGGAATTGAATGGTGCAACTGATTTTGCTGTGCTGTGAAAATTCAGATATTTGCATGACTGCTTTTGTTTTATTTTGTGAATAGCAAAAAGCATTCAACCCCATAATACATGTTGTTTTATTGGTCGCTCGTCCATTTCATATCACAAAGCTTAACCATTCATATATTTGGATTCCTCTCGACGAGGCGAGCAGTACGAGTACCACCTTGATGAGTCTGCGACGTTTCCTTCCAGAGTTATTACCAAAAACCACAAAAATCCCAGAATCCTCTCGGTTTGGGGTCAAAATGTTGTCGCTCATTAAATCCCATAAGAAACGTCGCATCGAATGAATGTGATTGAATTCTCCCCGTCTGGACGAGCGGAATTGAATGGTGCAACTGATTTTGCTGTGCTGTGAAAATTCAGATATTTGCATGACTGCTTTTGTTTTATTTTGTGAATAGCAAAAAGCATTCAACCACATAATACATGTTGTTTTATTGGTCGCTCGTCCATTTCATATCCCATAGCTTAACAACTCATATATTTGGATTCCTCTCGATGAGGCGAGCAGTAGGAGTACCACCTTGATGGGTCTGCGACGTTTCCTTCCAGAGTTATTACCAAAAAAACACAAACATCCCAGAATCATCTCGGTTTGGGGTCAAAATGTTGTCGCTCATTAAATCCCATAGGAAACGTCGCATCGAATGAATGTGATTGAATTCTCCCCGTCTGGAAGAGCGGAATTGAATGGTGCAACTGATTTTGCTGTGCTGTGAAAATTCAGATATTTGCATGACTGCTTTTGTTTTTTTTTGTGAATAGCAAAAAGCATTCAACCCCATAATACATGTTGTTTTATTGGTCGCTCGTCCATTTCATATCACATAGCTTAACCATTCATATATTTGGATTCCTCTCGACGAGGCGAGCAGTACGAGTACCACCTTGATGGGTCTGCGACGTTTCCTTCCAGAGTTATTACCAAAAACCACAAAAATCCCAGAATCTTCTCGGTTTGGGGTCAAAATGTTGTCGCTCATTAAATCCCATAAGAAACGTCGCATCGAATGAATGTGATTGAATTCTCCCCGTCTGGACGAGCAGAATTGAATGGTGCAACTGATTTTGCTGTGCTGTGAAAATTCAGATATTTGCATGACTGCTTTTGTTTTATTTTGTGAATAGCAAAAAGCATTCAACCCCATAATACATGTTGTTTTATTGGTCGCTCGTCCATTTCATATCCCATAGCTTAACAACTCATACATTTGGATTCCTCTTGATGAGGCGAGCAGTTCGAGTTCCACCTTGATGGGTCTGCGACGTTTCCTTCCAGAGTTCTTACCAAAAAACCACAAACATCCCAGAATCCTCTCGGTTTGGGGTCAAAATGTTGTCGCTTATTAAATCCCATAAGAAACGTCGCATCGAATAAATGTGATTCAATTCTACCCGTCTGGACGAGCGGAATTGAATGGTGCAACTGATTTTGCAGTGCTGTGAAAATTCAGATATTTGCATGACTGCTTTTGTTTTATTTTGTGAATAGCAAAAAGCATTCAACCCCATAATACATGCTGTTTTATTGGTCGCTCGTCCATTTCATATCCCATAGCTTAACAACTCATATATTTGGATTCCTCTCGATGAGGCGAGCAGTACGAGTACCACCTTGATGGGTCTGCGACGTTTCCTTCCAGAGTTATTACCAAAAAACCACAAACATCCCAGAATCCTCTCGGTTTGGGGTCAAAATGTTGTCGCTTATTAAATCCCATAAGAAACGTCGCATCGAATAAATGTGATTGAATTCTCCCCGTCTGGACGAGCGGAATTGAATGGTGCAACTGATTTTGCTGTGCTGTGAAAATTCAGATATTTGCATGACTGCTTTTGTTTTATTTTGTGAATAGCAACAAGCATTCAACCCCATAATACATGCTGTTTTATTGGTCGCTCGTCCATTTCATATCACATAGCTTAACCATTCATATATTTGGATTCCTCTCGACGAGGCGAGCAGTACGAGTACCACCTTGATGGGTCTGCGACGTTTCCTTCCAGAGTTATTACCAAAAAAACACAAACATCCCAGAATCCTCTCGGTTTGGGGTCAAAATGTTGTCGCTCATTAAATCCCATAAGAAACGTCGCATCGAATGAATGTGATTGAATTCTCCCCGTCTGGACGAGCGGAATTGAATGGTGCAACTGATTTTGCTGTGCTCTGAAAATTCAGATATTTGCATGACTGCTTTTGTTTTATTTTGTGAATAGGAAAAAGCATTCAACCCCATAATACATGTTGTTTTATTGGTCGCTCGTCCATTTCATATCCCATAGCTTAACAACTCATATATTTGGATTCCTCTCGATGAGGCGAGCAGTACGAGTACCACCTTGATGGTTCTTCGACGTTTCCTTCCAGAGTTATTACCAAATAAACACAAACATCCTAGAATCATCTCGGTTTGGGGTCAAAATGTTGTCGCTCATTAAATCCCATAGGAAACGTCGCATCGAATGAATGTGATTGAATTCTCCCCGTCTGGACGAGCGGAATTGAATGGTGCAACTGATTTTGCTGTGCTGTGAAAATTCAGATATTTGCATGACTGCTTTTGTTTTATTTTGTGAATAGCAAAAAGCATTCAACCCCATAATACATGTTGTTTTATTGGTCGCTCGTCCATTTCATATCACAAAGCTTAACCATTCATATATTTGGATTCCTCTCGACGAGGCGAGCAGTACGAGTACCACCTTGATGAGTCTGCGACGTTTCCTTCCAGAGTTATTACCAAAAACCACAAAAATCCCAGAATCCTCTCGGTTTGGGGTCAAAATGTTGTCGCTCATTAAATCCCATAAGAAACGTCGCATCGAATGAATGTGATTGAATTCTCCCCGTCTGGACGAGCGGAATTGAATGGTGCAACTGATTTTGCTGTGCTGTGAAAATTCAGATATTTGCATGACTGCTTTTGTTTTATTTTGTGAATAGCAAAAAGCATTCAACCACATAATACATGTTGTTTTATTGGTCGCTCGTCCATTTCATATCCCATAGCTTAACAACTCATATATTTGGATTCCTCTCGATGAGGCGAGCAGTAGGAGTACCACCTTGATGGGTCTGCGACGTTTCCTTCCAGAGTTATTACCAAAAAAACACAAACATCCCAGAATCATCTCGGTTTGGGGTCAAAATGTTGTCGCTCATTAAATCCCATAGGAAACGTCGCATCGAATGAATGTGATTGAATTCTCCCCGTCTGGACGAGCGGAATTGAATGGTGCAACTGATTTTGCTGTGCTGTGAAAATTCAGATATTTGCATGACTGCTTTTGTTTTATTTTGTGAATAGCAAAAAGCATTCAACCCCATAATACATGCTGTTTTATTGGTCGCTCGTCCATTTCATATCATATAGCTTAACCATTCATATATTTGGATTCCTCTCGACGAGGCGAGCAGTACGAGTACCACCTTGATGGTTCTGCGACGTTTCCTTCCAGAGTTATTACCAAAAGAACACAAACATCCCAGAATCCTCTCGGTTTGGGGTCAAAATTTTGTCGCTTATTAAATCCCATAAGAAACGTCGCATCGAATAAATGTGATTGAATTCTCCCCGTCTGGACGAGCGGAATTGAATGGTGCAACTGATTTTGCTGTGCTGTGAAAATTCAAATATTTGCATGACTGCATTTGTTTTATTTTGTGAATAACAAAAAGCATTCAACCCCATAATACATGCTGTTTTATTGGTCGCTAGTCCATTTCAAATCCCATAGCTTAACCATTCATATATTTGGATTCCTCTCGACGAGGCGAGCAGTACGAGTACCACCTTGATGGGTCTGCGACGTTTCCTTCCAGAGTTATTACCAAAAAAACACAAACATCCCAGAATCCTCTCGGTTTGGGGTCAAAATGTTGTCGCTCATTAAATCCCATAAGAAACGTCGCATCGAATGAATGTGATTGAATTCTCCCCGTCTGGACAAGCGGAATTGAATGGTGCAACTGATTTTGCTGTGCTGTGAAAATTCAGATATTTGCATGACTGCTTTTGTTTTATTTTGTGAATAGCAAAAAGCATTCAACCACATAATACATGTTGTTTTATTGGTCGCTCGTCCATTTCATATCCCATAGCTTAACAACTCATATATTTGGATTCCTCTCGATGAGGCGAGCAGTAGGAGTACCACCTTGATGGGTCTGCGACGTTTCCTTCCAGAGTTATTACCAAAAAAACACAAACATCCCAGAATCATCTCGGTTTGGGGTCAAAATGTTGTCGCTCATTAAATCCCATAGGAAACGTCGCATCGAATGAATGTGATTGAATTCTCCCCGTCTGGACGAGCGGAATTGAATGGTGCAACTGATTTTGCTGTGCTGTGAAAATTCAGATATTTGCATGACTGCTTTTGTTTTATTTTGTGAATAGCAAAAAGCATTCAACCCCATAATACATGCTGTTTTATTGGTCGCTCGTCCATTTCATATCATATAGCTTAACCATTCATATATTTGGATTCCTCTCGACGAGGCGAGCAGTACGAGTACCACCTTGATGGTTCTGCGACGTTTCCTTCCAGAGTTATTACCAAAAAAACACAAACATCCCAGAATCCTCTCGGTTTGGGGTCAAAATGTTGTCGCTTATTAAATCCCATAAGAAACGTCGCATCGAATAAATGTGATTGAATTCTCCCCGTCTGGACGAGCGGAATTGAATGGTGCAACTGATTTTGCTGTGCTGTGAAAATTCAAATATTTGCATGACTGCATTTGTTTTATTTTGTGAATAACAAAAAGCATTCAACCCCATAATACATGCTGTTTTATTGGTCGCTAGTCCATTTCAAATCCCATAGCTTAACCATTCATATATTTAGATTCCTCTCGACGAGGCGAGCAGTACGAGTACCACCTTGATGGGTCTGCGACGTTTCCTTCCAGAATTATTACCAAAAAAACACAAACATCCCAGAATCCTCTCGGTTTGGGGTCAAAATGTTGTCGCTCATTAAATCCCATAAGAAACGTCGCATCGAATGAATGTGATTGAATTCTCCCCGTCTGGACGAGCGGAATTGAATGGTGCAACTGATTTTGCTGTGCTGTGAA
The DNA here is from genome assembly GCF_048934315.1 of Petromyzon marinus. Classification (NCBI taxonomy): domain Eukaryota; kingdom Metazoa; phylum Chordata; class Hyperoartia; order Petromyzontiformes; family Petromyzontidae; genus Petromyzon; species Petromyzon marinus. Next base: position 1,421,207 of record NW_027423102.1, read on the forward strand.
AATTCAGATATTTGCATGACTGCTTTTGTTTTATTTTGTGAATAGCAAAAAGCATTCAACCACATAATACATGTTGTTTTATTGGTCGCTCGTCCATTTCATATCCCATAGCTTAACAACTCATATATTTGGATTCCTCTCGATGAGGCGAGCAGTAGGAGTACCACCTTGATGGGTCTGCGACGTTTCCTTCCAGAGTTATTACCAAAAAAACACAAACATCCTAGAATCATCTCGGTTTGGGGTCAAAATGTTGTCGCTCATTAAATCCCATAGGAAACGTCGCATCGAATGAATGTGATTGAATTCTCCCCGTCTGGACGAGCGGAATTGAATGGTGCAACTGATTTTGCTGTGCTGTGAAAATTCAGATATTTGCATGACTGCTTTTGTTTTATTTTGTGAATAGCAAAAAGCATTCAACCACATAATACATGTTGTTTTATTGGTCGCTCGTCCATTTCATATCCCATAGCTTAACAACTCATATATTTGGATTCCTCTCGATGAGGCGAGCAGTAGGAGTACCACCTTGATGGGTCTGCGACGTTTCCTTCCAGAGTTATTACCAAAAAAACACAAACATTCCAGAATCATCTCGGTTTGGGGTCAAAATGTTGTCGCTCATTAAATCCCATAGGAAACGTCGCATCGAATGAATGTGATTGAATTCTCCCCATCTGGACGAGCGGAATTGAATGGTGCAACTGATTTTGCTGTGCTGTGAAAATTCAGATATTTGCATGACTGCTTTTGTTTTATTTTGTGAATAGCAAAAAGCATTCAACCCCATAATACATGCTGTTTTATTGGTCGCTCGTCCATTTCATATCTTATAGCTTAACCATTCATATATTTGGATTCCTCTCGACGAGGCGAGCAGTACGAGTACCACCTTGATGGGTCTGCGACGTTTCCTTCCAGAGTTATTACCAAAAAAACACAAACATCCCAGAATCCTCTCGGTTTGGGGTCAAAATGTTGTCGCTTATTAAATCCCATAAGAAACGTCGCATCGAATAAATGTGATTGAATTCTCCCCGTCTGGACGAGCGGAATTGAATGGTGCAACTGATTTTGCTGTGCTGTGAAAATTCAAATATTTGCATGACTGCATTTGTTTTATTTTGTGAATAACAAAAAGCATTCAACCCCATAATACATGCTGTTTTATTGGTCGCTAGTCCATTTCAAATCCCATAGCTTAACCATTCATATATTTGGATTCCTCTCGACGAGGCGAGCAGTACGAGTACCACCTTGATGGGTCTGCGACGTTTCCTTCCAGAATTATTACCAAAAAAACACAAACATCCCAGAATCCTCTCGGTTTGGGGTCAAAATGTTGTCGCTCATTAAATCCCATAAGAAACGTCGCATCGAATGAATGTGATTGAATTCTCCCCGTCTGGACGAGCGGAATTGAATGGTGCAACTGATTTTGCTGTGCTGTGAAAATTCAGATATTTGCATGACTGATTTTGTTTTATTTTGTGAATAGCAAAAAGCATTCAACCACATAATACATGTTGTTTTATTGGTCGCTCGTCCATTTCATATCCCATAGCTTAACAACTCATATATTTGGATTCCTCTCGATGAGGCGAGCAGTAGGAGTACCACCTTGATGGGTCTGCGACGTTTCCTTCCAGAGTTATTACCAAAAAAACACAAACATCCCAGAATCATCTCGGTTTGGGGTCAAAATGTTGTCGCTCATTAAATCCCATAGGAAACGTCGCATCGAATGAATGTGATTGAATTCTCCCCGTCTGGACGAGCGGAATTGAATGGTGCAACTGATTTTGCTGTGCTGTGAAAATTCAAATATTTGCATGACTGCTTTTGTCTTATTTTGTGAATAGCAAAAAGCATTCAACCCCATAATACATGTTGTTTTATTGGTCGCTCGTCCATTTCATATCCCATAGCTTAACAACTCATATATTTGGATTCCTCTCGATGAGGCGAGCAGTAGGAGTACCACCTTGATGGTTCTGCGACGTTTCCTTCCAGAGTTATTACCAAAAAAACACAAACATCCTAGAATCATCTCGGTTTGGGGTCAAAATGTTGTCGCTCATTAAATCCCATAGGAAACGTCGCATCGAATGAATGTGATTGAATTCTCCCCGTCTGGACGAGCGGAATTGAATGGTGCAACTGATTTTGCTGTGCTGTGAAAATTCAGATATTTGCATGACTGCTTTTGTTTTATTTTGTGAATAGCAAAAAGCATTCAACCCCATAATACATGTTGTTTTATTGGTCGCTCGTCCATTTCATATCACAAAGCTTAACCATTCATATATTTGGATTCCTCTCGACGAGGCGAGCAGTACGAGTACCACCTTGATGGGTCTGCGACGTTTCCTTCCAGAGTTATTACCAAAAACCACAAAAATCCCAGAATCCTCTCGGTTTGGGGTCAAAATGTTGTCGCTCATTAAATCCCATAAGAAATGTCGCATCGAATGAATGTGATTGAATTCTCCCCGTCTGGACGAGCGGAATTGAATGGTGCAACTGATTTTGCTGTGCTGTGAAAATTCAGATATTTGCATGACTGCCTTTGTTTTATTTTGTGAATAGCAAAAAGCATTCAACCCCATAATACATGTTTTTTTTATTAGTCGCTCGTCCATTTCATATCCCATAGCTTAACAACTCATATATTTGGATTCCTCTCGATGAGGCGAGCAGTAGGAGTACCATCTTGATGGTTCTGCGACGTTTCCTTCCAGAGTTATTACCAAAAAAACACAAACATCCCAGAATCCTCTCGGTTTGGGGTCAAAATGTTGTCGCTCATTAAATCCCATAAGAAACGTCGCATCGAATGAATGTGATTGAATTCTCCCCGTCTGGAAGAGCGGAATTGAATGGTGCAACTGATTTTGCTGTGCTGTGAAAATTCAGATATTTGCATGACTGCTTTTGTTTTTTTTTGTGAATAGCAAAAAGCATTCAACCCCATAATACATGTTGTTTTATTGGTCGCTCGTCCATTTCATATCACATAGCTTAACCATTCATATATTTGGATTCCTCTCGACGAGGCGAGCAGTACGAGTACCACCTTGATGGGTCTGCGACGTTTCCTTCCAGAGTTATTACCAAAAACCACAAAAATCCCAGAATCTTCTCGGTTTGGGGTCAAAATGTTGTCGCTCATTAAATCCCATAAGAAACGTCGCATCGAATGAATGTGATTGAATTCTCCCCGTCTGGACGAGCAGAATTGAATGGTGCAACTGATTTTGCTGTGCTGTGAAAATTCAGATATTTGCATGACTGCTTTTGTTTTATTTTGTGAATAGCAAAAAGCATTCAACCCCATAATACATGTTGTTTTATTGGTCGCTCGTCCATTTCATATCCCATAGCTTAACAACTCATACATTTGGATTCCTCTTGATGAGGCGAGCAGTTCGAGTTCCACCTTGATGGGTCTGCGACGTTTCCTTCCAGAGTTCTTACCAAAAAACCACAAACATCCCAGAATCCTCTCGGTTTGGGGTCAAAATGTTGTCGCTTATTAAATCCCATAAGAAACGTCGCATCGAATAAATGTGATTCAATTCTACCCGTCTGGACGAGCGGAATTGAATGGTGCAACTGATTTTGCAGTGCTGTGAAAATTCAGATATTTGCATGACTGCTTTTGTTTTATTTTGTGAATAGCAAAAAGCATTCAACCCCATAATACATGCTGTTTTATTGGTCGCTCGTCCATTTCATATCCCATAGCTTAACAACTCATATATTTGGATTCCTCTCGATGAGGCGAGCAGTACGAGTACCACCTTGATGGGTCTGCGACGTTTCCTTCCAGAGTTATTACCAAAAAACCACAAACATCCCAGAATCCTCTCGGTTTGGGGTCAAAATGTTGTCGCTTATTAAATCCCATAAGAAACGTCGCATCGAATGAATGTGATTGAATTCTCCCCGTCTGGACGAGCGGAATTGAATGGTGCAACTGATTTTGCTGTGCTCTGAAAATTCAGATATTTGCATGACTGCTTTTGTTTTATTTTGTGAATAGGAAAAAGCATTCAACCCCATAATACATGTTGTTTTATTGGTCGCTCGTCCATTTCATATCCCATAGCTTAACAACTCATATATTTGGATTCCTCTCGATGAGGCGAGCAGTACGAGTACCACCTTGATGGTTCTTCGACGTTTCCTTCCAGAGTTATTACCAAATAAACACAAACATCCTAGAATCATCTCGGTTTGGGGTCAAAATGTTGTCGCTCATTAAATCCCATAGGAAACGTCGCATCGAATGAATGTGATTGAATTCTCCCCGTCTGGACGAGCGGAATTGAATGGTGCAACTGATTTTGCTGTGCTGTGAAAATTCAGATATTTGCATGACTGCTTTTGTTTTATTTTGTGAATAGCAAAAAGCATTCAACCCCATAATACATGTTGTTTTATTGGTCGCTCGTCCATTTCATATCACAAAGCTTAACCATTCATATATTTGGATTCCTCTCGACGAGGCGAGCAGTACGAGTACCACCTTGATGAGTCTGCGACGTTTCCTTCCAGAGTTATTACCAAAAACCACAAAAATCCCAGAATCCTCTCGGTTTGGGGTCAAAATGTTGTCGCTCATTAAATCCCATAAGAAACGTCGCATCGAATGAATGTGATTGAATTCTCCCCGTCTGGACGAGCGGAATTGAATGGTGCAACTGATTTTGCTGTGCTGTGAAAATTCAGATATTTGCATGACTGCTTTTGTTTTATTTTGTGAATAGCAAAAAGCATTCAACCCCATAATACATGTTTTTTTATTAGTCGCTCGTCCATTTCATATCCCATAGCTTAACAACTCATAAATTTGGATTCCTCTCGATGAGGCGAGCAGTAGGAGTACCATCTTGATGGTTCTGCCACGTTTCCTTCCAGAGTTATTACCAAAAAACACAAACATCCCAGAATCCTCTCGGTTTGGGGTCAAAATGTTGTCGCTCATTAAATCCCATAAGAAACGTCGCATCGAATGAATGTGATTGAATTCTCCCCGTCTGGAAGAGCGGAATTGAATGGTGCAACTGATTTTGCTGTGCTGTGAAAATTCAGATATTTGCATGACTGCTTTTGTTTTTTTTTGTGAATAGCAAAAAGCATTCAACCCCATAATACATGTTGTTTTATTGGTCGCTCGTCCATTTCATATCATATAGCTTAACCATTCATATATTTGGATTCCTCTCGACGAGGCGAGCAGTACGAGTACCACCTTGATAGGTCTGCGACGTTTCCTTCCAGAGTTATTACCAAAAACCACAAAAATCCCAGAATCTTCTCGGTTTGGGGTCAAAATGTTGTCGCTCATTAAATCCCATAAGAAACGTCGCATCGAATGAATGTGATTGAATTCTCCCCGTCTGGACGAGCAGAATTGAATGGTGCAACTGATTTTGCTGTGCTGTGAAAATTCAGATATTTGCATGACTGCTTTTGTTTTATTTTGTGAATAGCAAAAAGCATTCAACCCCATAATACATGTTGTTTTATTGGTCGCTCGTCCATTTCATATCCCATAGCTTAACAACTCATACATTTGGATTCCTCTCGATGAGGCGAGCAGTACGAGTACCACCTTGTTGGGTCTGCGACGTTTCCTTCCAGAGTTATTACCAAAAAACCACAAACATCCCAGAATCCTCTCGGTTTGGGGTCAAAATGTTGTCGCTTATTAAATCCCATAAGAAACGTCGCATCGAATAAATGTGATTGAATTCTCCCCGTCTGGACGAGCGGAATTGAATGGTGCAACTGATTTTGCTGTGCTGTGAAAATTCAGATATTTGCATGACTGCTTTTGTTTTATTTTGTGAATAGCAACAAGCATTCAACCCCATAATACATGCTGTTTTATTGGTCGCTAGTCCATTTCAAATCCCATAGCTTAACCATTCATATATTTGGATTCCTCTCGACGAGGCGAGCAGTACGAGTACCACCTTGATGGGTCTGCGACGTTTCCTTCCAGAGTTATTACCAAAAAAACACAAACATCCCAGAATCCTCTCGGTTTGGGGTCAAAATGTTGTCGCTCATTAAATCCCATAAGAAACGTCGCATCGAATGAATGTGATTGAATTCTCCCCGTCTGGACGAGCGGAATTGAATGGTGCAACTGATTTTGCTGTGCTGTGAAAATTCAGATATTTGCATGACTGCTTTTGTTTTATTTTGTGAATAGCAAAAAGCATTCAACCCCATAATACATGTTGTTTTATTGGTCGCTCGTCCATTTCATATCACATAGCTTAACCATTCATATATTTGGATTCCTCTCGACGAGGCGAGCAGTACGAGTACCACCTTGATGGGTCTGCGACGTTTACTTCCAGAGTTATTACCAAAAAACACAAACATCCCAGAATCCTCTCGGTTTGGGGTCAAAATGTTGTCGCTCATTAAATCCCATAAGAAACGTCGCATCGAATGAATGTGATTGAATTCTCCCCGTCTGGAAGAGCGGAATTGAATGGTGCAACTGATTTTGCTGTGCTGTGAAAATTCAGATATTTGCATGACTGCTTTTGTTTTTTTTTGTGAATAGCAAAAAGCATTCAACCCCATAATACATGTTGTTTTATTGGTCGCTCGTCCATTTCATATCACATAGCTTAACCATTCATATATTTGGATTCCTCTCGACGAGGCGAGCAGTACGAGTACCACCTTGATAGGTCTGCGACGTTTCCTTCCAGAGTTATTACCAAAAACCACAAAAATCCCAGAATCTTCTCGGTTTGGGGTCAAAATGTTGTCGCTCATTAAATCCCATAAGAAACGTCGCATCGAATGAATGTGATTGAATTCTCCCCGTCTGGACGAGCAGAATTGAATGGTGCAACTGATTTTGCTGTGCTGTGAAAATTCAGATATTTGCATGACTGCTTTTGTTTTATTTTGTGAATAGCAAAAAGCATTCAACCCCATAATACATGTTGTTTTATTGGTCGCTCGTCCATTTCATATCCCATAGCTTAACAACTCATACATTTGGATTCCTCTCGATGAGGCGAGCAGTACGAGTACCACCTTGTTGGGTCTGCGACGTTTCCTTCCAGAGTTATTACCAAAAAACCACAAACATCCCAGAATCCTCTCGGTTTGGGGTCAAAATGTTGTCGCTTATTAAATCCCATAAGAAACGTCGCATCGAATAAATGTGATTGAATTCTCCCCGTCTGGACGAGCGGAATTGAATGGTGCAACTGATTTTGCTGTGCTGTGAAAATTCAGATATTTGCATGACTGCTTTTGTTTTATTTTGTGAATAGCAACAAGCATTCAACCCCATAATACATGCTGTTTTATTGGTCGCTAGTCCATTTCAAATCCCATAGCTTAACCATTCATATATTTGGATTCCTCTCGACGAGGCGAGCAGTACGAGTACCACCTTGATGGGTCTGCGACGTTTCCTTCCAGAGTTATTACCAAAAAAACACAAACATCCCAGAATCCTCTCGGTTTGGGGTCAAAATGTTGTCGCTCATTAAATCCCATAAGAAACGTCGCATCGAATGAATGTGATTGAATTCTCCCCGTCTGGACGAGCGGAATTGAATGGTGCAACTGATTTTGCTGTGCTGTGAAAATTCAGATATTTGCATGACTGCTTTTGTTTTATTTTGTGAATAGCAAAAAGCATTCAACCCCATAATACATGTTGTTTTATTGGTCGCTCGTCCATTTCATATCACATAGCTTAACCATTCATATATTTGGATTCCTCTCGACGAGGCGAGCAGTACGAGTACCACCTTGATGGGTCTGCGACGTTTACTTCCAGAGTTATTACCAAAAAACACAAACATCCCAGAATCCTCTCGGTTTGGGGTCAAAATGTTGTCGCTCATTAAATCCCATAAGAAACGTCGCATCGAATGAATGTGATTGAATTCTCCCCGTCTGGAAGAGCGGAATTGAATGGTGCAACTGATTTTGCTGTGCTGTGAAAATTCAGATATTTGCATGACTGCTTTTGTTTTTTTTTGTGAATAGCAAAAAGCATTCAACCCCATAATACATGTTGTTTTATTGGTCGCTCGTCCATTTCATATCACATAGCTTAACCATTCATATATTTGGATTCCTCTCGACGAGGCGAGCAGTACGAGTACCACCTTGATAGGTCTGCGACGTTTCCTTCCAGAGTTATTACCAAAAACCACAAAAATCCCAGAATCTTCTCGGTTTGGGGTCAAAATGTTGTCGCTCATTAAATCCCATAAGAAACGTCGCATCGACTGAATGTGATTGAATTCTCCCCGTCTGGACGAGCAGAATTGAATGGTGCAACTGATTTTGCTGTGCTGTGAAAATTCAGATATTTGCATGACTGCTTTTGTTTTATTTTGTGAATAGCAAAAAGCATTCAACCCCATAATACATGTTGTTTTATTGGTCGCTCGTCCATTTCATATCCCATAGCTTAACAACTCATACATTTGGATTCCTCTCGATGAGGCGAGCAGTACGAGTACCACCTTGTTGGGTCTGCGACGTTTCCTTCCAGAGTTATTACCAAAAAACCACAAACATCCCAGAATCCTCTCGGTTTGGGGTCAAAATGTTGTCGCTTATTAAATCCCATAAGAAACGTCGCATCGAATAAATGTGATTGAATTCTCCCCGTCTGGACGAGCGGAATTGAATGGTGCAACTGATTTTGCTGTGCTGTGAAAATTCAGATATTTGCATGACTGCTTTTGTTTTATTTTGTGAATAGCAACAAGCATTCAACCCCATAATACATGCTGTTTTATTGGTCGCTAGTCCATTTCAAATCCCATAGCTTAACCATTCATATATTTGGATTCCTCTCGACGAGGCGAGCAGTACGAGTACCACCTTGATGGGTCTGCGACGTTTCCTTCCAGAGTTATTACCAAAAAAACACAAACATCCCAGAATCCTCTCGGTTTGGGGTCAAAATGTTGTCGCTCATTAAATCCCATAAGAAACGTCGCATCGAATGAATGTGATTGAATTCTCCCCGTCTGGACGAGCGGAATTGAATGGTGCAACTGATTTTGCTGTGCTGTGAAAATTCAGATATTTGCATGACTGCTTTTGTTTTATTTTGTGAATAGCAAAAAGCATTCAACCCCATAATACATGTTGTTTTATTGGTCGCTCGTCCATTTCATATCACATAGCTTAACCATTCATATATTTGGATTCCTCTCGACGAGGCGAGCAGTACGAGTACCACCTTGATGGGTCTGCGACGTTTACTTCCAGAGTTATTACCAAAAACCACAAAAATTCCAGAATCCTCTCGGTTTGGGGTCAAAATGTTGTCGCTCATTAAATCCCATAAGAAACGTCGCATCGAATGAATGTGATTGATTTCTCCCCGCCTGGACGAGCGGAATTGAATGGTGCAACTGATTTTGCTGTGCTGTGAAAATTCAGATATTTGCATGACTGCTTTTGTTTTATTTTGTGAATAACAAAAAGCATTCAACCCCATAATACATGTTGTTTTATTAGTCGCTCGTCCATTTCATATCCCATAGCTTAACAACTCATATATTTGGATTCCTCTCGATGAGGCGAGCAGTAGGAGTACCACCTTGATGGTTCTGCGACGTTTCCTTCCAGAGTTATTACCAAAAAAACACAAACATCCCAGAATCCTCTCGGTTTGGGGTCAAAATGTTGTCGCTCATTAAATCCCATAATAAACGTCGCATCGAATGAATGTGATTGAATTCTCCCCGTCTGGAAGAGCGGAATTGAATGGTGCAACTGATTTTGCTGTGCTGTGAAAATTCAGATATTTGCATGAGTGCTTTTGGTTTTTTTTGTGAATAGCAAAAAGCATTCAACCCCATAATACATGTTGTTTTATTGGTCCCTCGTCCATTTCATACCACATAGCTTAACCATTCATATATTTGGATTCCTCTCGACGAGGCGAGCAGTACGAGTACCACCTTGATGGGTCTGCGACGTTTCCTTCCAGAGTTATTACCAAAAACCACAAAAATCCCAGAATCCTCTCGGTTTGGGGTCAAAATGTTGTCGCTCATTAAATCCCATAAGAAACGTCGCATCGAATGAATGTGATTGAATTCTCCCCGTCTGGACGAGCGGAATTGAATGGTGCAACTGATTTTGCTGTGCTGTGAAAATTCATATATTTGCATGACTGCTTTTGTTTTATTTTGTGAATAGCAAAAAGCATTCAACCCCATAATACATGTTGTTTTATTGGTCGCTCGTCCATTTCATATCCCATAGCTTAACAACTCATACATTTGGATTCCTCTTGATGAGGCGAGCAGTTCGAGTTCCACCTTGATGGGTCTGCGACGTTTCCTTCCAGAGTTATTACCAAAAAACCACAAACATCCCAGAATCCTCTCGGTTTGGGGTCAAAATGTTGTCGCTTATTAAATCCCATAAGAAACGTCGCATCGAATAAATGTGATTGAATTCTACCCGTCTGGACGAGCGGAATTGAATGGTGCAACTGATTTTGCTGTGCTGTGAAAATTCAGATATTTGCATGACTGCTTTTGTTTTATTTTGTGAATAGCAAAAAGCATTCAACCCCATAATACATGTTGTTTTATTGGTCGCTCGTCCATTTCATATCCCATAGCTGAAACACTCATATATTTGGATTCCGCTCGACGAGGCGAGCAGTACGAGTACCACCTTGATGGGGCTACGACGTTTCCTTCCAGAGTTATTACCAAAAAACCACAAACATCCCAGAATCCTCTCGGTTTGGGGTCAAAATGTTGTCGCTCATTAAATCCCATAAGAAACGTCCCATCGAATGAATGTGATTGAATTCTCCCCGTCTGGACGAGCGGAATTGAATGGTGCAACTGATTTTGCTGTGCTGTGAAAATTCAGATATTTGCATGACTGCTTTTGTTTTGTTTTGTGAATAGCAAAAAGCATTCAACCCCATAATACATGTTGTTTTATTAGTCGCTCGTCCATTTCATATCCCATAGCTTAAACACTCATATATTTGGATTCCTCTCGATGAGGTGAGCAGTAGGAGTACCACCTTGATGGTTCTGCGACGTTTCCTTCCAGAGTTATTACCAAAAAAACACAAACATCCCAGAATCCTCTCGGTTTGGGGTCAAAATGTTGTCGCTCATTAAATCCCATAAGAAACGTCGCATCGAATGAATGTGATTGAATTCTCCCCGTCTGGAAGAGCGGAATTGAATGGTGCAACTGATTTTGCTGTGCTGTGAAAATTCAGATATTTGCATGACTGCTTTTGTTTTTTTTTGTGAATAGCAAAAAGCATTCAACCCCATAATACATGTTGTTTTATTGGTCGCTCGTCCATTTCATATCACATAGCTTAACCATTCAAATATTTGGATTCCTCTCGACGAGGCGAGCAGTACGAGTACCATCTTGATGGGTCTGCGACGTTTCCTTCCAGAGTTATTACCAAAAACCACAAAAATCCCAGAATCCTCTCGGTTTGGGGTCAAAATGTTGTCGCTCATTAAATCCCATAAGAAACGTCGCATCGAATGAATGTGATTGAATTCTCCCCGTCTGGACGAGCGGAATTGAATGGTGCAACTGATTTTGCTGTGCTGTGAAAATTCAGATATTTGCATGACTGCTTTTGTTTTATTTTGTGAATAGCAAAAAGCATTCAACCCCATAATACATGTTGTTTTATTGGTCGCTCGTCCATTTCATATCCCATAGCTTAACAACTCATACATTTGGATTCCTCTTGATGAGGCGAGCAGTTCGAGTTCCACCTTGATGGGTCTGCGACGTTTCCTTCCAGAGTTATTACCAAAAAACCACAAACATCCAGGAATCCTCTCGGGTTTGGGGTCAAAATGTTGTCGCTTATTAAATCCCATAAGAAACGTCGCATCGAATAAATGTGATTGAATTCTACCCGTCTGGACGAGCGGAATTGAATGGTGCAACTGATTTTGCTGTGCTGTGAAAATTCAGATATTTGCATGACTGCTTTTGTTTTATTTTGTGAATAGCAAAAAGCATTCAACCCCATAATACATGTTGTTTTATTGGTCGCTCGTCCATTTCATATCCCATAGCTTAACAACTCATATATTTGGATTCCTCTCGATGAGGCGAGCAGTAGGAGTACCACCTTGATATTTCTGCGACGTTTCCTTCCAGAGTTATTACCAAAAAAACACAAACATCCCAGAATCATCTCGGTTTGAGGTCAAAATGTTGTCGCTCATTAAATCCCATAGGAAACGTCGCATCGAATGAATGTGATTGAATTCTCCCCGTCTGGACGAGCGGAATTGAATGGTGCAACTGATTTTGCTGTGCTGTGAAAATTCAGATTTTTGCATGACTGCTTTTGTTTTATTTTGTGAATAGCAAAAAGCATTCAACCCCATAATACATGTTGTTTTATTGGTCGCTCGTCCATTTCATATCACATAGCTTAACCATTCATATATTTGGATTCCTCTCGACGAGGCGAGCAGTACGAGTACCACCTTGATGGGTCTGCGCCGTTTAATTCCAGAGTTATTACCAAAAACCACAAAAATTCCAGAATCCTCTCGGTTTGGGGTCAAAATGTTGTCGCTCATTAAATCCCATAAGAAACGTCGCATCGAATGAATGTGATTGAATTCTCCCCGCCTGGACGAGCGGAATTGAATGGTGCAACTGATTTTGCTGTGCTGTGAAAATTCAGATATTTGCATGACTGCTTTTGTTTTATTTTGTGAATAACAAAAAGCATTCAACCCCATAATACATGTTGTTTTATTAGTCGCTCGTCCATTTCATATCCCATAGCTTAACAACTCATATATTTGGATTCCTCTCGATGAGGCGAGCAGTAGGAGTACCACCTTGATGGTTCTGCGACGTTTCCTTCCAGAGTTATTACCAAAAAAACACAAACATCCCAGAATCCTCTCGGTTTGGGGTCAAAATGTTGTCGCTCATTAAATCCCATAAGAAACGTCGCATCGAATGAATGTGATTGAATTCTCCCCGTCTGGAAGAGCGGAATTGAATGGTGCAACTGATTTTGCTGTGCTGTGAAAATTCAGATATTTGCATGACTGCTTTTGTTTTTTTTTGTGAATAGCAAAAAGCATTCAACCCCATAATACATGTTGTTTTATTGGTCCCTCGTCCATTTCATACCACATAGCTTAACCATTCATATATTTGGATTCCTCTCGACGAGGCGAGCAGTACGAGTACCACCTTGATGGGTCTGCGACGTTTCCTTCCAGAGTTATTACCAAAAACCACAAAAATCCCAGAATCCTCTCGGTTTGGGGTCAAAATGTTGTCGCTCATTAAATCCCATAAGAAACGTCGCATCGAATGAATGTGATTGAATTCTCCCCGTCTGGACGAGCGGAATTGAATGGTGCAACTGATTTTGCTGTGCTGTGAAAATTCATATATTTGCATGACTGCTTTTGTTTTATTTTGTGAATAGCAAAAAGCATTCAACCCCATAATACATGTTGTTTTATTGGTCGCTCGTCCATTTCATATCCCATAGCTTAACAACTCATACATTTGGATTCCTCTTGATGAGGCGAGCAGTTCGAGTTCCACCTTGATGGGTCTGCGACGTTTCCTTCCAGAGTTATTACCAAAAAACCACAAACATCCCAGAATCCTCTCGGTTTGGGGTCAAAATGTTGTCGCTTATTAAATCCCATAAGAAACGTCGCATCGAATAAATGTGATTGAATTCTACCCGTCTGGACGAGCGGAATTGAATGGTGCAACTGATTTTGCTGTGCTGTGAAAATTCAGATATTTGCATGACTGCTTTTGTTTTATTTTGTGAATAGCAAAAAGCATTCAACCCCATAATACATGTTGTTTTATTGGTCGCTCGTCCATTTCATATCCCATAGCTGAAACACTCATATATTTGGATTCCGCTCGACGAGGCGAGCAGTACGAGTACCACCTTGATGGGGCTGCGACGTTTCCTTCCAGAGTTATTACCAAAAAACCACAAACATCCCAGAATCCTCTCGGTTTGGGGTCAAAATGTTGTCGCTCATTAAATCCCATAAGAAACGTCCCATCGAATGAATGTGATTGAATTCTCCCCGTCTGGACGAGCGGAATTGAATGGTGCAACTGATTTTGCTGTGCTGTGAAAATTCAGATATTTGCATGACTGCTTTTGTTTTGTTTTGTGAATAGCAAAAAGCATTCAACCCCATAATACATGTTGTTTTATTAGTCGCTCGTCCATTTCATATCCCATAGCTTAAACACTCATATATTTGGATTCCTCTCGATGAGGTGAGCAGTAGGAGTACCACCTTGATGGTTCTGCGACGTTTCCTTCCAGAGTTATTACCAAAAAAACACAAACATCCCAGAATCCTCTCGGTTTGGGGTCAAAATGTTGTCGCTCATTAAATCCCATAAGAAACGTCGCATCGAATGAATGTGATTGAATTCTCCCCGTCTGGAAGAGCGGAATTGAATGGTGCAACTGATTTTGCTGTGCTGTGAAAATTCAGATATTTGCATGACTGCTTTTGTTTTTTTTTGTGAATAGCAAAAAGCATTCAACCCCATAATACATGTTGTTTTATTGGTCGCTCGTCCATTTCATATCACATAGCTTAACCATTCATATATTTGGATTCCTATCGACGAGGCGAGCAGTACGAGTACCATCTTGATGGGTCTGCGACGTTTCCTTCCAGAGTTATTACCAAAAACCACAAAAATCCCAGAATCCTCTCGGTTTGGGGTCAAAATGTTGTCGCTCATTAAATCCCATAAGAAACGTCGCATCGAATGAATGTGATTGAATTCTCCCCGTCTGGAAGAGCGGAATTGAATGGTGCAACTGATTTTGCTGTGCTGTGAAAATTCAGATATTTGCATGACTGCTTTTGGTTTTTTTTGTGAATAGCAAAAAGCATTCAACCCCATAATACATGTTGTTTTATTGGTCCCTCGTCCATTTCATACCACATAGCTTAACCATTCATATATTTGGATTCCTCTCGACGAGGCGAGCAGTACGAGTACCACCTTGATGGGTCTGCGACGTTTCCTTCCAGAGTTATTACCAAAAACCACAAAAATCCCAGAATCCTCTCGGTTTGGGGTCAAAATGTTGTCGCTCATTAAATCCCATAAGAAACGTCGCATCGAATGAATGTGATTGAATTCTCCCCGTCTGGACGAGCGGAATTGAATGGTGCAACTGATTTTGCTGTGCTGTGAAAATTCATATATTTGCATGACTGCTTTTGTTTTATTTTGTGAATAGCAAAAAGCATTCAACCCCATAATACATGTTGTTTTATTGGTCGCTCGTCCATTTCATATCCCATAGCTTAACAACCCATACATTTGGATTCCTCTTGATGAGGCGAGCAGTTCGAGTTCCACCTTGATGGGTCTGCGACGTTTCCTTCCAGAGTTATTACCAAAAAACCACAAACATCCCAGAATCCTCTCGGTTTGGGGTCAAAATGTTGTCGCTTATTAAATCCCATAAGAAACGTCGCATCGAATAAATGTGATTGAATTCTACCCGTCTGGACGAGCGGAATTGAATGGTGCAACTGATTTTGCTGTGCTGTGAAAATTCAGATATTTGCATGACTGCTTTTGTTTTGTTTTGTGAATAGCAAAAAGCATTCAACCCCATAATACATGTTGTTTTATTAGTCGCTCGTCCATTTCATATCCCATAGCTTAAACACTCATATATTTGGATTCCTCTCGATGAGGTGAGCAGTAGGAGTACCACCTTGATGGTTCTGCGACGTTTCCTTCCAGAGTTATTACCAAAAAAACACAAACATCCCAGAATCCTCTCGGTTTGGGGTCAAAATGTTGTCGCTCATTAAATCCCATAAGAAACGTCGCATCGAATGAATGTGATTGAATTCTCCCCGTCTGGAAGAGCGGAATTGAATGGTGCAACTGATTTTGCTGTGCTGTGAAAATTCAGATATTTGCATGACTGCTTTTGTTTTTTTTTGTGAATAGCAAAAAGCATTCAACCCCATAATACATGTTGTTTTATTGGTCGCTCGTCCATTTCATATCACATAGCTTAACCATTCATATATTTGGATTCCTCTCGACGAGGCGAGCAGTACGAGTACCATCTTGATGGGTCTGCGACGTTTCCTTCCAGAGTTATTACCAAAAACCACAAAAATCCCAGAATCCTCTCGGTTTGGGGTCAAAATGTTGTCGCTCATTAAATCCCATAAGAAACGTCGCATCGAATGAATGTGATTGAATTCTCCCCGTCTGGACGAGCGGAATTGAATGGTGCAACTGATTTTGCTGTGCTGTGAAAATTCAGATATTTGCATGACTGCTTTTGGTTTTTTTTGTGAATAGCAAAAAGCATTCAACCCCATAATACATGTTGTTTTATTGGTCCCTCGTCCATTTCATACCACATAGCTTAACCATTCATATATTTGGATTCCTATCGACGAGGCGAGCAGTACGAGTACCACCTTGATGGGTCTGCGACGTTTCCTTCCAGAGTTATTACCAAAAACCACAAAAATCCCAGAATCCTCTCGGTTTGGGGTCAAAATGTTGTCGCTCATTAAATCCCATAAGAAACGTCGCATCGAATGAATGTGATTGAATTCTCCCCGTCTGGACGAGCGGAATTGAATGGTGCAACTGATTTTGCTGTGCTGTGAAAATTCATATATTTGCATGACTGCTTTTGTTTTATTTTGTGAATAGCAAAAAGCATTCAACCCCATAATACATGTTGTTTTATTGGTCGCTCGTCCATTTCATATCCCATAGCTTAACAACCCATACATTTGGATTCCTCTTGATGAGGCGAGCAGTTCGAGTTCCACCTTGATGGGTCTGCGACGTTTCCTTCCAGAGTTATTACCAAAAAACCACAAACATCCCAGAATCCTCTCGGTTTGGGGTCAAAATGTTGTCGCTTATTAAATCCCATAAGAAACGTCGCATCGAATAAATGTGATTGAATTCTACCCGTCTGGACGAGCGGAATTGAATGGTGCAACTGATTTTGCTGTGCTGTGAAAATTCAGATATTTGCATGACTGCTTTTGTTTTGTTTTGTGAATAGCAAAAAGCATTCAACCCCATAATACATGTTGTTTTATTAGTCGCTCGTCCATTTCATATCCCATAGCTTAAACACTCATATATTTGGATTCCTCTCGATGAGGTGAGCAGTAGGAGTACCACCTTGATGGTTCTGCGACGTTTCCTTCCAGAGTTATTACCAAAAAAACACAAACATCCCAGAATCCTCTCGGTTTGGGGTCAAAATGTTGTCGCTCATTAAATCCCATAAGAAACGTCGCATCGAATGAATGTGATTGAATTCTCCCCGTCTGGAAGAGCGGAATTGAATGGTGCAACTGATTTTGCTGTGCTGTGAAAATTCAGATATTTGCATGACTGCTTTTGTTTTTTTTTGTGAATAGCAAAAAGCATTCAACCCCATAATACATGTTGTTTTATTGGTCGCTCGTCCATTTCATATCACATAGCTTAACCATTCATATATTTGGATTCCTCTCGACGAGGCGAGCAGTACGAGTACCATCTTGATGGGTCTGCGACGTTTCCTTCCAGAGTTATTACCAAAAACCACAAAAATCCCAGAATCCTCTCGGTTTGGGGTCAAAATGTTGTCGCTCATTAAATCCCATAAGAAACGTCGCATCGAATGAATGTGATTGAATTCTCCCCGTCTGGACGAGCGGAATTGAATGGTGCAACTGATTTTGCTGTGCTGTGAAAATTCAGATATTTGCATGACTGCTTTTGTTTTATTTTGTGAATAGCAAAAAGCATTCAACCCCATAATACATGTTGTTTTATTGGTCGCTCGTCCATTTCATATCCCATAGCTTAACAACTCATACATTTGGATTCCTCTTGATGAGGCGAGCAGTTCGAGTTCTACCTTGATGGGTCTGCGACGTTTCCTTCCAGAGTTATTACCAAAAAACCACAAACATCCAGGAATCCTCTCGGTTTGGGGTCAAAATGTTGTCGCTTATTAAATCCCATAAGAAACGTCGCATCGAATAAATGTGATTGAATTCTACCCGTCTGGACGAGCGGAATTGAATGGTGCAACTGATTTTGCTGTGCTGTGAAAATTCAGATATTTGCATGACTGCTTTTGTTTTATTTTGTGAATAGCAAAAAGCATTCAACCCCATAATACATGTTGTTTTATTGGTCGCTCGTCCATTTCATATCCCATAGCTGAAACACTCATATATTTGGATTCCGCTCGACGAGGCGAGCAGTACGAGTACCACCTTGATGGGTCTGCGACGTTTCCTTCCAGAGTTATTACCAAAAAACCACAAACATCCCAGAATCCTCTCGGTTTGGGGTCAAAATGTTGTCGCTTATTAAATCCCATAAGAAACGTCCCATCGAATGAATGTGATTGAATTCTCCCCGTCTGGACGAGCGGAATTGAATGGTGCAACTGATTTTGCTGTGCTGTGAAAATTCAGATATTTGCATGACTGCTTTTGTTTTGTTTTGTGAATAGCAAAAAGCATTCAACCCCATAATACATGCTGTTTTATTGGTCGCTCGTCCATTTCATATCCCATAGCTTAAACACTCATATATTTGGATTCCGCTCGACGAGGCGAGCAGTACGAGTACCACCTTGATGGGTCTGCGACGTTTCCTTCCAGAGTTATTACCAAAAAACCACAAACATCCCAGAATCCTCTCGGTTTGGGGTCAAAATGTTGTCGCTCATTAAATCCCATAAGAAACGTCGCATCGAATGAATGTGATTGAATTCTCCCCGTCTGGACGAGCGGAATTGAATGGTGCAACTAATTTTGCTGTGCTGTGAAAATTCAGATATTTGCATGACTGCTTTTGTTTTATTTTGTGAATAGCAAAAAGCATTCAACCCCATAATACATGTTGTTTTATTGGTCGCTCATCAATTTCATATCCCATATCTGAACCACTCATATATTTGGATTCAGCTCGACGAGCCGAGCAGTACGAGTACCACCATGATGGGTCTGCGACGTTTCCTTCCAGAGTTATTACCAAAAAACCACAAACATCCCAGAATCCTCTCGGTTTGGGGTCAAAATGTTGTCGCTTATTAAATCCCATAATAAACGTCGCATCGAATGAATGTGATTGAATTCTCCCCGTCTGGACGAGCGGATAGGGGGGTTCACGAGGGGGGCATAGGTGGGGGTTGCCAGGGGGGGCAAGGGGGGTGGTCGTGGGGGGGTCGTGTGGGGGGCATGGGGGGTTGTGAAGGGGGAGGGGCAGGGGGGGGAAAGGGGGAGCATGGGGGAGGAGCTTAGGTGAGGGGGAGGAGCTAATGGCTATTACACCACGCCGCGTCTCGCGCCACGTGCTTCCCCTGGCAGTTTGGCCGTTAGGCGTGGAATCGAGCTGTGGGTGAGTGGTGGCGGTGGTGGTGTGAGTCTTTCTATGTGAGTCTGTGTGTGAGTCTCTCTAAGTGAGTCTGTGTGTGAGTCTCTCTGTGTGAGTCTGTGTACGTGTGTAAACATCGCCACTGGGGAGACAAAGGCGGTCGGGCGTGGTGCTAACCACCCACCCCTTCGTGTACCGTGCCGGCCTTCATACGTACTGCTGGCTAACAGCACTTGCCCCTACAGCCTGTTAAGGCTCTATGAGGATCGTTGTCTTTGGTGTCCTGTATTAGCAGGAGGAGGAGTGGTGGTGTTAATGTTGGTGGTATTAGTGGTGGTGGTGTTAGTGATGGTGGTGTTAGTGGTGGTGTTTGTGGTGTTAATAATGGTGGTGTTGGTGTTAGTGATGGTGGTGTTAGTGGTGGTGGTTGTTCGAGGTATTGTTGCTGGTGTTAGTGATGGTGGTGTTGGTGGTATTAGTGGTGGTCGTGTTAGTGTTGATGGTATTATTGGTGGTATTATTGGTGGTAGTGTTAGTGGTGGTGGTGTTAGTGGTGGTGGTGTTGGTGGTGGTGGAGTTGATGTTGGTGGTGGTGTTTTTAGGGTTCGTAGTGTTAGTGGTGGTGTTAGGAGTGGTGTTAGTGCTGGTGTTAGTTGTGGTGTTAGTTGAGGGGAGCGGTAGTGTAGCGGTTAACGTGCTGCGCTACAAACCTGGCGACCCGGGTTCGATTTCCACTCACGACCAACACCAGTAACGATTATCTGAACCGGTCCTGGGCCTCCCCTAGGTAGACTCAGCCTCAAATGAATACCTGGTACGATGTGTAAACATCGCCGCTAGGGAGACAAAGGTGGCCAGGCGTGGTGTTAGCCACCCACCCTCTCGTGTGCCATGCCGACCTTTATAGGTGCTCGCTAGCAGAAATTGCCCCTACAGTATATTCAGGCTATACGGGGGATCTGTCTTTGTTAGTGGTGGTGGTGTTAGCAGTGGTGTTAGTGGTGGTACTAGTGGTGGTGTTTGTCGCGGTGTTGCTGGTGTCCGAACAAAGGAGCGATGGTCACAACAACGACCTTTGACCTGGGCGGCTGAAATGTAGCACGTTGGCACAGTCATCTCAGTCAGTCAACTCTTGGCACCTGGGTCTGACCTGTGACCTGTCAGTGAGCCTTCAGCATTTCACGTGGTCTCAAAGTGCACCTGGCCTGGCATTTGCCGCTACTTAGTGGCAAATGGCGGTCTTTGTTGTTTTTGTTGTGTTTCGTGTTGTGGGTGAGTGGTGAGGTTGTGAGTCTGTGATGATGATGTGAGTCCGTGTTGATGATGAGAGTCCGCATTGTGACATGACGCGTGTTTAGACATGAGTATTGTCGCACACCATCGGTTTTGTGTGACCCTCGCCTGCGTCTCCCGCTCTCCACGCAGAGACCCGGACCGTGCGAGAAACGCAGTGAGCTCTGAGCACCCTACTCTGCAAGTTGCTGCCATGGAGGTACGTGTGGCTCTTCAACTCGTGTGGTAAAATATGGGTGGACGTGTGTTTTCCCCTCGACTTGTGCCTACCTGTCACCTACCTGTATACCTGGATGTGCTTCTCCTTGTCCGCCTGAGTATGTGTATGTCTATCAGAGTGTGTCTCCGAGATCCTGTTGGTGTGCCTGCCTGTCTACGTGTGAGCATTTACAGCACTATTATCTATCCACTGATGAATGAGAATGCCTTCCTCCCTGAGACCTTGCTACCCCTCAAATGCTGTGATGGAATAATCCGCCAAGCGCCGATTTTGTCGCACCATCTCTCTGGTGGCTCTCCTCTCCGATGTGTTTCCTTCCTTGGCTGCCGCTCCGTTATTATTCTACACTATCAGCCATTGTTGTCCCTCCTTGCCATGGCTCGTCATGCCCGATCCCCAATCACTCTTTAACAATTTGAACAATCCCTGCGTGTGACCTCAAAATCCACGCATCTTTCATTGTGAATCCAAGCATGGCATCTGATATTGGCCAAATATCCCAATGCTGAGAAACGACAACATCTCGGCAGGACCCTCCTGAATGTGGAGCCCAGGATCTCAAAGATGCTGGCTCAGTGCTCGCCTTCTGCACTTGCTCCACCATTTTACTCAAGCCTATGTGGTGGACCTTTGTCTTTGTGTGTGTGTAGATGAGCCGAGCTGGAGAGGCTCGGAGTAACGACACGTCTTGCACCACGTGGAGTGCGCTGTCCTCAGAGGGCACCGGCTCCATCTGTAGCAAATCGCCGAAAGGTAAGAACAGTAATGAGGGACGTCACAGTGGCCACGGTAAATAGTGGGACATCACGATGGCCATGTTGCATGGGGGACGTCACAGTGCCTTTGGTGTATGAGAGATTTTATGGTGATTGTATGGGTGATGTCAAGATAGCAATGCTACATGGGGGACTTAATGGTAATCATGTTTTGATTTAAAGCTTTCGTGGCTGCAGGGATTCATATTCTTGGTTCTTTCGGTAAACTCACGTAGAAGGGCAGCAATAAAATTATTAAAATATAAAACAATAAAATTCTCACGACGTTTCGACTGCAACACAAGTAATCATCATCAGGTGTGAAAACCACGGCAAGAACCACAGCAAGAAAAATTTAAATTTTCTTGCTGTGGTTTTCACACCTGATGATGATTGCTTGTGTTGCAGTCGAAACGTCGTGAGAATTGTATTATTTTATTATTTTATTGTTTCCCTTCTACGTGACTTTACCGAAAGAACCAAGAATATGGTAATTATGTTGCATTAGAGACTGCATCATGGTTGCCATGTTACATGGGGGACTTCATGGTGGCCATGTTGCATGGGGATAATTATCTCTGCTCTGGCCTCAGTACTGAAACAACATCAAACGCTTTCAGAATTGCTTCTGCGGCCATCTTGAATGCTCTTCCAATATTAGGAAACCACTGAAGCTATGCGCATTTAAATCATCTAGTTTGACAACTAATATCTATACTCATTCGCTCTTTCGGTAATGTCACGTAGGTAGAAATAAAATTAAACAAATCACGACGTTTCTATCGCAACACAATCAATCTTCATCAGGTGGAACAACCACAGCAATAATAAAATGCTGAAGTAGGTGAGAGAGCTGCTGTGGCAAGAGGTTATCGGTAAGAAAGGGGGGAGGAGCAAGGGGGGGGAGAGAGAGGGGAGCTGCGTGAGCGCTAGGGGGAGAAGAAGTGAGGCTGGGGGGGGACGTAGGCGGAGGTAGAAGTGGTAAGCTGAGTATGGGACATGGTGGGAAAGTAAATCTGAAAAATCTACCAGTACCTGGCGCGTGTGATGGAAACAACCACAACCAGTTAAGGCTTTACCTAGTTAATAACATCCATCGAATGATTGCTCAATTTGTATCCATCTTCTCTGTTGAAGTTATGTCTATGTTTGTATATCTGGATGGCTTCATGAAAAAACCTTTGATAGTTACCTGAAGGTTTGCAGAGTACCTTGGTCTCGGAAAAAAACAATATCACGCGAGCCCACAGCGTTATAACAATGGTCAGACACGGCAGAGGTATTGGTTCTGCGATGTTTCAGATCTGCCTTGTGTTCGCTAACACGGTCCGCGACATGTCAATTCGTTTTCCCAATGTAACTGCTACTGCAGGTACAACTCAGTTTGTCGACTCCAGGATATTGCATGTCAGGATGGGATTAGATCACGGATTTTGTGTACTGTATTGAATCGGACTTGGATCTTGTGTTTGTTTAAGATTTTGGAAATATTTTTGGTAACACCTGCTATGTATGGTAAAGTGATGGTTTTGATAGGCATCTCAGTGGATTGTTTCTACATGGTTGGAGAAACAGCTTTGCGAATAATGCTGTCCCAGTACCCATTCATCTTAAGAGTCTGGTGTACGTGTTCCAGTTCACTGGCTTGGTGGTGTTGGTTGCAAATGCAGTGGCCCTATGGTGTAGTGGTTTGATGAGGGAATTCTTCTGCGCCGGATGGTGGTGGGAATTAGGTTTTAGATAGGTCTCTTCTCAAACAAAACATCCAGGAATTAGTAGCTTACCATCATTCTCCACTTCCATGGTGAATTTGATGGATGGGTGTATGGAATTTATGTTGTTGAGAAATTGATTCAATGTTGGCAGGCCATGTGGCCAAATGACGAAAGTGTGATCTACGTATCTCTTCCACAAGGAAGGACGTTGGGTGCATGTCTGGATGACATCAGTTTCAAATTTCTCCATGAAAACATTCGATATCACTGGTGATAAGGGGGGACCCATGTGGGTACCTTCATTTTGTTTGTAGAAAGTACCATTCCTGGTGAAGTAAGTGCTGGTTCAGCGTTTCTACCGCTGCATTATTTTTTTTCCGCCTGAGGACGACCGCTTGTGTTGCGATCGAAACGTCGTCATTTATTTTATTTTATCCATATGTGACTTTACCGAAAAAAACAAAGAGTAAATGTTAGTAAGGCAGTTCCTAACCAAAGTTGGTCCATGTTGGACCAAGTCTTCAATTATTGCTAAGGTGTCAGGTACAGGAACCTTGGTGAACAGAGAGACTACATCAAAGCTGACGAGCAAATCATCTGGGGACAGTGAAATGCCTTTGATTAGAGAGATAAAGTGAGCTGAGTTTCATACTGCTGAGGTAGTCTTGCCTGTGAATGGAAGCAAGGTCTCAGACAGAAATTGGGCCAGTTTGTAGGGAGGTGAGTTGATATTGGAAACGATGGGTCGAAGTGGAGTATCTTCTTTATGGAATTTTGGAAGACCATATAATCTGGGTGATCTATTAGCAGAAGGTTTTAGGGAGAACTGCTTGAATGGTTCAATTAGAGAAGTCGAATTGGTAATGATATTGTTTGTTTTTATAGCCAGGCAGTTGGTCGGATCTTTGTTGATTTTGGTGTAATTGCTATCATTAAGAAGGTCCTGGATTATGTTGCTGAATGTGGTTTTATCCTTGATGACAGTAGCATTGCCCTTGTCGGCTGAGAGGATGACTTTGTCCTCTCTATTTTTTAATTTGGTGAGTTCAGAGCGCTCGTCCTTGCTGATGTTATTAATAGGATTCTTAGCATTTTTAAAGATGGTGGCAATTTTAAATCTTGCCACGTCTGTCGGTGTGTGTCCCAAGCCTTTGAGGGCTACATCTACCTGGGTTTTTATATCATCCACTGGGATGTGTTTGAGGGTGACAGCAAAATTCAGCCCTCTAGCTAGTACCGATTTTAGGCTATCGGAGATTGTGCTGTTACTCTGATTAATAGCAGTCTTTTTTATGTGTGGATCTGGTTTCTTTTTTGACAAGTTATTGAATTTAGCAATAAGGTTAACCTTGCATTTGGAAGACATTGTTGTGGCAGAAGAAGCAGTCATGTTATCTACAAGGTTCCAATCAGATGCGGACATTTTATCTTTTGATTTAAAGCTTTCGTGACTGCAGTAATTCATATTCTTAGTTTTTTCGGTAAAGTCACGTTGAAGGGAAACAACAAAATAATAAAATATATATAAAACAATTAAAAATTCTCACGACGTTTCGACCATAACTCAAACGGTCGTCTTCAGGTGTGTTGGACCAACACCTCGGCCGTGGCAGATCATTGTTATAATTCAGTAGGCTCACATGACATTGACTTTTCCAAAACAGAGGTTCTTTGTAAGCCATCTGGCTTCCATGAGAGATTCGTTCATGAGGCTATCCACATATACAAGCACAGAGACAATTTCAACCGAGAAGATGGATTCTATCTTAGCAATCATTGGAAGGATTTGATGAACCATTTCAGGTCTTAATTGATTGTTCACGCTTACAGTGGCTTTCAGACAGCATACATTATAAAAAATAAAAAAATAAAAAAAATTCGTCTCCCCCATCCTCTTTTCAGAATATAGATGGACTAGTCCTAAATAAACTGCCAAATCGTTGCGCATGGCGCTAACGTTTTTTTTTATAAATAAATAAATGCGCCGTTTAAAAATACATTTATGCAAACCAACACACCTGAAGACGACCGTTTGAGTTATGGTCGAAACGTCGTGAGAATTTTTTTATTGTTTTATATATATTTTATTATTTTGTTGTTTCCCTTCAACGTGACTTTACCGAAAAAACTAAGATTATGACATTTTATCTGTTAATGTTAAGTGTGATTGTAGGAGACATTTGTCTAAATTATCAAGTTCAAGCCGGAGTAGTCTTATCCTCTCTGAGATTAGAGAAAGGCTAGCTCTGAATAAGATCCGTTTAGAGTTGGGTTAAGTGACAGAAGCAGATGTGAGTTTAAATGTGGTCGGTATTATCTTGTTGTCGCGGCATCTCTTCAGAAAGGTGAGTGACTCGATCATGTGAGCCTTCTTGTCTCGCAGTCTGTTAAAGGTTCTAACAGATGTGTGGAACCTATTTGCGTGGTTAGTTTATTAACCTTCCCCCACACTGTTGATTAGCACCATTGGCTACATGCGGTGCAAAAGAATTTCAACATACATAGCTGGGATTGGCAAAAACATCCCAATCCTGAAATATTTACCCTATAAATTGCTCAAAAATTTGGTCACACACCTGTTGTTGTTATTCTCCTCGTGCCTACAGAAATCCTGGCTCACTTTGGCCCTCACTTGACCGACCGCGAAAAGCTGGAGCTCACAGCCATGCAAGAAGTGTGGTACTTTGCGCTCGACAACAAACCCAAGGGATGCAACAGGCATGGATATGATGACGACGAACGTAATTACATTCTGGTGAGGCTCACCACAAAACTACAGCCTTGGGGGCGGTCACAGGGCCCAGAGGTAGCGGGGTTTGTGGCTTCTTATTATTGCACCTGAATTACCAACCAGGGCACACACCAACGCGCTTCAAAATCAGACTGTTTAATCCCGAGTAAAGCCCTTTTAGATAAGAAGCAATTTTTCAAGGGAATCTTCGCCAGCAGACAGTATCAAAGCATTCGACAATTACACCCACTCACACACTTACTCACCCACCCCCAGACGCACTCACTTGCTGACTCACTCACTCATTCACCCACTCAATCACTCACCGACCCACTCGCCCACTCACCAATGCACTCACCCGCACACATCTGAATCAGAAGTTTATTTCCCGAGTAAAGCCCATTGAGCTCAGAAGCTCTTTTTAAGGGTGACTCAGCCAGCAGACATCTGAGCATTCCAAATTATGGTTAAAAATAACTTCATAATTCCAAGCAAATTTTTTGTTAAAATTACATTCGCACTTCTTAAACGTTGTGATTTTAACAATAGTCAGTTTAAATGATTGTACCTTTTGTTCAGTTCCGACATGATCACCTCCACTACCGCTATGAGGTGCTCAAGATGATTGGGGAAGGAGGTCAAGGCCAGGTGATCCAGTGCCTTGACCACAAGAGGAACACCCTGGTAGCTGTAAAGATCCTGGTGTCACCGTCGAGGTAAGACTTCAGAGACGTGCCATCACGAGGCCGACGTTGTTAAGTCCATTGCCGTGCAATGCGGTGGTGACACTCATGCTTCACAGCGAGAAGGGGGGCCTTGGTTCGGCTCCTGACTCGGGCACCATCGTGTGTGGAGTGTGTACCTTCTACCCCTGTTCTGCATCGGTTCCTTCTAGGTACTCTGGTTTTTCGTCTCTAAAGCTTAAAATACATACACACACAGTGTGAACTGGTATCGGCCAAAACATCCCATTGCTACAAGATTACCTCCACATTACAGTAAGTCATCATTTAATGCTGTAGATACATTCATGAAAAGTTCCACGTTAAGCGAAAAGCATTGAGCGAAAAGAATATCTCCATAAATAATGTAACGATAAAGTTTGGCGAGATGCAATGTATGCATACACTGTGAGATGATGAGACCAATAACTGAGGCTATGCTATAGTAATAGGTTTTACCCTTTTAACTGGCACAAAAACTGACACCTTCTTTGGTTCTTTCGGTAATGTCACGTAGAATGAGAATAAAATAATAAAATAATACAATCAAATTTTCACGACGTTTCGGCCACAACGCAAGCGGCCATCTTCAGGTGAAAGTTACAGACCTGTCGGGACGACAGAGCTCAACACACCCGAGACGGCTTTTCTTAGAGCTTAGTCTCCACTGGTGTTGGACCAGAAGAGTGGAGACTAGGCTCTAAGAAAAGCCGTCTCGGGTGTGGACCAATCAAATTCAAGGACAGTGCATATTATTATCAGAGTTGTCTCTTTTGTTTGCATTTTGACTGCTTGTGTTGTGGTTATTGCAAACATGATGCCTTGAATAAAGGTGTCAGTTTTTGTGCCAGTTTAAAGGGTAAAACCTATTGCTATATCTTGTTACTGGCAAAGGAGGTCTCATAATGAGGCTATGCTGTCACGTTACTTTTATCATTCCGAGTACTGTATCATACCGCTCAACAGTGCAGCTCAAAAAAGTATTTTGTTGTCGACTACTCACAAACCACGTTATGATGGGCTTATTCCGTGTTATAATGGGTGCGTATCTTGTTAGAATGTGCGTGTTCCATGTTGTAATGGTCGCGTTTCTTGTTACAACGGACACATTCTGCATTGTGTAAAAAGTGTTGAAGAACCACGTTATAACGAAAACGCGTTGTTTTAACGGGCGTTTGCATTTAGTTTTCCCGAATGACCAATCCGATTTGAATGGCTCTTCACCTTCAAATCCTATTGGGTACCC
The DNA here is from genome assembly GCF_048934315.1 of Petromyzon marinus. Classification (NCBI taxonomy): domain Eukaryota; kingdom Metazoa; phylum Chordata; class Hyperoartia; order Petromyzontiformes; family Petromyzontidae; genus Petromyzon; species Petromyzon marinus. Next base: position 1,449,347 of record NW_027423102.1, read on the forward strand.
TACGCCAGCTCCTGCGCCCCGTATGGTACCAATGAGAGTCGAGAACGCTACTCTAGCTCACAATGCCGTTAGACCTGGTGAAAGTATAATTAATTATTAATTCTGAATAGCATTTGCCTCTGGGTGTCCCTTAAGCAAGTGTAAGTTATTAATTTGTGGACTTCCTCTGCGCAGCTCCAAGGAAGAAACATTGCAGAGGATGGAGCTCCAGATAGCTCTGGAACTTCAGAGTGAGGACAGCAATGAAGATTACAACGTCATCAAAGTCCTAAACAGCTTTGATTTCAGGGGACACCACTGCCTTGTCCTGGAGCTGTTGAAGTATGTACCGCGTGTTCCATCTCCCCCTCCCTCCGCTAATAGCGTGGTTAACTGATTAACTAAACAAACTTTTTTGTTTTCGTGGGAAAGTCCACTGACCTATTAGTTATTTTTTTGTAAGCGACCTGCCCACAAATGATAGCTTAACAAAGTAACTTATCACGTGGAAATGTATAGCAGCCAAATACTATGAATGCATGTCGATTCGAAATGTGGAGGGGAAAACCAGAGGACCTACAGAATAATCCACATGATCACAGGGAGAACATGCAAACTCCAAATGTACATGCGTCAGGTTCGGGATCAAACCCCACGACCTTACCAGGCGGAGTTGTTATCTTCTCCCCATGGATAACCCTCTACCACCTGGCAAAAATGCCAATGAAATCAAGTTGTCAAGTGGGCAAATGAGCCAACTAATTTGGTTCATCGACAAACCAACGACCTGAACCTACACTGAACTATGACTCTGAATATTGGTCGTGAACATGCACGAACAATATTAAGATTGTTGTTAGCAGAATCAGCACAGCATTTAAGGAGATGACACTGACACTGTGTTGGTGTTGTTTCTGCTTTTGTCTTTCTCACAGGGAGAGCCTTTATGATGTGATGAGAGAATCGGGGTTCCGGTTGGACATGGAAATGGTGAAAAGTTATACCAGGGGAATCCTCATGTTCCTGTCCCACATCTCTTCCAGGAACATAGTTCACGCGGACATCAAGCCAGTGAGTGGACACAGCATTCAGTATGATTTTGTTGCAGAGGCGTATTGTTAGTAGGGAATCGTTCCACGGAGAAAACCGGCCACATTAGTCACAAGATCTATGCGTTCGCTGTTTCCATCTAACTGGAAGGAGGCAGGGTCATTGTACCCCTGGTGAAGATAATGCGGTATGAATTAAACTGTAGTGTAGAGTCGTGTCGGTATTGGGGACTCACCATAGACAAAACCGGCAACGTTGATCACAGCGTTGCCCCAGTCCTTCGGAGACAGAAACTGGAGCAAATAAAGACTATTTCCTAAGTGTGCCAAACGTGTATTTTGACCTGACAGCTGCCCGTTGTCGGCTTCCACACTGCGAATGGAAAACTTCCGAAGACAAACGCGCGGTGGATAGCGTCATGGAATACGCGAGCTCTCATGTGTAGCTTTTGGTCCGTAACCCGTTAAAGGGCACTCTTGCAGCTGTGAGCTCAATGCACTCTCCTGTCAGAGGAACCATGATCAGTTGTCAATAGAGCTGCCCTCCTTTACTTCGATGGTCCCTTAGAGTGCTTTGAACATGAGCCTCAAATCAAATCTCTTTTCTAGATGCAATTGAAAGGGGCAACCCCCAGTAATAGCTGTCAACAAACATCAAATGTTGCACTTGACTGACGCTCGTTGACGGCACTACGCCTCGTCTAGTTCCCCTGTTTAGCGTAGGTGGTGGTACGTGATCGTTCCACTGCTGGCTGAATGTTATCGGCATAACCTCTGCATTTGAATTCATTCTGCCCCTTCTCCTGCAGGAAAATGTTCTCATCAAGGACACCGTGACCGGCACTGTGAGGGTCACGGACTTTGGCACGAGCTTTTTTGTGGAAAGTCAACGTGAGTGACCTCTCCTGGGTGTGTGAGCGTCTGCGTGTGGGTGTTTGTCTGATTGTGTATATGTGTGAGTATCTGCGTGTCTGTACATGTGACTGTTCATGTGTGTGATGAGGATGCTGTTTAAAAAACAGTGAGTACACAAACACATATATGTGTTGTTCTTGTGATTGGTGTGCAGCTATGAATGTTGGTGGGACTCTGGAATACTCGGCTCCGGAGCTGCACTTGGGCTACAGCTTGACCTGTGGCGTAGACATGTGGGCGCTGGGTTGCACGGTGGCGGAGTTGGCGACGGGCAGGCAATTATTTCAGTCCGACAGTGACAAAGATTACCTCCCGCGCTGCATTGAGGTATTTCCCACTGGGCGTCCATCCGCTCGTGATGCCCCTCTCTTTCCTTGGAGTCGTGGGTTTTGGGGGTGGCAGGAGGGGAGGTGGCCACTTAGTGATCTGGCGAATAGCGGCCGTCGTATGTTGTGTATGAGTGTACACGTGTCCATCTTGTACGTGTGAGGGGAGCAGTAGTGTAGCGGTTAGCATGCGGCGCTCATGGCCCACACTAGTGATGATTATCTGAACCGGTCCTGGGCCTCCCTTAGTTAGACTCAGCCTTAAATGAGTACCTAGTGCAGTGTGTAAAATACCTGGGTCAATGTGGCCCACCACCCCCTGTCTCTGTGTGCCATAATGCTTGCCCTCAACAAGCGCTGCTGCTGTTGTTATGCTATAATAACATCACTTGCCCCTACAGTCAGCCGAGGATACACGGGTGACCTTTGTCTTTGTCTCAACCATGTGCAGATTCTGGGAATGCCTCCACGATACATGGTGAATTCAGCTCCCGACAGAAGGCAGTTTTTTGGTGAGTTAAAGGGTGGTGCGAGTGACGGACCGGATTCAGTTTTAAGAAGAGGCCTGCGGCTGTTGTTATTTTTTTGGTGGGAGGGGGGGGGGAATGGCCTCTTTTTATTTTAAATTACTTTGGTGAGTGGGTGGGTAAGTCGGTGTGTGGGCAAGTAGGTTGTAGGGTAAGTGGGCGAATTGGTCAGTGGGTAAGCGGGTGGGCGGGTGAGTGGGGGGGGTGGTTCGGTGATTGGGTAGGTGGGTAGGTGAGTGAGTGATTGTGTAGGTGGAAGAGTGGGTGGGTGGGTGAGTAGGTTGATGGATGGGTCGGTAAGTGGGTAAGTAGGTGACGTGGTGGTTGGTGACTGCATCTGTCCCGCTGTGCATGGCTCCCGCAGACCGTCAAGGGAAGATGTTGTGCCCAGGCAAGAAAAGGGTACCGGGGAGCTTCCCACTTGAAAGTGTGCTCAAAAGCCACGACCCGGCGTTTGTGGAATTCGTCAGCTTCTGTCTGCGGTAAGACACACCCACCACCCCCTCCCAATGAGGATCCCCCCCCCCCCTCCAATTGATCGGCGATCACTCTCCACCGATCGCCAGGAAAATGTGGAGCTGAGTGGGACTGCCGATGTGCAGTACCACCGGTGTCAAGATCGCCCTCTGTGGAGGATGGGGAGGTCCGTGCAAGATGCTGCTGGCCAATGCGATGCTCGGGGCATTTTTAGTCTACTGGGCATCAGAGGATTGCCACTGTTCCTGCTGCTTCCGCTGCTGCCGTGCATTCCTGACCTTGTAGGAGAAGGGAAGCAACTTCAATGCTCTCACCACGCTTCTCTCACTACGTGTGGCGCGTGTGTCTCCCACGCGTCTCTCAACAGATGGGTTCCGGATTCTCGTATGACGCCAGCGCAGGCGCTGGATCACAGCTGGCTCCGGACCGCGGCCACCAGCACCACCAGCAATGCCACCACCACTGCTACTCCTGGCCGTGTCCAGTGCTTTGGAGCTGCTGAACGACGGTAACCCACATTCTGCTGACCAATTTTCAAGGCAGTCCATAGAGAGGTGTGGGGCCCAGGGCAAGTCACAACTCCCACATGGAGAAAGTGGCCCAAGTATGGGCATCAAACCCAGGTCCCTCTTTGGCTGTGAGTTCCAGCCCTGCCGCCCACAAACTAACACACGGAGAGTTCAAATCTCACCTGTATATTCGGTTATATACGGATGTATTTTTATAATTGCTTTCTGGGTGAGGACAAATAATGAAGTGGCCATATCTTTGCCATGTAGGTAACCCTTCATCCACTGTGACATCGCCAGCTCCCCCCCGATGGTGGGGGAGGGGATGGCTGCGATCTCTGCTGTAGCAGTAAGTTGGAACAATGTCGTGCGCATATCTTCACAGAGCGGAGCCGGCGCTGCCCCCATTCTCTTTGCTCGCCTGGGCCTCTGATTGGAGGCTGAAGGTTGTGGAGGAAGAGGAAACCCAGGTGGAGGAGCTGGTGTTGCAGGAGGAAGAGACCCTGGTGGAGGAGCTGGTGGTGCAAGAGGAGGAGACTCTGGTGGAAGAGCTGGTGGTGCAGGAGGAGGAGACCTTGGTTGAGGAGCTGGTTTTGCAGGAGGAGGAGGCCTTGGTGGAGGAGCTGGTGGTGCAGGAGGAGGAGACTCTGGTGGAGGAGCTGGTGGTGCAGGAGGAGGAGACCTTGGTGGAGGAGCTGGTTTTGCAGGAAAAGGAGACCTTGGTGGAGGAGCTGGTTTTGCAGGAGGAGGGGACCTTAGTGGAGGAGCTGGTTTTGCCAGAGGAGGAGACTCTGGTGGAGGAGCTGGTGGTGCAGGAGGAGGACACCCTGGTGGAGGAGATCGTTGTGGAAGAGATGGTGGTGGAGGAGAAGGAGAAAACAAGGAAAGAGGATCAAGTGATGGTGATGCAGGAGAAGAGGAAGCCAGGGGGCCTGGCCCGCATGGGGAGAGTCATCCGCTCACTCCTCCGACGCGTGCTGCTGTGTGGTGGCCGGTCCACCGCACAGTAGAGATGGTGGTGGTCGTTGATCGGTCTGATCCATGACCACTATCACCACACCTACCACACACACCCTGTACCCACCCACCCCGTGACACCCACCACACTCCACACACACCCTGCACCCACCCACCCCGTGACACCCACCATCCACCACACTCCACACACACACCCTGCACCCACCCACCCCATGACACCCGCCACACTCCACACACACCCTGGACCTACCCACACTGTGACACCCACCACCCACCACACTCCACACACACCCTGCACCCACTCACCCCGTGACACCCACCATCCACCACACTCCACACACACACCCTGCACCCACCCACCCCGTGACACCCGCCACCCACCACACTCCACACACACACCCTGCACCCACCCACCCCGTGGCACCAACCACCCATCACACACCACACACACCCTGCACCCATCCACCCCGTGACACCCACCATCCACCACATTCCACACACACCCTGCACCCACCCACCCCGTGACACCCATCACCCACCACACACCCTGCACCCACCCACCACGTGACACCCACCACACTCCACACACCCTGCACCCACCCACGCCGTGACACCCACCACACACCACACACCCTGCACCCACCCACCCCGTGACACCCACCACACTCCACACACCACACACCCTGCACCCACCCACCCCGTGACACCCGCCACCCACCACACTCCACACACACACCCTGCACCCACCCACCCCGTGGCACCAACCACCCATCACACACCACTCACACCCTGCACCCATCCACCCCGTGACACCCACCATCCACCACATTCCACACACACCCTGCACCCACCCACCCCGTGACACCCATCACCCACCACACACCCTGCACCCACCCACCCCGTGACACCCACCACACTCCACACACCCTGTACCCACCCACGCCGTGACACCCACCACACACCACACTCCAAACACCCTGCACCCACCCACCCCGTGACACCCACCACACTCCACACACCACACACCCTGCAACCACCCACCCCGTGACACCCACCACACACCACACACCACACACCCTGCACCCACCCACCCCCTTGACACCCACCACCCACCACAATCCACTCACACCCTGCACCCACCCACCCTGTGACACCCAACACACTCCACACACCCTGCACTCACCCACCCCATGACACCCACCACTCACCACACACCCTGCAACCACCCACCCCGTGGCACCCATCACCCACCACACACCCTGTACCCACCCCATGACACCCACCACCCACCACACTCCACACACACCCTGCACCCACCCACCCCGTGACACCCATCACCCACCACATACCCTGCACCCACCCACCCCGTGACACGCACCACCCACCACACTCCACACACCCTGCACCCACTCACCCTGTGACACCAACCACACTCCACACACACCCTGCACCCACCCCGTGACACCCACCAGCCACCACACTCCACACACCCCCTGCACCCACCCACTCCGTGACACCCACCACCCACCACACTCCACACACACCCTGCACCCACCTACCCCGTGACAACCACCACACACCACACTCCACACAAAGGGTTAAGGGTTTTGAGGGTTACGTGTTTAAAGGATTAGGGGTGGAGAGATCTAGGGGTTTATAGAATTATGGTTTTAACAGTAAAGGGGTATAGAGTGTTAGGGGGTTTGGGATTTTTTGTTGTATTTGGGTTATGGTTTCAAAAGGTGAGGAGTTTAGATGGATAGGGTTTTATGGGTAAATCGGTTTAAAGGGTTAGGGATTTAGAGGATTATAAGTTAAGGGTTTAGAGGTTTACAGGGTGATGGGTTTAGGGGTTTAGAGGGTTAGGTATTTAGAGGGTGTGTGGTTTAGAGGTTTAGGGGTTTAGAGGCTGAGGGTTTTAAGGGTAAAATGTTTTAGAGGTTTAGCGGTTTAGAAGGTGATTAGCTTAGAGGGTTAGGGTTTTAGAGGGGTACAGTTTAGAAGGTTATGGGTTTATAGGGTTATAATTGTAAGGAGTTTGGTGTCCTGAGGTTTAGACGGTTTATGGGTTTCGATTGTTAAAGGGTTAGTGGTTTAGAGGGCTTGGAGTTTATAAGGTTATGTGTTAAGGGTTTAGAGGTTTTGGGGTTTTTAGAGGATAAGCGTCTTCGATGTTTTGGGGGTTTCTAGGGTTATGGTGTTTAGGGGTTGAGCGTTTTAGGGGTTGAGGATTTTAAGGGTTAGGGGTTTAGAGGGTTGGTGTTTAGAGGGTTAGGGGTGCAGAGATCTAGGGCTTTTGAGAATTCGGATTTTAACGGTAAAGGGGTTTAGAGTGTTAGAGGGTTTGGGGTTTCAGGGTATTTGGGTTCTGGTTTCAAAGGGTGAGGAGTTTAGAAAGGATTTGATTTAATGGGTAAAGGCGTTTAGAGGGTTTGGGATTTAGAGGATTATAAGTTGAGCCGTTTAGAGGTTTACAGGGTTATGGGTTTAGGGGTTTAGAAGTTTAGGGGGTTAGAGGGTGAAGGTTTTAAGGATAAAGGGGTTTAGAGTGTTATGGGTTTCGAGAAGTAGCTGTTTAATGGGTTTATGGGTTTCGATTGTTATAGGTTAAGTGGTTTAGAGGGTTAGGAGCTTAGAAGTTTCGGGGTGTTTCGGGGATAAGGGGTTTCGTGGTTTATAGACTTCGAGGGTTTAGGGGTTGAGAGTGTTAGCGCTTGAGGGGATTCAAGGGTTAGGGGTTTAGAGGGTTAGGGTTTTAAGGTTAAAGGGCTTTATAGTGTTAGGTGTTTAGAGGATTGGGCTATTAGTGGTGTAGGAGTTTAGAGGGTGAGGGGTTTAGCAGGTTAGGTGCCGAGAGGGTTACGGTTTTAGGGGTTGTGGAGTTTAGAGGGTTTGGTGTTTAGACAGTTAGAGTTTTGGGGGTTTATGGGTGGGGTTTTCGAGGGAGAGGTTTTTAGACAGTTAGGGTTTTAAGGGTAAGGTCGTTTAGAGGATTAGGTGTTTAGAATGTTAGAGTTTAGAAGATTTTGGGGTAAAGAGGGTTGGGGGTTTAGAGAGTTAGGTGTTTAGAGATGTATGGGTTTCGATTGTTAGAGGTTGAATGGTTTAGATGGTTAGGAGTTTAGGAGGTTATAATTGTATGTGTTTAGGGGTTTAGAGGTATGGGGGTTTCGAGGGTTAGGGGTTTATAGGGTAATGGGGTTTAGCGGTTTAGAGGGTTATGGGTTTTGGGATTTGGGAGTTTAGAGGGTTTAACACCAAGACTTTGACAACTAATATTATCCATACTAAAGGTGTTTTGGATTTCTCTCCGACACTTAATGGCACTTTTTTATTGTCATGACAAACTTTACTAATTGGCTGTGTCGGGTGGTGTCTGGTTTAACGACACATTTATATTTACACGATCTAACCCGAAAATATATTTATTATGGGTTTAGAGGGTTAGGGGCTTAGAGTGTTATGTGTTTAGAGGGTTAGCGTTTTAGGGGTATAGGTGTTTTAAGGGTTAGGTGTCTTGAGGGTTAGTTCTTTAGAGGGTATGGGTGTTAAATGTAGATTTGAAGTTTTCGTGACTGCAGGGATCCATACTCTTTGGTTCTTTCGGTAAAGTCACATAGGTAGAAATAAAATAAAACAAATCACGACGTTTTGATCGCAACACAAGCGATCTTCATCAGGTGGGACAAAACACAAGCGATCTTCATCAGGTGAGACAACCACAGCAAGAAATGCTGAAGTCGGCGGGAGAGCTGCCATGGCAAGAGGTTATATAGTTTAGAGAGGGGGGAAGAGGCAAGGGGACAGAGAGAAAAGGGGGGGGTGTGGGGTAGGAAGAGGGGGGGGCACGTAAGCGCTAGGGGAAGAGGACGTTAGGCTGGTGGGGGGACATGGGCGGGGCAGCAGTAAAACCGGCAGGTAATGATGGAAACAACAACACAAGTTAAGGCATTACCTGGTTGATAACATCCTTCCAGTGATTGTTTAATTTGTATCCATCTTCTCGGTTGAAGTTTTGTCTATACCCTGGAGTCTACAAACTGAGTTGTAACTTCGGCCGCAGTTACGTTGGAGAAATAAAACGACACGTCTCGGACCGTGTTCGCGAACACAAGGCTGATCTGAAACATGGCAGAACCAATACCTCTGCCGTAGTGGCCATTGTTATAAAGCTGTAGGCTCGCATGATATTGTTATTTTCGGAGGCCAAGGACAAAACTTCAATCGAGAAGATGGATACAAATTAAACAATCACTGGAAGGATGTTATCAACCAGGTAATGCCTTAACTTGTGTTGTTGTTTCCATCATTACCTGCCGATTACTGCTAGCCCCGCCCACGTCCCCCCACCCCAGCCTCACGTCATCTTCTCCTAGCGCTCACGCGGCCCCCCTTCCTCTCCCTACCCCACACCCTCCCCTCTCTCTCTCCCCCCTTGCCTCCTCCCCCATCTCATACCTGTATAACCTCTTGCCACGGCAGCTCTCCCGCCGACTTCAGCATTTTCTTGCTGTGGTTGTCCCACCTGAAAATATCACTTATGTTGCGATCGAAACATCGTGATTTGTTTAATTTTATTTAATTTATACCTACGTGACTTTACCGAAAGAACCAAAGAGTATGGATTCCTGCAGTCACGAAAGCTTCAAATAAATATTAAAATAGTTTAGTTTAATTTGTTTATTTTTGAACAGTTTGTCTTTCCTGTCATTTTTTGTATTTTTTTAGTTATGTTCTGACCTGCCCGATTGGACAGCTGTGAAAACAGATCTTTGTAGCTCATCGATTTCATCCAGTGTAAATAAATATTCAGATTTAAATTCTATTGACCTCTGTGCGAGTCTATGGATTTCTGAGTTTGTGGGCCTCTGTGAGTGTATGGGTCTCTGTCTGAGTCTATGGATCCCTGTGTCAGTATATAGGGTCGCCGTATGAGTCTGAGTGTCTGAAGGAATGTATGGGTCCCTGTTGGAGTCTATGGGTTTCTGGTTCTGGGTCTGAGTGGGAATCTATGGTTCTCTGAGTATGGTTGTTTGTGCGAGTCTTAAGTGCACAAACTGAACTTAAAAAGGGCATTGAGGGGTGCGGAATCCAAGTTGACTATTAAGCTCCCCGCAGTGCAAGCCAGCTCTCTAGTCGTGTCATCATACAGCCCCTGTAATTCTTTATAATAATAATTAGACTTACTCCAGGAAAGCCACGCTGAGTCATAGTAAGGTCCTGAATTTGGTTTTTATTGTAAGATCTTTTCAATCAATGAATAACGAATGCTTACACAAGTGGGGGGAAACCGGAGCACCCGGAGAAAACAAACGTATGTGAAGGGGCAGCAGGCAGCATTTTAAACCGTACAGGTGACGATGGCGATGATCCCACTTGCTATAATGCCTTCTCCTGGCCAGTCAGATGCTTTCTCCTGGCCAGCCAGGAGAAGGCACCTCAATGTCCACGGGAAGGGGGTTTCACAATATTTACTGTGTGATCCACCAACCCTTGCTGCCTTCTACAGTGCTGGATCGCAGGCTTGCGTCACCACCTTCTGGCGAGTATTTGTAGTTATTATTTAAAGCTATATAGCACTCACAAGAATGACTCAAGAGGCGCGAGGAGCCACAGACATGCAGGAAGGAAGCCACGTGGTGAGCCAGCACCAACGATTGTCCAGGCTCTACGGTACTCTATGTATGGAGGCATTATTGGCTAATTAATAACGAGTGTTTGTACAAGTGGGGGAAATCGGAGCACCCAGAGAAAAGCCACGTGTGTGAAGGGGCAGCATTTTAAACCGTACAGGTGACGATGGCGATGAGTCCACTTGCTGTACTGCCTTCTCCTGGCGAGGCAGGTTATGCACCTCGACTTCCACGGGAAGAGGATTTCACAACATCATTGTGCGGTGATTTACGAACCCTCGCTGCCTTCCCCAGTGCTGGATTTGAGACGTGCACCACTAACATCAGGCGAATGATAACAACAACAATAACTATACTTATTACTTGGTAGCAACAGGCGAAAGCAAACAACAGGCAAATTATAACAGGCCAATTAAAACAGGCGAATGATAACAGGCAAATGAAAACAGGCGAATGATAACAGGCGAATGATAACAACAGGCGTATGTTTAGAACAGGCGAGTAATAACAACAATTATTATTTACACTTAGAACTTGATAACAACAATATTTATACTTATAACGTGATCAAGCAGGCCTCAGAGGTGCGAGGAACCACAGACAATCAGGAAGGAAGCCACTTGGTAAGCTGGCACCAACGATTGCCCAAGCTCTGTGACCCTATTGATACGTTTTTATCGACCAGATAGGGAGCGTTACGTGTGGGGGGGAAACCGCCCCCTTCGGTGCCTCCATGGTCCAATAGCTGGTCTTCTTGGCGCCACGGTCCCGAGCCCCCTAAAAGTTCCTCATGGAGCAAATCAACGGGTGGGCCATTGCCTTGTCAGGGCTCATTCATTGCTCCGGATCCCACCTGAAAATGCCAGGCGCAGATCCCCACATCATTAAAGCCACGGGTGCATTTATCCCAGATATAAACAATTGCAAACTATTTGACTATTTTTTTTTACTTTAACCAGGCAAGGCCCACTGAGCTATACAGCTCTCTTTCAGAAGCGGCCACACAATTACAGCTCAACAAATTGGCTTATTACGTGGACATTAGTAGCCAAATACTCTAAACATGTGCTAATAAATGTGGAGGGAAAACCCGGAGGATCCGGAGAAAAATACACGCGACCACGGGGAGATAGCATACAAACTCCAAATACAAAGGTGTCAGGGTAAGGATTTAATACACGACCTCCTGTATACCCTACAAAATAGTTAACATCTCGCCACCGTGGCGCCCAATTCTGATCACATGACATAGCAAAACGAACGTCGCGGTGCATAACAATAATTCAATTGGGCAATTACTGAGCGTTCATAAACGTGAGGGGATATAGGAGTACCCAGAGAAAACCCACTCGTGCAAGGGGGCAACCCTCTATCCCATGCAGACAGAGATGGTGCTTATCCCACTTGCTGTACTGCCTTCTCCTGGCCAGCCAGGATATGCCACCTCAACACCCACTACACCATGAACTTTGTGAACCGAGTTTAAATTTCTGGCCACGGCGAACATCAGTGGCTATCTCCCTCTTCCTCTCTCGTCCCTGCTATTATCTCCCTCTTCTTCCCGCGTCCCTCCCACTATCTACCTCTCCAATCCGTCCCACCATCTCCCTCTTCCTCCCTCGTCCCTCCCACCATCTCCCACTTCCTCCCCAGTACCTTCCACTATCTCCCTCTTCCTCCCACTTGGCTCTACTATCTCCCTCTTCTCCCGTCCCTCGCACTATCTCCCTTTTCTTCCCCCATCCTTCCCACTATCTCCCTCTGCATCTCCAATCCCTCGCACTCTCTCCCTCTTCCTTCCCACTATCACCTTCTTACTCTAACCGATCTGCCTAATCCTCCCAAATAACTCCCACTATCTCCCTCTACTTCCCCAGTCGCTCCAACTATCTCCCTCTTCATTCCCCTTTCCTGCCACTATCTCCCTCTTCCACCCCCTTCCCTCCCACCATCTCCCTCTTCCTCTCCCGTCCCCCCCGCTATCTCCTTCTTTCTCTCACATCCCTCCCACCTCCTTCCTCCCCCGTCCCTCCCACTATCTTCTCATCCTCCCCCATCCATCCCACGATCTTCCTCATCCTCTCCCGTACCTTCCGCACCTTCCTTATTTAACACCATCAGGTTCACAGACTCGCCCTCGCTTCTCCCAGTCAAATAGCCTAGCTTAGACACAACCCCCACCATGTTACACTGACGGCATCGACCGAGACAGCCAACAACTATCTGGCCGCCCAATTATCTAGTGAAGACGGCAGCGACCAAGTCGGCAAAGACGACAGTGCCGACGAGACGACTCCACTTCCCAGAACCTGCAACCACGAGCTCTCGCTCTCCGCTGCTTTTATCCGACTCGGCGCGGCCTGGCTCCGCCCTGACCGCGCCTCCCTTCTCCAACCCACGAGCGGGTTCCAGTGTCTTCCAGGGAGGGTCTCTGTGATCCTTGCCCCAGTGCCTCCGCCCTGCTGACAAACCCGCATGAGGCTCACTGGCGTGTGTACTCCCCGTCCACCGCAGTTACCGCTGCTGGACAACTATTACTCTACAGTTGTACTGCCCCTCTGTACCGTGCCCCCGAGCCATCAACACGGACTCACAGCATCAACAGACTCACACGATCAACAGACTCACAGCATCAATACGGACTCACACCATCAACACGGAAACAGGGTCAGTGAGCAAGATGGCGGATGAGTGCATACATGATGTGAGTGGTGGTGAGTTCAAGTTAAGCACCCAGTTTTAAATCTCATTTACTCCCACCACCACCACCACCACCCTACATACAACAGTCGGAAGTAAATGCCTACACACCCTACATACAATCGTCAGTAGTAGTGGGGAGAAGAGGGCATCAGTGGGGGCGAGTCATGAAGCGTTGAGAAGCCCTCAGATACTCCATAAAACCCCGAGTTTCATGGAGTATAATTTTCAGCATTACAGTTCCATTTTTTTTACGTTAACAAATGTCTCGCCATATATTACACCGTATAGGTAACTAGATTGGGCGAGGGATGGTCTTTTTTGTTGAACAATCAATAAAGCTACGGTGTTGTACTGTGCCCGTATCCGTGTACGGTACTGTGCACTAAAGGAAGAAAAATGGAGCGGCTGAACCTCACTGCCTCCTTACCGGAGGCTGTAAACATCAAGTGACCTGAAAACTGCGATGGGACGTGAAAGACAACATGGAGAGACAAGAGGGCGCCACGTGTGTTCTTCCATGGCAGCAGCAGCATCATCGCAGGCAATGAGGTTCAAATGGGCACAGGAACTTTGAGGTGGACCCACGAGTGTTTGAGCCACAGCGGCGTGCAATCGGCGACCTCTATACGCTTGGCGCAATCCGCATCGTCATTTCACGGAGCCCTTGTCCACTCGACGAGTGCGACGACGCCGTCCCACCGTCATTCGGCGCCTCGTGGTGACATCACAACAGCAAAGCGACAGGTGTTGTTTATTCATTTCTTGAGGCAATTCGAGGGCCCGGTTACATCGCGTTGTGATACACGCACACACCGTCAACATATACTACACCGGTTATAAAAAAAAAGCAGGGGATAGAAAGGTGGGGGAGCGGACCCGACCACAGGTATTGTTTAAAAGACGTCAAGCGGACCGGGGGTTTTAAATGCAAGTCCATGCGGACACCAACATCCGAACGATTGTACCAATAAATCCTGAACCTTCTGGAAGATTTCAGCTCCCGCTGGTTTGGATCAGGGTGATGTTGGGGCAAATTCCATTAATTGGGAAAGGTGGCAATCTTGCGGGAATGTCCTCGCCAGAGAAGAAACTTGTCGCTTCCATGTTTTATTTTCATCCGACGTCCCATTAGTGAGATCCAGAGCGTGACGGACTCATATGGAGTCGGCCTCCTGTAATTTTTCTGGTCTCATTCTCACCACAGGTGAAGGCAGAGCCACACATCAACGTGCCAATGGGGCCACGGTTGAAGTGGTGGGGCCACGGTTGAAGTGGCGGTGGCCACGGATCATGTGGCCTCTATGTATTTTCCATGTTGAAGGCCGATTGCCCCAAACATTGCCCGTCATATGCAGTGTCACTGAATAACGTGTGAAACATACTGTAGCATATACAAAATTGTATTTTCTTCATACATTAAATACAAAAAACACAATAAACATGAAATGCGTATAGGACATTTATAACTCTCTCAATGACCAAACTTGTATTTTATGAACACACTTATACGAGCAAAATATGACAAAAGTGTTCCAGATTTCAGTTTCAATTGAGACTGAAATCCGGAATCATTACCCCCTACTGACAGACTAATAATACCCGCTCGCAGGCCAAGTGCTGATTCACCTTGGGGCCTCGCCTGGTATAGAGGTCGTGGGTTAAATCCCGACGCCTGTATATCTGGAGTTTGCATGTTCTCCCCGTGACCGCGTGGATTTTTCTCTGGGTCCTTCGGTTTTTCCCTCCACATTTAGAAACATGCGTTTAAAAGTATTTGGCTGCTATATATTTCTGCGTGACAAGCCACTTTATAGCGCTTTCATTTGTGGCCCGGTCGTTCCTGAAAGAGAGCTATACAGCTGAGTGGGCCTTACCTGGTAAAATAAAAAGAGATTAGTTTTGTTAGTTTATTTTGTGCCACAGGGGGACAGCTACAGGGGGGGGGGGGGTGCCCATTAAAATGGTCGAGATGAGATGCAACTTAAGGCGCTTGTGACTTCCCAAAAATATTATTTATGGCAGGTTTTCACATCTAAACATCCCGGGTGGCATTGAAGCCAAGAGCTCCCACCCTAGGTGAGTAGCTACGAGAGCGGTGCTGTGCACGGCGACACGCCACTTTCTCCATCTGCCTGACTTGGTATTTTCTTTTTTGTTACTTAAATAAATGTTAATGTTTCGTTTTGTGTACGCGTGTATGTACACCGTTTGGGGAGCGGTGGTGCAGCAGTTAGCGCACTACGAACTCAGCCATCTGAGTACGTGGTGTGGGGTGTGTATAACATCGCAAAACTGGGGAGGACAAAGGCAGCCAGACGTGGGGCTGGCCACACAACCACTTCTGTGCCATGCCGGCCATCATAGGTGCTACCCGTTAACAGCACTTGCCCCAGCAATCTGTTAACGGCGATACGGAGTACCTTTGTCTTTTTGTGCAATTGTGTGCTTCTGTGTGCGACGCATGCGACGATGTGCATGTTTGTGTTTGATAAATGTACATCCGCAATGTGTGTGTGACGCGTATGATGCACGTGTGTGACGACGGTTGGAACAGCGATTCACGCACTGCCCTATCCACGCGGCGACCTCTCCTCAACGTCTCGAGCCTCGGCGGAGAGCGCCGCGAGGTTCGACTCCAACTCCGGCTTTCCAGGGACAAACCCCCCCCCCCAATGCCCCTCCCCCCAGGCCCATGGGGGGGGGGGGAAGTCGCTCCCCTCCCTCACTCCACGCTCAGGAACTTCCTCTTCTTCGCCGTGTTCATGTACGGTCGCCAAGGCCACTCCACCTCGGCGGTGGCCGCGTTGTCCAGCGTGCCCAGTTTAATCTCATAGACTGCGCGACACACAAAAGCAAAGATCCCCCCCATGCAGCCTTTAACAGACGGCGTGGGAAAAGCGCTGTTCGTGTGTTAGCATGTAGGAAAGCCAGCACGGCACACCAAGGGGTGGGTGTGGGTGGCCAGCATTACGTCCGATCATCTTTGAATTTACACATCGCATCCGGGGTGGGGGAATGCGAGTCGGGTCACGGTACAGCGAATGCGACCAGAGCAGCGACCCCACCGACTCAAGTTCCGATCCGCTCTACAAGTCACCCGCGGGCCACCTAGCCCGAGGCTAGACTCTTACATTCAGCCCATCATCCTCTCAGGGGTCGATAAAATTTACAACTACTTCGTAGGGAAGTCCACAAGGAATGTGGAATTTCCACCGCCTCTGCAGGGGTGTAAAGTGGAGACGAGTAACAATGTGTCAGGCAGACTTACGCTCCATCTCGAATCACGGTCCCACCTCCTTCAACTCGATGTCCTTGCCGTCGCGCTTGTAGACGTTGTGCCTGTTGGGAGGGGGGAAGGGGGGCACAGAAGTCACGGGAGGGGTCGCGGCAAGTCACACGGACGGCGCTGGACTCTCATTACGTGTCCTCGCAGACGTTTGCCAGTTAGAGGCCAGCGGCCACTCTGTTTAAAACTGCGGATGCATTAGCAAATGAACAACATTACGCGCCTTCAGCTTCAGAGATGGCGTTAAATAAAAACTCTGTGCTGTTGCTCGAAAACTAAAGTAAAACGAAACTATTTTTATTTTACCACTGAGCTATGTAGCTCTTTTTCACATAAAAATGTATAGCAGCAAAATACTCGAAATTCAAGTTTCTAAATGTGTAGGGAAAAACCCGGAGGACCCGGAGAAAAATCAAAGTGACCAGGAGGAGAACATGCAAACTCCGAATATACAGGCGGACACACAGCACCTGGCCCAAAAGTCTGCTCACTCTTTCCCATTCCGAGACATCTGCAAGTTGCTGGGTGGTAGGTGTCACGTTCACCGCTGAATCTCGGTACGCGCGAGCGGCTCGGCGTTAATTTTATTTATAGAGGCGTAGCGCTGCTGTTTTTAAAAGGCGTTGCCCTCACCGCAGAGAACCGTAGTGACACGACCGGCACTCTATGGAACATAACTGTGCCACACGCCCTCCCGCATAGTCTTATGGGAGCAAAAGGTATGTCTTCAGGTCAGAAGACGTACTTGAGTTTTTCTTACGGTTCCGTTTCGACGACGTATATGTACATCATGGAAATGAGAAAGGGTTATAGCCTATACGAGGGATCTTTGTGCTTTGGGGATGGGGGAGGAAGATGTGGGTGAGACTGGCACGGTGCCCGCACGCACCCTCTTTCCGAGTCGCGACGTGAAGTTGTGCATCACGAGGTGTTGGAATGCCTCGGACATCATGTCCACGTCCGGATGTCGTGCCGCATCACCACGCTCGAGAGTGTCAAGTACACCGTGGCATCGTACCACGTGTCACATGAACAGCATGCCGGAAAGTTAGACACACCACAGGTGTCACACAGACTGTACTGGAGAGTTAAACAGACTGCCCTTCCATCTGCGGCATCATACCACATCACACCACATACACAGTTAAAACACCACAATTCCATGTCTGCAGCGTCATACTACACACCGCACATCGTACGCACAGCTAAATACACCTCCATCCCCGTCTGTTGCACCGCATCACACACGTCACACCATGCATCACACCGGGGAGCGGGAGCGGAGTGGCTATCTCATTACACTACAAATCCGGTGACCTGACTTCGATTTCCGGTGTGTCCAAGCATCGACAGTGGGGAGACAAAAGGGGCCAGATGCGGTAATGACCACACCACCCACCCCGCCGTGTGCCCTGCCGGCCTTCGTAGGTCGCTCGACAAACAGCATTTGCCCTGACAGCCTGTTAAAGGCTACACGGGGGAGCTTTGTCGACTGCGGTGCGTGCGCGTGCCTGGCATACCGCGGTGCTCATGCAGGACGATGAAGTCGTTGACGGCGTTGGCGCAGCACGCCCACACCAGCGCCTGCAGCTTGTGGCCTCCGTGGTTCATCGGCTGAGCGTTCGGCAGGATCAGCTTCATCTCCTGCGGTGGTGGTGGGAGGGTGGTGGTGGTGTGGTAACATGACAGCAAGCGGTCACACGCCGAATCCGCTCTTCCCACCGGCGTCCGTCCCGGCCACGCTGCTTTCGCCCCCCCCACTTCCCCGCCCCCCCACTGTATCCGACTCGGGTTGTGTTGTTTGTTTTTTCCATTGCGGAAGCCGAGCCGAGCCGTGCCGGTATACGAGGTCGCCAAACCCCGTGTTGGCACAACTGGGATGCACCATTGGAAAAACTTTACTATTTTTATTTTACCAGGTAAGGCCCACTGAGCTATGCAGCTCTTTTCCAGAAGCGACCTGGCCACAAATCATAGCTCAACTAAGTGGCTTATCGCCATGTGGAAATTTATAGCAGCCAAATACTCTTAAACGGACGTTGATTCTAAATGCGGAGGGAAAAACCGGAGGACCTGGAGAGAAATCCACGCGACTCCTCGGAAAGAGGCACGCAACTCCAAATATACAGCAGGCATCAGGGTCAGGATTGAACCTGCGACCTCCTGGATACCAGGTGAGGGAGTTAACATCTCGCCACAGTGGCGCCCCCAATGGTACATCTTTCCGTGACCACCGACCGTGCGTAGTGCTACAGTAGATACATTTTCGATGAATGGAAGGGATCGGTCATCGCGAAAAGGCGGACTGAATCGCGAGGAATGAAGTTGACAAAAGCTGCATGCACCAAACCAAAGTGTCCAACGCTCCACCACTTACGACCCCCCCCCCCCCACACAGCCTCCACCTTTCATCAACAACCAGATTTCTTCTGGTTAACTCAACGGATGCGAGTTGTCTCACACTGCACAAGCCCGATGATTGGTCGACACGACTCGTGTGAGGTGCAAGGAACTGATTCTAAAGCCGATAGAGAACACGTGTGTGTGTGCGGTAATTTAGCAGTTAGCATGCTGCCCCACAAACCTAGTGACCCGAGGTTTATTTCCGTTCATGGCCAACACCAGTGGCGATTATCTGAACTGGTCCTGGGCCTCCCCTAGATCAACTCAGCCTCAAACGAGTACCTAGTGCGGTGTTTAAACATCATTACCAGAGAGATAAAGGTGGCCAGTTGTGGTGCTAGCCACCTACACCCTCGCAAACAGCACCTGTCCCAAAAACCTGTTAAGGCTATATGGGGGACCTCTGTCTTTGCGCGCTTGTACACATGCAATACACGAGGACCCACATTCCTCGTGTGACCCCAAACCCTGTAGCCCCTGTGACCCCGTGCCCGCACCTTGATGAACTGCTTGAGGAGGGAGCTGGGGTCGCGTGAGGTCGTCGCCATGATGTGTGGGTCCTTCACGCCGGCTCAGCGGTACTCGTCATCCATGTGGCTGCTCACTCCTACTGACACGGGGGGGGGGTGGATAGAAAGAGGTGGTAGATGGGGCAGGGGGGACGGAGAGGGTAGGTTATCATTTGCCATACTTCACCGTGCAGGTGAGTGAAGGTGTGTGTGTGGGTGGATGGATGGAAGGAGCGACCAGGAATGGTTGAGAATATCACTCTGCAGTGATCGCGTTGATTTTGTGTAGCGAGCTGAGCAATAATGAGACCTGGATGAGTCCCAATTGCAAGAGTGGGTGGGTGATATGGCAGGTGAGTGGGTAAATTGAGTAAAATGATGAGTGAGTGAATGAGTGCGTCAGTGCATGTTAAACCTCTTTGTTACAGCACGTAGCCAACCGTGGTAATCGGAAGTGTGACAAACTAACCACAAAAAGTAGTTCTCAAGAAATGAGTTTGTCAATCTAGACGATGATTTAAAAGTGCAAAGCTCCAGTGGCTTCCTAATATTGTAAGGAAGACCGCTCCAAAAGGAAGACTGCTCCAGAAGCACACGTTATGTGGTGACCACGGCCTTCATTCGACATTCCACAAAAATTTACGCCAGCCATCACACACACACACGGCCGACTCTTTTTCCACGTTCACGCCACGGGATTTTTCAAAGTCCACTTGGGAAGCAATCGCCGTGCAGTATTTACGGTCAACGCAACTGCGGCATTAAACCCATTAAACCGGTGGGGGGAGGGGGGTTGAGGGCCCGCCGTTCTCGAACCGCGAACCTCCGCGGCAAAACACGGTGCCACCGCTTGGCAGGAAGGACCGACGGCGAGCCGGGGATGCGCGCCGACTCGGCGTGTCTAGCGGGCGGAGACGCGCGACGCTTATCCCTCTGCCTCGGGAGTCTCTCGGGAAGGAAGAGAGAGAGAGATGCGAGGAGACGTGATGGTGAGGGATGTGAGATCACCCTCCCCTCCCTGGTCGAACTCCACGGCCTTCTGGAGTTCAAGCGCCTCCCACCGCAGGTCCGTAGGCAGCACCAGGTTTTCTTCGGTGACGACGTCAGGGGGACAGGGGGCAGTGGGTGGGGGGCGGGCAGGGGAGAATTAACAAGGAAGAAAAATCATGCGCACGCATGGATTCATTCGGAAACGCTTTCCAACGCGCGGTTGTCTTCTCGCCTGTATTGTCAGACCGTCTTGTCCCATCTTAGTCCGTCTTGCGTGTCTCATTGTCTCTAGATCCGTCTCTAGTCTGTCTTGCGTGTCTCAACGTCTCTAGTCTGTCTCGCTGTCTCTCGTCTGTCTTGTCGTCGCGAGCCCATCTCTAGATCCGTCTCGCCGCCCGTTACCATCGAGCGCCCTCTTGAGCTGCGCCTTCTCCTCTACGAGGACCTTCTTGGCCTCCTGCGCCTTGCGGTAGAGGTACTCGCCGTGCAGTTGCGCCTCCTCAGCTGCACCACCAAACAAAGACAAAGATCCCCCATGTAGCCTTCGACAGGACTGTCGGGTGCAAGTGCTGTTAACGAGCAGCACCTTTGATACACGAAGGGGGGTAGGTGGCCAGCACCACATCCGGCCGCCTTAATTTCCCCAGTGGCGATGTTTACACAACGCACCAGGTACTCATTTGAGGCTGAGTTGACCAAGGGGAGGCCCAGGAACGGAATCGTCAACAGTGTTGGCCGTGAGCGGGAATTGAACTCGGGTCGCTGGGTTAGTAGTGCAGCGTAGTGCTAATCGCGAGACGACCATAAACAACAACCGCCATTCGCCACGAAGTGGTGGAGATGTCACCACGGCGCTTGTGCCAGGCTACGTGCAGGTTAAGGCCACATGAAGCGTCGAACGCCCGCTGGCAGCAGGAGGTCACAGACAGACAGACCCAGGTTGCCATTGGTTGCTTGACTGAGATGACTGGCCGATGCACCACCTGTGCCCCCTACTGTGCTACACTACCGCTCCAACCTACACAAACTCTCTTGGGCTATACTCTTTGGTTCTTTCGGTAAAGTCACATAGGCATAAAATATAAAATAAATTAAATCACGACGTTTCGGGCACAACACAAGCGTCCATCATCAGGTGGGACAAACCACAGCAAGAAACAATTGCCGACGTGGGCAAAAGAGCTGCTGTAAACAAGAGACTATATAGGTAAGAGAAGGGGGGAGGATCAGGGAGGAGAGATAGAGAGGGGGGTATGAGGGGAGTGCTGAAGAGAGCGGGGCTGGGAGTGGGAAGCTTAAGAAATTAGAGATGCAGAAAGTTAAGGCAACACCATAAAGCAGTTAAGGTTTTACCTGGTTAATAACATTCTTCCAATGATTACTCAATTTGTATCCATCTTCTCGGTTGAAGTTATGTCTGTGTTTATATATCTGGATGGCTTGATGAACAAACCTTTGATAGTAGCCCGAAGGTTTGCAGAGCGGCACCACGATACTCCTAGCGACGTCGTTGATTAATGTCTGTAATTAATATCGATGGTGAATCTCTGTAATTAATATCGATGATTCGATTTCACGAGAACAGATTCCACAAGAATCGATTCCACAACTATTTTAGTAAAGCGAAGTACGCGATTCGATTCAAACGTGTTCGTTCCGGTCTCATCAGAATCGGTATTGATTCTGTGCTGGAGGAATCCAATGAGCTATAAAGCTCTTTGATCAAAGATGTGCCAGTAGGGGGCACGGGGTCATAACGTCACAACAAACAATACAAAAACGATAGGAGTGCAAAGGGAATGGTAGCAAACCACTAAAAATAGATGAAATAAACCATATAAGTTCATACTCTTTGGTTCTTTCGGTAAGAAGTCTCGCTCTCCGTTCCACCCACTACAACTGGCGTCAGAAGTAGCCAAATAGTAAGATGAATCGCTATAATGGAGACGCGAAGAAAAACTCGTACCAGGGCTCCAGTGGAAGAGGAGGACGACTCAACACCACTGGGGTTGGCAGCCCCGGAAGGGGGAGGAGAAGCGACGACGGCCGAGCTGCTCACTGCCCGGCCGCCCGGCGGCTCACCACCGTCGGAGAGGGCGCTTCAGGTGGCTCACTCCCGCCTCGCCCAACTCCTGCACGCGGCGGCATCCATCCTCGACGAAATACATCGCGGGTTATAACCACAACAAATATAATCACAATCACTGCGACCATAATCGCCGTAACCACAAATATAATCATAACCACCAGCTACATAACCACAAGTATAAACACTACTGCCACAAATATAACCATAACCACCACAACCATAACAACCAACATAACCACCACAACAACCACAATGATGCTGATACACTCTCACACCATGTGGGTCCCCTTGTCTCCTTGTGTCTCCCTGTGGGTGAGTGGATGGGTTGGCGAGAGAGTCGGTGGGTTGGCAAGAGAGTCGGTGGGTTGGTGAGAGAGTGGGTGGGTGGCAGAGTGAGTGACCGGTGGCAGAGTGAGTGACCGGTGGCAGTGGGTGACCGGTGACTAAGTGGGTGGATGGCAGTGGGTGACCGGTGACCAAGTGGGTGGGTGGCAGTGGGTGACCGGTGACGAAGTGGGTGAGAGAGTGGGTGGCTGAGTGGGTGGCCGCGTGGGTGGCTGAGTGAATTGGTGAGTGGATGAGTGCCAGAGTGGGTGGGTGAATGGCTGAGTGGGTGGGTGAGAATCAGTATGTTTTTGCTGGAGGAATCCGATGAGCTATGAAGCTCTTTTTCATAGATGCCCAGAGAGTGGCTGAGTGGGTGGCTGAGTGAGTGTCGGTGGGTGTGAGTGGGAATGAAATCTAACCTGCACCTCTGCATTGCAAATCCAGCGAGCTAACGCCCTGCGTGTGGTGGGGTAAAGTGTGGGCATGGCCACTTTGCTCCAACACGTCCGGACCAGCGTGGAAGAGTAGACCAAATACCTCTATATAGCGGCCTCTAGTGGATGCCTTTTCCAGCAGCAGGCGATTCGCATCCACAACAAACCCGTCCCTCCAGGGATAAAAACACACGGCAGTCTGGGAGTGCCTCTCATCAGCTATGGCTCAACACGAGGGCCACTCTGGAGCCGGTTTCCACCGTCAGCGCCTCATCAGCAGCAGCAGGGCCGGGCTCTGCTTGAAGCAGCGCCGTGAACTCAGCAGGCGTCTAGGACGTGACGGCTGTGGCCCAGGCGCCTCCTCCTCTGTCTCCCCCCACCACCGCCGCCACTGCTGATGTGTGCACACCGCGCGAGGTTCTCACCTTCAGGCTGAGTCGACGTAGAGGAGGCCCAGCGAGCCGCCGCTTCAGAAGCTTTCGCGAGCCACTGACGGTGGCCGTGAGCGGGAAACCAAATCAGCCGCTCGCCACCCACAATCCACAGCGCGCGCCGCCTCCACTCGCCCCCTGCCTGACTGTAAGTAGCAGCGGGGGGAGGGGGGTGGGCAATGGGGGCGGAGGGGGGGGGGTTTGAGGGGGAGCATGGGCGGGGGTTGCCAGGGGGGGCAAGGGGGGTCGCGAGGGGGGGGATGCTTGGGGGGGGGGGGTTGTGAAGGGGGAGGGGCAGGGGGGGAAAGAGGGAGCATGGGGGAGGAGCTTAGGTGAGGGGGAGGAGCTAATGGCTATTACACCACGCCGCGTCTCGCGCCACGTGCTTCCCTTGGCAGTTTGGCCGTTAGGCGTGGAACCGAGCTGTGGGTGAGTGGTGGCGGTGGTGGTGTGAGTCTTTCTATGTGAGTCTGTGTGTGAGTCTCTCTAAGTGAGTCTGTGTGTGAGTCTCTCTGTGTGAGTCTGTGTACGTGTGTCTGGGTCAGTGTGAGTCTGTGTGTAGCAGTGACCCGGTCTCAAATGAGTACCTGGTGCGATGCGTAAACATCGCCACTGGGGAGACAAAGGCGGTCGGGCGTGGTGCTAACCACCCACCCCTTCGTTTACCGTGCCGGCCTTCATACGTACTGCTTGCTAACAGCACTTGCCCCTACAGCCTGTTAAGGCTCTATGAGGATCGTTGTCTTTGGTGTCCTGTATTAGCAGGAGGAGGAGTGGTGGTGTTAATGTTGGTGGTATTAGTGGTGGTGGTGTTAGTGATGGTGGTGTTAGTGGTGGTGTTTGTGGTCTTAATAATGGTGGTGTTGGTGTTAGTGATGGTGGTGTTAGTGGTGGTGGTTGTTCGAGGTATTGTTGCTGGTGTTAGTGATGGTGGTGTTGGTGGTATTAGTGGTGGTCGTGTTAGTGATGGTGGTATTATTGGTGGTATTATTGGTGGTAGTGTTAGTGGTGGTAGTGGTGTTGGTGGTGGTGGAGTTGATGTTGGTGGTGGTGTTTTTAGGGTTCGTAGTGTTAGTGGTGGTGTTAGGAGTGGTGTTAGTGCTGGTGTTAGTTGTGGTGTTAGTTGAGGGGAGCGGTAGTGTAGCGGTTAACGTGCTGCGCTACAAACCTGGCGACCCGGGTTCGATTTCCGCTCACGGCCAACACCAGCAACGATTATCTGAACCGGTCCTGGGCCTCCCCTAGGTAGACTCAGCCTCAAATGAATACCTGGTACGATGTGTAAACATCGCCGCTAGGGAGACAAAGGCGGCCAGGCGTGGTGTTAGCCACCCACCCCCTCGTGTGCCATGCCGACCTTTATAGGTGCTCGCTAGCAGAAATTGCCCCTACAGTATATTCAGGCTATACGGGGGATCTGTCTTTGTTAGTGGTGGTGGTGTTAGTAGTGGTGTTAGTGGTGGTGCTAGTGGTGGTGTTTGTCGCGGTGTTGCTGGTGTCCGAACAAAGGAGCGACGCTCACAACAACGACCTTTGACCTGGGCGGCTGAAATGTAGCACGTTGGCACAGTCATCTCAGTCAGTCAACTCTTGGCACCTGGGTCTGACCTGTGACCTGTCAGTGAGCCTTCAGCATTTCACGTGGTCTCAAAGTGCACCTGGCCTGGCATTTGCTGCTGCTTAGTGGCAAATGGCGGTCTTTGTTGTTTTTGTTGTGTTTCGTGTTGTGGGTGAGTGGTGAGGTTGTGAGTCTGTGATGATGATGTGAGTCCGTGTTGATGATGAGAGTCCGCATTGTGACATGACGCGTGTTTAGACATGAGTATTGTCGCACACCATCGGTTTTGTGTGACCCTCACCTGCGTCTCCCGCTCTCCACGCAGAGACCCGGACCGTGCGAGAAACGCAGTGAGCTCTGAGCACCCTACTCTGCAAGTTGCTGCCATGGAGGTACGTGTGGCTCTTCAGCTCGTGTGGTAAAATATGGGTGGACGTGTGTTTTCCCCTCGACTTGTGCCTACCTGTCACCTACCTGTATACCTGGATGTGCTTCTCCTTGTCCGCCTGAGTATGTGTATGTCTATCAGAGTGTGTCTCCGAGATCCTGTTGGTGTGCCTGCCTGTCTACGCGTGAGCATTTACAGCACTATTATCTATCCACTGATGAATGAGAATGCCTTCCTCCCTGAGACCTTGCTACCCCTCAAATGCTGTGATGGAATAATCCGCCAAGCGCCGATTTTGTCGCACCATCTCTCTGGTGGCTCTCCTCTCCGATGTGTTTCCTTCCTTGGCTGCCGCTCCGTTATTATTCTTCACTATCAGCCATTGTTGTCCCTCCTTGCCATGGCTCGTCATGCCCGATCCCCAATCACTCTTTAACAATTTGAACAATCCCTGCGTGTGACCTCAAAATCCACGCATCTTTCATTGTTAATCCAAGCATGGCATCTGATATTGGCCAAATATTCCAATGCTGAGAAACGACAACATCTCGGCAGGACCCTCCTGATTGTGGAGCCCAGGATCTCAGAGATGCTGGCTCAGTGCTCGCCTTCTGCACTTGCTCCAACATCTTAATCAAGCCTATGTGGTGGACCTTTGTCTTTGTGTGTGTGTAGATGAGCCGAGCTGGAGAGGCTCGGAGTAACGACACGTCTTGCACCACGTGGAGTGCGCTGTCCTCAGACGGCACCGGCTCCATCTGTAGCAAATCGCCGAAAGGTAAGAACAGTAATGAGGGACGTCACAGTGGCCACGGTAAATAGTGGGACATCATGATGGCCATGTTGCATGGGGGACGTCACAGTGCCTTTGGTGTATGAGAGATTTTATGGTGATTGTATGGGTGATATCAAGATAGCAATGCTACATGGGGGACTTAATGGTAATCATGTTTTGATTTAAAGCTTTCGTGGCTGCAGGGATTCATATTCTTGGTTCTTTCGGTAAAATCACGTAGAAGGGCAACAATAAAATTATAAAAATATAAAACAATAAAAATCTCACGACGTTTCGACTGCAACACAAGTAATCATCATCAGGTGTGAAAACCACAGCAAGAACCACAGCAAGAAAAATTGAAATTTTCTTGCTGTGGTTTTCACACCTGATGATGATTGCTTGTGTTGCAGTCGAAACGTCGTGAGAATTGTATTATTTTATTATTTTATTGTTTCCCTTCTACGTGACTTTACCGAAAGAACCAAGAATATGGTAATCATGTTGCATTAGAGACTGCATCATGGTTGCCATGTTACATGGGGGACTTCATGGTGGCCATGTTGCATGGGGATAATTATCTGTGCTCTGGCCTCAGTACTGAAACAACATCAAACGCTTTCAGAATTGCTTCTGCGGCCATCTTGAATGCTCTTCCAATATTAGGAAACCACTGAAGCTATCCGCGTTTAAATCATCAAGTTTGACAACTAATATCTATACTCATTCGCTCTTTCGGTAATGTCACCTAGGTAGAAATAAAATAAAACAAATCACGACGTTTCTATCGCAACACAATCAATCTTCATCAGGTGGAACAACCACAGCAATAATAAAATGCTGAAGTAGGTGAGAGAGCTGCTGTGGCAAGAGGTTATCGGTAAGAAAGGGGGGAGGAGCAAGCGGGGGAGAGAGAGGGGAGCTGCGTGAGCGCTAGGGGGAGAAGAAGTGAGGCTGGGGGGGGACGTAGGCGGAGGTAGAAGTGGTAAGCTGAGTATGGGACATGGTGGGAAAGTAAATCTGAAAAATCTACTAGTACCTGGCGCGTGTGATGGAAACAACCACAACCAGTTAAGGCTTTACCTAGTTAAAAACATCCATCGAATGATTGCTCAATTTGTATCCATCTTCTCGGTTGAAGTTATGTCTATGTTTGTATATCTGGATGGCTTCATGAAAAAACCTTTGATAGTTACCTGAAGGTTTGCAGAGTACCTTGGTCTCGGAAAAAAACAATATCACGCGAGCCCACAGCGTTATAACAATGGTCAGACACGGCAGAGGTATTGGTTCTGCGATGTTTCAGATCTGCCTTGTGTTCGCTAACACGGTCCGCGACATGTCAATTCGTTTTCCCAATGTAACTGCTACCGCAGGTACAACTCAGTTTGTCGACTCCAGGATATTGCATGTCAGGATGGGATTAGATCACGGATTTTGTGTACTGTATTGAATCGGACTTGGATCTTGTGTTTGTTTAAGATTTTGGAAATATTTTTGGTAACACCTGCTATGTATGGTAAAGTGATGGTCTTGATAGGCGTCTCAGTGGATTGTTTCTACATGGTTGGAGAAACAGCTTTGCGAATAATGCTGTCCCAGTACCCATTCATCTTAAGAGTCTGGTGTACGTGTTCCAGTTCACTGGCTTGGTGGTGTTGGTTGCAAATGCAGTGGCCCTATGGTGTAGTGGTTTGATGAGGGAATTCTTCTGCGCTGGATGGTGGTGGGAATTAGGTTTTAGATAGGTCTCTTCTCAAACAAAACATCCAGGAATTAGTAGCTTACCATCATTCTCCACTTCCATGGTGAATTTGATGGATGGGTGTATGGAATTTATGTTGTTGAGAAATTGATTCAATGTTGGCAGGCCATGTGGCCAAATGACGAAAGTGTGATCTACGTATCTCTTCCACAAGGAAGGACGTTGGGTGCATGTCTGGATGACATCAGTTTCAAATTTCTCCATGAAAACATTCGCTATCACTGGTGATAAGGGGGGACCCATGTGGGTACCTTCATTTTGTTTGTAGAAAGTACCATTCCTGGTGAAGTAAGTGCTGGTTCAGCGTTTCTACTGCTGCATGCATTTTTTTTCCGCCTGAGGACGACCGCTTGTGTTGCGATCGAAACGTCGTCATTTATTTTATTTTATCCATATCTGACTTTACCGAAAAAAACAAAGAGGAAGTGTTAGTAAGGCAGTTCCTAACCAAAGTTGGTACATCAGCATTCAGTCCATGTTGGACCAAGTCTTCAATTATTGCTAAGGTGTCAGGTACAGGAACCTTGGTGAACAGAAAGACTACATCAAAGCTGACGAGCAAATCATCTGGGGACAGTGAAATGCCTTTGATTAGAGAGATAAAGTGAGCTGAGTTTCATACTGCTGAGGTAGTCTTGCCCGTGAATGGAAGCAAGGTCTCAGACAGAAATTGGGCCAGTTTGTAGGGAGGTGAGTTGATAGTGGAAACGATGGGTCGAAGTGGAGTATCTTCTTTATGGATTTTTGGAAGACCATATAATCTGGGTGGTCTATTAGCAGAAGGTTTTAGGGAGAACTGCTTGAATGGTTCGATTAGAGAAGTCGAATTGGTAATGATATTGTTTGTTTTTAAAGCCAGGCAGTTGGTCGGATCTTTGTTGATTTTGGTGTAATTGCTATCATTAAGAAGGTCCTGGATTATGTTGCTGAATGTGGTTTTATCCATGACGACAGTAGCATTGCCCTTGTTGGCTGAGAGGATGACTTTGTCCTCTCTATTTTTTAATTTGGTGAGTTCAGAGCGCTCGTCCTTGCTGATGTTATTAATAGGATTCTTAGCATTTTTAAAGATGGTGGCAATTTTAAATCTTGCCACGTCTGTCGGGATGTGTCCCAAGCCTTTGAGGGCTACATCTACCTGGGTTTTTATATCATCCACTGGGATGTGTTTGAGGGTGACAGCAAAATTCAGCCCTCTAGCTAGTACCGATTTTAGGCTATCGGAGATTGTGCTGTTACTCTGATTAATAGCAGTCTTTTTTATGTGTGGATCTGGTTTCTTTTTTGACAAGTTATTGAATTTAGCAATAAGGTTAACCTTGCATTTGGAAGACATTGTTGTGGCAGAAGAAGCAGTCATGTTATCTACAAGGTTCCAATCAGATGCGGACATTTTATCTGTTAATGTTAAGTGTGATTGTAGGAGACATTTGTCTAAATTATCAAGTTCAAGCCGGAGTAGTCTTATCCTCTCTGAGATTAGAGAAAGGCTAGCTCTGAATAAGATCCGTTTAGAGTTGGGTTAAGTGACAGAAGCAGATGTGAGTTTAAATGTGGTCGGTATTATCTTGTTGTTGCGGCATCTCTTCAGAAAGGTG
This sequence comes from Petromyzon marinus, assembly GCF_048934315.1. Taxonomy (NCBI): domain Eukaryota; kingdom Metazoa; phylum Chordata; class Hyperoartia; order Petromyzontiformes; family Petromyzontidae; genus Petromyzon; species Petromyzon marinus. The sequence goes on from NW_027423102.1 coordinate 1,478,996, forward strand.
AGTGACTCGATCATGTGAGCCTTCTTGTCTCGCAGTCTGTTAATGGTTCTAACAGATGTGTGGAACCTATTTGCGTGGTTAGTTTATTAACCTTCCCCCACACTGTTGATTAGCACCATTGGCTACATGCGGTGCAAAAGAATTTCAACATACATAGCTGGGATTGGCAAAAACATCCCAATCCTGAAATATTTACTCTATAAATTGCTCAAAAGTTTGGTTCACACACCTGTTGTTGTTATTCTCCTCGTGCCTACAGAAATCCTGGCTCACTTTGGCCCTCACTTGACCGACCGCGAAAAGCTGGAGCTCGCAGCCATGCAAGAAGTGTGGTACTTTGCCCTCGACAACAAACCCAAGGGATGCAACAGGCATGGATATGATGACGACGAACGTAATTACATTCTGGTGAGGCTCACCACAAAACTACAGCCTTGGGGGCGGTCACAGGGCCCAGAGATAGCGGGGTTTGTGGCTTCTTATTATTGCACCTGAATTACCAACCAGGGCACACACCAACGCGCTTCAAAATCAGAATGTTTAATCCCGAGTAAAGCCCTTTTAGATAAGAAGCAATTTTTCAAGGGAATCTTCGCCAGCAGACAGTATCAAAGCATTCGACAATTACACCCACTCACACACTTACTCACCCACCCCCAGACGCACTCACTTGCTGACTCACTCACTCATTCACCCACTCAATCACTCACCGACCCACTCGCCCACTCACCAATGCACTCACCCGCACACATCTGAATCAGAAGTTTATTTCCCGAGTAAAGCCCATTGAGCTCAGAAGCTCTTTTTAAGGGTGACTCAGCCAGCAGACATCTGAGCATTCCAAATTATGGTTAAAAATAACTTCATAATTCCAAGCAATTTTTTTTGTTAAAATTACATTCGCACTTCTTAAATGTTGTGATTTTAACAATAGTCAGTTTAAATGATTGTACCTTTTGTTCAGTTCCGACATGATCACCTCCACTACCGCTATGAGGTGCTCAAGATGATTGGGGAAGGAGGTCAAGGCCAGGTGGTCCAGTGCCTTGACCACAAGAGGAACACCCTGGTAGCTGTAAAGATCCTGGTGTCACCGTCGAGGTAAGACTTCAGAGACGTGCCATCACGAGGCCGACGTTAAGTCCATTGCCGTGCAATGCGGTGGTGACACTCATGCTTCACAGCGAGAAGGGGGGCCTTGGTTCGGCTCCTGACTCGGGCACCATCGTGTGTGGAGTGTGTACCTTCTACCCCTGTTCTGCATCGGTTCCTTCTAGGTACTCTGGTTTTTCGTCTCTAAAGCTTAAAATACATACACACACAGTGTGAACTGGTATCGGCCAAAACATCCCATTTCTACAAGATTACCTCCACATTACAGTAAGTCATCATTTAATGCTGTAGATACATTCATGAAAAGTTCCGCGTTAAGCGAAAAAGCATTGAGCGAAAAAAATCTCTCCATAAATAATGTAACAATAAAGTTTGGCGAGATGCAATGTATGCATACACTGTGAGATGATGAGACCAATAACTGAGGCTATGCTATAGTAATAGGTTTTACCCTTTTAACTGGCACAAAAACTGACACCTTCTTTGGTTCTTTCGGTAATGTCACGTAGAATGAGAATAAAATAATAAAATAATACACTAAAATTCTCATGACGTTTCGGCCACAATGCAAGCGGCCGTCTTCAGGTGAAAGTTACAGACCTGTCGGGACAACAGAGCTCAACACACCCGAGACGGCTTTTCTTAGAGCTTAGTCTCCACTGGTGTTGGACCAGAAGAGTGGAGACTAGGCTCTAAGAAAAGCCGTCTCGGGTGTGGACCAATCAAATTCAAGGACAGTGCATATTATTATCAGAGTTGTCTCTTTTGTTTGCATTTTGACTGCTTGTGTTGTGGTTATTGCAAACATGATGCCTTGAATAAAGGTGTCAGTTTTTGTGTCAGTTAAAAGGGTAAAACCTATTACTATATCTTGTTACTGGCAAAGGAGGTCTCATAATGAGGCTATGCTGTCACGTTACTTTTATCATTCCGAGTACTGTATCATACCGCTCAACAGTGCAGCTCAAAAAAGTATTTTGTTGTCGACTACTCACAAACCACGTTATGATGGGCGTATTCCGTGTTATAATGGGTGCGTATCTTGTTAGAATGTGCGTGTTCCATGTTGTAATGGTCGCGTTTCTTGTTACAACGGACACATTCTGCATTGTGTAAAAAGTGTTGAAGAACCACGTTATAACGAAAACGCGTTGTTTTAACGGGCGTTTGCATTTAGTTTTCCCGAATGACCAATCCGATTTGAATGGCTCTTCACCTTCAAATCCTATTGGGTACCCTACGCCAGCTCCTGCGCCCCGTATGGTACCAATGAGAGTCGAGAACGCTACTCTAGCTCACAATGCCGTTAGACCTGGTGAAAGTATATTTAATTATTAATTCTGAATAGCATTTGCCTCTGGGTGACCCTTAAGCAAGTGTAAGTTATTAATTTGTGGACTTCCTCTGCGCAGCTCCAAGGAAGAAACATTGCAGAGGATGGAGCTCCAGATAGCTCTGGAACTTCAGAGTGAGGACAGCAATGAAGATTACAATGTCATCAAAGTCCTAAACAGCTTTGATTTCAGGGGACACCACTGCCTTGTCCTGGAGCTGTTGAAGTATGTACCGCGTGTTCCATCTCCCCCTCCCTCCGCTAATAGCATGGTTAACTGATTAACTAAACAAACTTTTTTGTTTTCGTGGGAAAGTCCACTGACCTATTAGTTATTTTTTTGTAAGCGACCTGCCCACAAATGATAGCTTAACAAAGTAACTTATCACGTGGAAATGTATAGCAGCCAAATACTATGAATGCATGTCGATTCGAAATGTGGAGGGGAAAACCAGAGGACCTACAGAATAATCCACATGATCACAGGGAGAACATGCAAACTCCAAATGTACATGCGTCAGGTTCGGGATCAAACCCCACGACCTTACCAGGCGGAGTTGTTATCTTCTCCCCATGGATAACCCTCTACCACCTGGCAAAAATGCCAATGAAATCAAGTTGTCAAGTGGGCAAATGAGCCAACTAATTTGGTTCATCGACAAACCAACGACCTGAACCTACACTGAACTATGACTCTGAATATTGGTCGTGAACATGCACGAACAATATTAAGATTGTTGTTAGCAGAATCAGCACAGCATTTAAGGAGATGACACTGACACTGTGTTGGTGTTGTTTCTGCTTTTGTCTCTCTCACAGGGAGAGCCTTTATGATGTGATGAGAGAATCGGGGTTCCGGTTGGACATGGAAATGGTGAAAAGTTATACCAGGGGAATCCTCATGTTCCTGTCCCACATCTCTTCCAGGAACATAGTTCACGCGGACATCAAGCCAGTGAGTGGACACAGCATTCAGTATGATTTTGTTGCAGAGGCGTATTGTTAGTAGGGAATCGTTCCACGGAGAAAACCGGCCACATTAGTCACAAGGTCTATGCGTTCGCTGTTTCCATCTAACTGGAAGGAGGCAGGGTCATTGTACCCCTGGTGAAGATAATGCGGTATGAATTAAACTGTAGTGTAGAGTCGTGTCGGTATTGGGGACTCACCATAGACAAAACCGGCAACGTTGATCACAGCGTTGCCCCAGTCCTTCGGAGACAGAAACTGGAGCAAATAAAGACTATTTCCTAAGTGTGCCAAACGTGTATTTTGACCTGACAGCTGCCCGTTGTCGGCTTCCACACTGCGAATGGAAAACTTCCGAAGACAAACGCGCGGTGGATAGCGTCATGGAATACGCGAGCTCTCATGTGTAGCTTTTGGTCCGTAACCCGTTAAAGGGCACTCTTGCAGCTGTGAGCTCAATGCACTCTCCTGTCAGAGGAACCATGATCAGTTGTCAATAGAGCTGCCCTCCTTTACTTCGATGGTCCCTTAGAGTGCTTTGAACATGAGCCTCAAATCAAATCTCTTTTCTAGATGCAATTGAAAGGGGCAACCCCCAGTAATAGCTGTCAACAAACATCAAATGTTGCACTTGACTGACGCTCGTTGACGGCACTACGCCTCGTCTAGTTCCCCTGTTTAGCGTAGGTGGTGGTACGTGATCGTTCCACTGCTGGCTGAATGTTATCGGCATAACCTCTGCATTTGAATTCATTCTGCCCCTTCTCCTGCAGGAAAATGTTCTCATCAAGGACACCGTGACCGGCACTGTGAGGGTCACGGACTTTGGCACGAGCTTTTTTGTGGAAAGTCAACGTGAGTGACCTCTCCTGGGTGTGTGAGCGTCTGCGTGTGGGTGTTTGTCTGATTGTGTATATGTGTGAGTATCTGCGTGTCTGTACATGTGACTGTTCATGTGTGTGATGAGGATGCTGTTTAAGAAACAGTGAGTACACAAACACATATATGTGTTGTTCTTGTGATTGGTGTGCAGCTATGAATGTTGGTGGGACTCTGGAATACTCGGCTCCGGAGCTGCACTTGGGCTACAGCTTGACCTGTGGCGTAGACATGTGGGCGCTGGGTTGCACGGTGGCGGAGTTGGCGACGGGCAGGCAATTATTTCAGTCCGACAGTGACAAAGATTACCTCCCGCGCTGCATTGAGGTATTTCCCACTGGGCGTCCATCCGCTCGTGATGCCCCTCTCTTTCCTTGGAGTCGTGGGTTTTGGGGGTGGCAGGAGGGGAGGTGGCCACTTAGTGATCTGGCGAATAGCGGCCGTCGTATGTTGTGTATGAGTGTACACGTGTCCATCTTGTACGTGTGAGGGGAGCAGTAGTGTAGCGGTTAGCATGCGGCGCTCATGGCCCACACTAGTGATGATTATCTGAACCGGTCCTGGGCCTCCCTTAGTTAGACTCAGCCTTAAATGAGTACCTAGTGCAGTGTGTAAAATACCTGGGTCAATGTGGCCCACCACCCCCTGTCTCTGTGTGCCATAATGCTTGCCCTCAACAAGCGCTGCTGCTGTTGTTACGCTATACTAACATCACTTGCCCCTACAGTCAGCCGAGGATACACGGGTGACCTTTGTCTTTGTCTCAACCATGTGCAGATTCTGGGAATGCCTCCACGATACATGGTGAATTCAGCTCCCGACAGAAGGCAGTTTTTTGGTGAGTTAAAGGGTGGTGCGAGTGACGGACCGGATTCAGTTTTAAGAAGAGGCCTGCGGCTGTTGTTATTTTTTTGGTGGGAGGGGGGGGGGAATGGCCTCTTTTTATTTTAAATTCCTTGGGTGAGTGGGTGGGTAAGTCGGTGTGTGGGCAAGTAGGTTGTAGGGTAAGTGGGCGAATTGGTCAGTGGGTAAGCGGGTGGGCGGGTGAGTGGGAGGTGGTTCGGTGATTGGGTAGGTGAGTGAGTGATTGTGTAGGTGGAAGAGTGGGTGGGTGGGTGAGTAGGTTGATGGATGGGTCAGTAAGTGGGTAAGTAGGTGACGTGGTGGTTGGTGACTGCATCTGTCCCGCTGTGCATGGCTCCCGCAGACCGTCAAGGGAAGATGTTGTGCCCAGGCAAGAAAAGGGTACCGGGGAGCTTCCCACTTGAAAGTGTGCTCAAAAGCCACGACCCGGCGTTTGTGGAATTCGTCAGCTTCTGTCTGCGGTAAGACACACCCACCACCCCCTCCCAATGAGGATCCCCCCCCCTCCAATTGATCGGCGATCACTCTCCACCGATCGCCAGGAAAATGTGGAGCTGAGTGGGACTGCCGATGTGCAGTACCACCGGTGTCAAGATCGCCCTCTGTGGAGGATGGGGAGGTCCGTGCAAGACGCTGCTGGCCAATGCGATGCTCGGGGCATTTTTAGTCTACTGGGCATCAGAGGATTGCCACTGTTCCTGCTGCTTCCGCTGCTGCCGTGCATTCCTGACCTTGTAGGAGAAGGGAAGCAACTTCAATGCTCTCACCACGCTTCTCTCACTACGTTTGGCGCGTGTGTCTCCCACGCGTCTCTCAACAGATGGGTTCCGGATTCTCGTATGACGCCAGCGCAGGCGCTGGATCACAGCTGGCTCCGGACCGCGGCCACCAGCACCACCAGCAATGCCACCACCACTGCTACTCCTGGCCGTGTCCAGTGCTTTGGAGCTGCTGAACGACGGTAACCCACATTCTGCTGACCAATTTTCAAGGCAGTCCATAGAGAGGTGTGGGGCCCAGGGCAAGTCACAACTCCCACATGGAGAAAGTGGCCCAAGTATGGGCATCAAACCCAGGTCCCTCTTTGGCTGTGAGTTCCAGCCCTGCCGCCCACAAACTAACACACGGAGAGTTCAAATCTCACCTGTACATTCGGTTATATACGGATGTATTTTTATAATTGCTTTCTGGGTGAGGACAAATAATGAAGTGGCCATATCTTTGCCATGTAGGTAACCCTTCATCCACTGTGACATCGCCAGCTCCCCCCCTCCCCCCCGATGGTGGGGGAGGGGATGGCTGCGATCTCTGCTGTAGCAGTAAGTTGGAACAATGTCGTGCGCATATCTTCACAGAGCGGAGCAGGCGCTGCCCCCATTCTCTTTGCTCGCCTGGGCCTCTGATTGGAGGCTGAAGGTTGTGGAGGAAGAGGAAACCCAGGTGGAGGAGCTGGTGTTGCAGGAGGAAGAGACCCTGGTGGAGGAGCTGGTGGTGCAAGAGGAGGAGACTCTGGTGGAAGAGCTGGTGGTGCAGGAGGAGGAGACCTTGGTTGAGGAGCTGGTTTTGCAGGAGGAGGAGGCCTTGGTGGAGGAGCTGGTGGTGCAGGAGGAGGAGACTCTGGTGGAGGAGCTGGTGGTGCAGGAGACCTTGGTGGAGGAGCTGGTTTTGCAGGAGGAGGAGACCTTGGTGGAGGAGCTGGTTTTGCAGGAGGAGACCTTAGTGGAGGAGCTGGTTTTGCCAGAGGAGGAGACTCTGGTGGAGGAGCTGGTGGTGCAGGAGGAGGACACCCTGGTGGAGGAGATCGTTGTGGAAGAGATGGTGGTGGAGGAGAAGGAGAAAACAAGGAAAGAGGATCAAGTGATGGTGATGCAGGAGAAGAGGAAGCCAGGGGGCCTGGCCCGCATGGGGAGAGTCATCCGCTCACTCCTCCGACGCGTGCTGCTGTGTGGTGGCCGGTCCACCGCACAGTAGAGATGGAGGTGGTCGTTGATCGGTCTGATCCATGACCACTATCACCACACCTACCACACACACCCTGTACCCACCCACCCCGTGACACCCACCACACTCCACACACACCCTGCACCCACCCACCCCGTGACACCCACCATCCACCACACTCCACACACACCCTGCACCCACCCCATGACACCCGCCACACTCCACACACACCCTGCACCTACCCACACTGTGACACCCACCACCCACCACACTCCACACACACCCTGCACCCACCCACCCCGTGACACCCACCATCCACCACACTCCACACACACACCCTGCACCCACCCACCCCGTGACACCCGCCACCCACCACACTCCACACACGCACCCTGCACCCACCCACCCCGTGGCACCAACCACCCATCACAACCACACACACCCTGCACCCATCCACCCCGTGACACCCACCATCCACCACATTCCACACACACCATGCACCCACCCACCCCGTGACACCCATCACCCACCACACACCCTGCACCCACCCACCCCGTGACACCCACCACACTCCACACACCCTGCACCCACCCACACCGTTACACCCACCACACACCACACTCCACACACCCTGCACCCACCCACCCCGTGACACCCACCACACTCCACACACCACACACCCTGCACCCACCCACCCCGTGACACCCGCCACCCACCACACTCCACACACACACCCTGCACCCACCCACCCCGTGGCACCAACCACCCATCACACACCACTCACACCCTGCACCCATCCACCCCGTGACACCCACCATCCACCACATTCCACACACACCCTGCACCCACCCACCCCGTGACACCCATCACCCACCACACACCCTGCACCCACCCACCCCGTGACACCCACCACACTCCACACACTCTGTACCCACCCACGCCGTGACACCCACCACACACCACACTCCAAACACCCTGCACCCACCCACCCCGTGACACCCACCACACTCCACACACCACACACCCTGCAACCACCCACCCCGTGACACCCACCACACACCACACACCCTGCACCCACCCACCCCCTTGACACCCACCACCCACCACAATCCACTCACACCCTGCACCCACCCACCCTGTGACACCCAACACACTCCACACACCCTGCACTCACCAACCCCATGACACCCACCACTCACCACACACCCTGCAACCACCCACCCCGTGGCACCCATCACCCACCACACACCCTGTACCCACCCACCCCATGACACCCACCACCCACCACACTCCACACACACCCTGCACCCACCCACCCCGTGACACCCATCACCCACCACATACCCTGCACCCACCCACCCCGTGACACGCACCACCCACCACACTCCACACACCCTGCACCAACTCACCCTGTGACACCAACCACACTCCACACACACCCTGCACCCACCCCGTGACACCCACCACCCACCACACTCCACACACACCCTGCACCCACCTACCCCGTGACAACCACCACACACCACACTCCACACAAAGGGTTAAGGGTTTTGAGGGTTACGTGTTTAAAGGATTAGGGGTGGAGAGATCTAGGGGTTTATAGAATTATGGTTTTAACAGTAAAGGGGTATAGAGTGTTAGGGGGTTTGGGATTTTTTGTTGTATTTGGGTTATGGTTTCAAAAGGTGAGGAGTTTAGATGGATAGGGTTTTATGGGTAAATCGGTTTAAAGGGTTAGGGATTTAGAGGATTATAAGTTAAGGGTTTAGAGGTTTACAGGGTGATGGGTTTAGGGGTTTAGAGGGTTAGGTATTTAGAGGGTGTGTGGTTTAGAGGTTTAGGGGTTTAGAGGCTGAGGGTTTTAAGGGTAAAATGTTTTAGAGGTTTAGCGGTTTAGAAGGTGATTAGCTTAGAGGGTTAGGGTTTTAGAGGGGTACAGTTTAGAAGGTTATGGGTTTATAGGGTTATAATTGTAAGGAGTTTGGTGTCCTGAGGTTTAGACGGTTTATGGGTTTCGATTGTTAAAGGGTTAGTGGTTTAGAGGGCTTGGAGTTTATAAGGTTACGTGTTAAGGGTTTAGAGGTTTTTTAGGGGATAAGCGTCTTCGATGTTTTGGGGGTTTCTAGGGTTATGGTGTTTAGGGGTTGAGCGTTTTAGGGGTTGAGGATTTTAAGGGTTAGGGGTTTAGAGGGTTGGTGTTTAGAGGGTTAGGGGTGCAGAGATCTATGGCTTTTGAGAATTCGGATTTTAACGGTAAAGGGGTTTAGAGTGTTAGGGGGTTTGGGGTTTCAGGGTATTTGGGTTCTGGTTTCAAAGGGTGAGGAGTTTAGAAAGGATTTGATTTAATGGGTAAAGGCGTTTAGAGGGTTTGGGATTTAGAGGATTATAAGTTGAGCCGTTTAGAGGTTTACAGGGTTATGGGTTTAGGGGTTTAGAGGTTTAGGGGGTTAGAGGGTGAAGGTTTTAAGGATAAAGGGGTTTAGAGTGTTATGGGTTTCGAGAAGTAGCTGTTCAATGGGTTTATGGGTTTCGATTGTTATAGGTTAAGTGGTTTAGAGGGTTAGGAGCTTAGAAGTTTCGGGGTGTTTCGGGGATAAGGGGTTTCGTGGTTTATAGACTTCGAGGGTTTAGGGGTTGAGAGTGTTAGCGCTTGAGGGGATTCAAGGGTTAGGGGTTTAGAGGGTTAGGGTTTTAAGGTTAAAGGGCTTTATAGTGTTAGGTGTTTAGAGGATTGGGCTATTAGTGGTGTAGGAGTTTAGAGGGTGAGGGGTTTAGCAGGTTAGGTGCCGAGAGGTTTACGGTTTTAGGGGTTGCGGAGTTTAGAGGGTTTGGTGTTTAGACAGTTAGAGTTTTGGGGGTTTATGGGTGGGGTTTTCGAGGGAGAGGTTTTTAGACAGTTAGGGTTTTAAGGGTAAGGTCGTTTAGAGGATTAGGTGTTTAGAATGTTAGAGTTTAGAAGATTTTGGGGTAAAGAGGGTTGGGGGTTTAGAGAGTTAGGTGTTTAGAGATGTATGGGTTTCGATTGTTAGAGGTTGAATGGTTTAGATGGTTAGGAGTTTAGGAGGTTATAGTTGTATGTGTTTAGGGGTTTAAAGGTATGGGGGTTTTGAGGGTTAGGGGTTTATAGGGTAATGGGGTTTAGCGGTTTAGAGGGTTATGGGTTTTGGGATTTGGGAGTTTAGAGGGTTTAACACCAAGACTTTGACAACTAATATTATCCATACTAAAGGTGTTTTGGATTTCTCTCCAACACTTAATGGCACTTTTTTATTGTCATGACAAACTTTACTAATTGGCTGTGTCGGGTGGTGTCTGGTTTAACGACACATTTATATTTACACGATCTAACCCGAAAATATATTTATTATGCGTTTAGAGGGTTAGGGGCTTAGAGTGTTATGTGTTTAGAGGGTTAGCGTTTTAGGGGTATAGGTGTTTTAAGGGTTAGGTGTCTTGAGGGTTAGTTCTTTAGAGGGTATGGGTGTTAAATGTAGATTTGAAGTTTTCGTGACTGCAGGGATCCATACTCTTTGGTTCTTTCGGTAAAGTCACATAGGTAGAAATAAAATAAAACAAATCGCGACGTTTTGATCGCAACACAAGCGATCTTCATCAGGTGGGACAACCACAGCAAGAAATGCTGAAGTCGGCGGGAGAGCTGCCATGGCAAGAGGTTATATAGTTTAGAGAGGGGGGAAGAGGCAAGGGGACAGAGAGAAAAGGGGGGGGGGGTGTGGGGTAGGAAGAGGGGGGGGCACGTAAGCGCTAGGGGAAGAGGACGTTAGGCTGGTGGGGGGACATGGGCGGGGCAGCAGTAAAACCGGCAGGTAATGATGGAAACAACAACACAAGTTAAGGCATTACCTGGTTGATAACATCCTTCCAGTGATTGTTTAATTTGTATCCATCTTCTCGGTTGAAGTTTTGTCTATACCCTGGAGTCTACAAACTGAGTTGTAACTTCGGCCGCAGTTACGTTGGAGAAATAAAACGACACGTCTCGGACCGTGTTCGCGAACACAAGGCGGATCTGAAACATGGCAGAACCAATACCTCTGCCGTAGTGGCCATTGTTATAACGCTGTGGGCTCGCATGATATTGTTATTTTCGGAGGCCAAGGACAAAACTTCAATCGAGAAGATGGATACAAATTAAACAATCACTGGAAGGATGTTATCAACCAGGTAATGCCTTAACTTGTGTTGTTGTTTCCATCATTACCTGCTGATTACTGCTAGCCCCGCCCACGTCCCCCCACCCCAGCCTCACGTCATCTTCTCCTAGCGCTCACGCGGCCCCCCTTCCTCTCCCTACCCCACACCCTCCCCTCTCTCTCTCCCCCCTTGCCTCCTCCCCCATCTCATACCTGTATAACCTCTTGCCACGGCAGCTCTCCCGCCGACTTCAGCATTTTCTTGCTGTGGTTGTCCCACCTGAAAATATCACTTATGTTGCGATCGAAACGTCGTGATTTGTTTAATTTTATTTAATTTATACCTACGTGACTTTACTGAAAGAACCAAAGAGTATGGATTCCTGCAGTCACGAAAGCTTCAAATAAAGATTAAAATAGTTTAGTTTAATTTGTTTATTTTTGAACAGTTTGTCTTTCCTGTCATTTTTTGTATTTTTTTAGTTATGTTCTGACCTGCCCGATTGGACAGCTGTGAAAACAGATCTTTGTAGCTCATCGATTTCATCCAGTGTAAATAAATATTCAGGTTTAAATTTTATTGACCTCTGTGCGAGTCTATGGATTTCTGAGTTTGTGGGCCTCTGTGAGTGTATGGGTCTCTGTCTGAGTCTATGGATCCCTGTGTCAGTATATAGGGTCGCCGTATGAGTCTGAGTGTCTGAAGGAATGTATGGGTCTCTGTTGGAGTCTATGGGTTTCTGGTTCTGGGTCTGAGTGGGAATCTATGGTTCTCTGAGTATGGTTGTTTGTGCGAGTCTTAAGTGCACAAACTGAACTTAAAAAGGGCATTGAGGGGTGCGGAATCCAAGTTGACTATTAAGCTCCCCGCAGTGCAAGCCAGCTCTCTAGTCGTGTCATCATACAGCCCCTGTAATTCTTTATAATAATAATTAGACTTACTCCAGGAAAGCCACGCTGAGTCATAGTAAGGTCCTGAATTTGGTTTTTATTGTAAGATCTTTTCAATCAATGAATAACGAATGCTTACACAAGTGGGGGGAAACCGGAGCACCCGGAGAAAACAAACGTATGTGAAGGGGCAGCAGGCAGCATTTTAAACCGTACAGGTGACGATGGCGATGATCCCACTTGCTATAATGCCTTCTCCTGGCCAGTCAGATGCTTTCTCCTGGCCAGCCAGGAGAAGGCACCTCAATGTCCACGGGAAGGGGGTTTCACAATATTTACTGTGTGATCCACCAACCCTTGCTGCCTTCTACAGTGCTGGATCGCAGGCTTGCGTCACCACCTTCTGGCGAGTATTTGTAGTTATTATTTAAAGCTATATAGCACTCACAAGAACGACTCAAGAGGCGCGAGGAGCCACAGACATGCAGGAAGGAAGCCACGTGGTGAGCCAGCACCAACGATTGTTCAGGCTCTACGGTACTCTATGTATGGAGGCATTATTGGCTAATTAATAACGAGTGTTTGTACAAGTGGGGGAAATCGGAGCACCCAGAGAAAAGCCACGTGTGTGAAGGGGCAGCATTTTAAACCGTACAGGTGACGATGGAGATGAGTCCACTTGCTGTACTGCTTTCTCCTGGCGAGGCAGGTTATGCACCTCGACTTCCACGGGAAGAGGATTTCACAACATCATTGTGCGGTGATTTACGAACCCTCGCTGCCTTCCCCAGTGCTGGATTTGAGACGTGCACCACTAACATCAGGCGAATGATAACAACAACAACAATAACTATACTTATTACTTGGTAGCAACAGGCGAAAGAAAACAACAGGCAAATTATAACAGGCCAATTAAAACAGGCGAATGATAACAGGCAAATGAAAACAGGCGAATGATAACAGGCGAATGATAACAACAGGCGTATGTTTAGAACAGGCGAGTAATAACAACAACAATTATTATTTACACTTAGAACTTGATAACAACAATATTTATACTTATAACGTGATCAAGCAGGCCTCAGATGTGCGAGGAACCACAGACAATCAGGAAGGAAGCCACTTGGTAAGCTGGCACCAACGATTGCCCAAGCTCTGTGACCCTATTGATACGTTTTTATCGACCAGATAGGGAGCGTTACGTGTGGGGGGGAAACCGCCCCCTTCGGTGCCTCCATGGTCCAATAGCTGGTCTTCTTGGCGCCACGGTCCCGAGCCCCCTAAAAGTTCCTCATGGAGCAAATCAACGGGTGGGCCATTGCCTTGTCAGGGCTCATTCATTGCTCCGGATCCCACCTGAAAATGCCAGGCGCAGATCCCCACATCATTAAAGCCACGGGTGCATTTATCCCAGATATAAACAATTGCAAACTATTTGACTATTTTTTTTACTTTAACCAGGCAAGGCCCACTGAGCTATACAGCTCTCTTTCAGAAGCGGCCACACAATTAAAGCTCAACAAATTGGCTTATTACGTGGACATTAGTAGCCAAATACTCTAAACATGTGCTAATAAATGTGGAGGGAAAACCCGGAGGATCCGGAGAAAAATACACGCGACCACGGGGAGATAGCATACAAACTCCAAATACAAAGGTGTCAGGGTAAGGATTTAATACACGACCTCCTGTATACCCTACAAAATAGTTAACATCTCGCCACCGTGGCGCCCAATTCTGATCACATGACATAGCAAAACGAACGTCGCGGTGCATAGCAATAATTCAATTGGGCAATTACTGAGCGTTCATAAACGTGAGGGGATACAGGAGTACCCAGAGAAAACCCACTCGTGCAAGGGGGCAACCCTCTATCCCATGCAGACAGAGATGGTGCTTATCCCACTTGCTGTACTGCCTTCTCCTGGCCAGCCAGGATATGCCACCTCAACACCCACTACACCATGAACTTTGTGAACCGAGTTTAAATTTCTGGCCACGGCGAACATCAGTGGCTATCTCCCTCTTCCTCTCTCGTCCCTGCTATTATCTCCCTCTTCTTCCCGCGTCCCTCCCACTATCTACCTCTCCAATCCGTCCCACCATCTCCCTCTTCCTCCCTCGTCCCTCCCACCATCTCCCACTTCCTCCCCAGTACCTTCCACTATCTCCCTCTTCCTCCCACTTGGCTCTACTAGTAATCTCCCTCTTCTCCCGTCCCTCGCACTATCTCCCTTTTCTTCCCCCATCCTTCCCACTATCTCCCTCTGCATCTCCAATCCCTCGCACTCTCTCCCTCTTCCTTCCTCTTCCTTCCCACTATCACCTTCTTACTCTAACCGATCTGCCTAATCCTCCCAAATAACTCCCACTATCTCCCTCTACTTCCCCAGTCGCTCCAACTATCTCCCTCTTCATTCCCCTTTCCTGCCACTATCTCCCTCTTCCGCCCCCTTCCCTCCCACCATCTCCCTCTTCCTCTCCCGTCCCCCCCGCTATCTCCTTCTTTCTCTCACATCCCTCCCACCTCCTTCCTCCCCCGTCCCTCCCACTATCTTCTCATCCTCCCCCATCCATCCCACGATCTTCCTCATCCTCTCCCGTACCTTCCGCACCTTCCTTATTTAACACCATCAGGTTCAGACTCGCCCTCGCTTCTCCCAGTCAAATAGCCTAGCTTAGACACAACCCCCACCATGTTACACTGACGGCATCGACCGAGACAGCCAACAACTATCCGGCCGCCCAATTATCTAGTGAAGACGGCAGCGACCAAGTCGGCAAAGACGACAGTGCCGACGAGACGACTCCACTTCCCAGAACGTGCAACCACGAGCTCTCGCTCTCCGCTGCTTTTATCCGACTCGGCCGCGCCTCCCTTCTCCAACCCACGAGCGGGTTCCAGTGTCTTCCAGGGAGGGTCTCTGTGATCCTTGCCCCAGTGCCTCCACCCTGCTGACAAACCCGCATGAGGCTCACTGGCGTGTGTACTCCCCGTCCACCGCAGTTGCCGCTGCTGGACAACAACTATTACTCTACAGTTGTACTGCCCCTCTGTACCGTGCCCCCGAGCCATCAACACGGACTCACAGCATCAACACAGACGCACATGATCAACACAGACTCACAGCATCAACAGACTCACACGATCAACAGACTCACAGCATCAATACGGACTCACACCATCAACACGGAAACACAGGGTCAGTGAGCGAGATGGCGGATGAGTGCATACATGATGTGAGTGGTGGTGAGTTCAAGTTGAGCACCCAGTTTTAAATCTCATTTACTCCCACCATCACCACCCTACATACAACAGTCGGAAGTAAATGCCTACACACCCTACATACAATCGTCAGTAGTAGTGGGGAGAAGAGGGCATCAGTGGGGGCGAGGCATGAAGCGTTGAGAAGCCCTCAGATACTCCATAAAACCCCGAGTTTCATGGAGTATAATTTTCAGCATTACAGTTCCATTTTTTTTACGTTAACAAATGTCTCGCCATATATTACACCGTATAGGTAACTAGATTGGGCGAGGGATGGTCTTTTTTGTTGAACAATCAATAAAGCTACGGTGTTGTACTGTGCCCGTATCCGTGTACGGTACTGTGCACTAAAGGAAGAAAAATGGAGCGGCTGAACCTCACTGCCTCCTTACCGGAGGCTGTAAACATCAAGTGACCTGAAAACTGCGATGGGACGTGAAAGACAACATGGAGAGACAAGAGGGCGCCACGTGTGTTCTTCCATGGCAGCAGCAGCATCATCGCAGGCAATGAGGTTCAAATGGGCACAGGAACTTTGAGGTGGACCCACGAGTGTTTGAGCCACAGCGGCGTGCAATCGGCGACCTCTATACGCTTGGCGCAATCCGCACCGTCATTTCACGGAGCCCTTGTCCACTCGACGAGTGCGACGACGCCGTCCCACCGTCATTCGGCGCCTCGTGGTGACATCACAACAGCAAAGCGACAGGTGTTGTTTATTCATTTCTTGAGGCAATTCGAGGGCCCGGTTACATCGCGTTGTGATACACGCACACACCGTCAACATATACTACACCGGTTATAAAAAAAAAGCAGGGGATAGAAAGGTGGGGGAGCGGACCCGACCACAGGTATTGTTTAAAAGACGTCAAGCGGACCGGGGGTTTTAAATGCAAGTCCATGCGGACACCAACATCCGAACGATTGTACCAATAAATCCTGAACCTTCTGGAAGATTTCAGCTCCCGCTGGTTTGGATCAGGGTGATGTTGGGGCAAATTCCATTAATTGGGAAAGGTGGCAATCTTGTGGGAATGTCCTCGCCAGAGAAGAAACTTGTCGCTTCCATGTTTTATTTTCATCCGACGTCCCATTAGCGAGATCCAGAGCGTGACGGACTCATATGGAGTCGGCCTCCTGTAATTTTTCTGGTCTCATTCTCACCACAGGTGAAGGCAGAGCCACACATCAACGTGCCAATGGGGCCACGGTTGAAGTGGTGGGGCCACGGTTGAAGTGGCGGTGGCCACGGGTCATGTGGCCTCTATGTATTTTCCATGTTGAAGGCCGATTGCCCCAAACATTGCCCGTCATATGCAGTGTCACTGAATAACGTGTGAAACATACTGTAGCATATACAAAATTGTATTTTCTTCATACATTAAATACAATAAACACAATAAACATGAAATGCGTATAGGACATTTATAACTCTCTCAATGACCAAACTTGTATTTTATGAACACACTTATACGAGCAAAATATGACAAGTGTTCCAGATTTCAGTTTCAATTGAGACTGAAATCCGGAATCATTACCCCCTACTGACAGACTAATAATACCCGCTCGCAGGCCAAGTGCTGATTCACCTTGGGGCCTCGCCTGGTATAGAGGTCGTGGGTTAAATCCCGACGCCTGTATATCTGGAGTTTGCATGTTCTCCCCGTGACCGCGTGGATTTTTCTCTGGGTCCTTCGGTTTTTCCCTCCACATTTAGAAACATGCGTTTAAAAGTATTTGGCTGCTATATATTTCTGCGTGACAAGCCACTTTATAGCGCTTTCATTTGTGGCCCGGTCGTTCCTGAAAGAGAGCTATACAGCTGAGTGGGCCTTACCTGGTAAAATAAAAAGAGATTAGTTTTGTTAGTTTATTTTGTGCCACAGGGGGACAGCTACAGGGGGGGGGGGGGGTGCCCATTAAAATGGTCGAGATGAGATGCAACTTAAGGCGCTTGTGACTTCCCAAAAATATTATTTATGGCAGGTTTTCACATCTAAACATCCCGGGTGGCATTGAAGCCAAGAGCTCCCACCCTAGGTGAGTAGCTACGAGAGCGGTGCTGTGCACGGCGACACGCCACTTTCTCCATCTGCCTGACTTGGTATTTTCTTTTTTGTTACTTAAATAAATGTTAATGTTTCGTTTTGTGTACGCGTGTATGTACACCGTTTGGGGAGCGGTGGTGCAGCAGTTAGCGCACTACGAACTCAGCCATCTGAGTACGTGGTGTGGGGTGTGTATAACATCGCAAAACTGGGGAGGACAAAGGCAGCCAGACGTGGGGCTGGCCACACAACCACTTCTGTGCCATGCCGGCCATCATAGGTGCTACCCGTTAACAGCACTTGCCCCAGCAATCTGTCAACGGCGATACGGAGTACCTTTGTCTTTTTGTGCAATTGTGTGCTTCTGTGTGCGACGCATGCGACGATGTGCATGTTTGTGTTTGATAAATGTACATCCGCAATGTGTGTGTGACGCGTATAATGCGCGTGTGTGACGAGGGTTGGAACAGCGATTCACGCACTGCCCTATCCACGCGGCGACCTCTCCTCAACGTCTCGAGCCTCGGCGGAGAGCGCCGCGAGGTTCGACTCCAACTCCGGCTTTCCAGGGACAAACCCCCCCCCCAATGCCCCTCCCCCCAGGCCCATGGGGGGGGGGGGGAAGTCGCTCCCCTCCCTCACTCCACGCTCAGGAACTTCCTCTTCTTCGCCGTGTTCATGTACGGTCGCCAAGGCCACTCCACCTCGGCGGTGGCCGCGTTGTCCAGCGTGCCCAGTTTAATCTCATAGACTGCGCGACACACAAAAGCAAAGATCCCCCCCATGCAGCCTTTAACAGACGGCGTGGGAAAAGCGCTGTTCGTGTGTTAGCATGTAGGAAAGCCAGCACGGCACACCAA
The DNA here is from genome assembly GCF_048934315.1 of Petromyzon marinus. Lineage (NCBI taxonomy): Eukaryota > Metazoa > Chordata > Hyperoartia > Petromyzontiformes > Petromyzontidae > Petromyzon > Petromyzon marinus. Next base: position 1,497,316 of record NW_027423102.1, read on the forward strand.
GGGGTGGGTGTGGGTGGCCAGCATTACGTCCGATCATCTTTGAATTTACACATCGCATCCGGGGTGGGGGAATGCGAGTCGGGTCACGGTACAGCGAATGCGACCAGAGCAGCGACCCCACCGACTCAAGTTCCGATCCGCTCTGCAAGTCACCCGCGGGCCACCTAGCCCGAGGCTAGACTCTTACATTCAGCCCATCATCCTCTCAGGGGTCGATAAAATTTACAACCACTTCGTAGGGAAGTCCACAAGGAATGTGGAATTTCCACCGCCTCTGCAGGGGTGTAAAGTGGAGACGAGTAACAATGTGTCAGGCAGACTTACGCTCCATCTCGAATCACGGTCCCACCTCCTTCGACTCGATGTCCTTGCCGTCGCGCTTGTAGACGTTGTGCCTGTTGGGAGGGAGGAAGGGGGGCACAGAAGTCACGGGAGGGGTCGCGGCAAGTCACACGGACGGCGCTGGACTCTCATTACGTGTCCTCGCAGACGTTTGCCAGTTAGAGGCCAGCGGCCACCCTGTTTAAAACTGCGGATGCATTAGCAAATGAACAACATTACGCGCCTTCAGCTTCAGAGATGGCGTTAAATAAAAACTCTGTGCTGTTGCTCGAAAACTAAAGTAAAACGAAACTATTTTTATTTTACCACTGAGCTATGTAGCTCTTTTTCACATAAAAATGTATAGCAGCAAAATACTCGAAATTCAAGTTTCTAAATGTGTAGGGAAAAACCCGGAGGACCCGGAGAAAAATCAAAGTGACCAGGAGGAGAACATGCAAACTCCGAATATACAGGCGGACACACAGCACCTGGCCCAAAAGTCTGCTCACTCTTTCCCATTCCGAGACATCTGCAAGTTGCCGGGTGGTAGGTGTCACGTTCACCGCTGAATCTCGGTACGCGCGAGCGGCTCGGCGTTAATTTTATTTATAGAGGCGTAGCGCTGCTGTTTTTAAAAGGCGTTGCCCTCACCGCAGAGAACCGTAGTGACACGACCGGCACTCTATGGAACAAAACTGTGCCACACGCCCTCCCGCATAGTCTTATGGGAGCAAAAGGTATGTCTTCAGGTCAGAAGACGTACTTGAGTTTTTCTTACGGTTCCGTTTCGACGACGTACATGTACATCATGGAAATGAGAAAGGGTTATAGCCTATACGAGGGATCTTTGTGCTTTGGGGATGGGGGAGGAAGATGTGGGTGAGACTGGCACGGTGCCCGCACGCACCCTCTTTCCGAGTCGCGACGTGAAGTTGTGCATCACGAGGTGTTGGAATGCCTCGGACATCATGTCCACGTCCGGATGTCGTGCCGCATCACCACGCTCGAGAGTGTCAAGTACACCGTGGCATCGTACCACGTGTCACATGAACAGCATGCCGGAAAGTTAGACACACTACAGGTGTCACACAGACTGTACTGGAGAGTTAAACAGACTGCCCTTCCATCTGCGGCATCATACCACATCACACCACATACACAGTTAAAACACCACAATTCCATGTCTGCAGCGTCATACTACACACCGCACATCGTACGCACAGCTAAATACACCTCCATCCCCGTCTGTTGCACCGCATCACACACGTCACACCATGCATCACACCGGGGAGCGGGAGCGGAGTGGCTATCTCATTACACTACAAATCCGGTGACCTGACTTCGATTTCCGGTGTGTCCAAGCATCGACAGTGGGGAGACAAAAGGGGCCAGATGCGGTAATGACCACACCACCCACCCCGCCGTGTGCCCTGCCGGCCTTCGTAGGTCGCTCGACAAACAGCATTTGCCCTGACAGCCTGTTAAAGGCTACACGGGGGAGCTTTGTCGACTGCGGTGCGTGCGCGTGCCTGGCATACCGCGGTGCTCATGCAGGACGATGAAGTCGTTGACGGCGTTGGCGCAGCACGCCCACACCAGCGCCTGCAGCTTGTGGCCTCCGTGGTTCATCGGCTGAGCGTTCGGCAGGATCAGCTTCATCTCCTGCGGTGGTGGTGGGAGGGTGGTGGTGGTGTGGTAACATGACAGCAAGCGGTCACACGCCGAGTCCGCTCTTCCCACCGGCGTCCGTCCCGGCCACGCTGCTTTCGCCCCCCCCACTTCCCCGCCCCCCCACTGTATCCGACTCGGGTTGTGTTGTTTGTTTTTTCCATTGCGGAAGCCGAGCCGAGCCGTGCCGGTATACGGGGTCGCCAAACCCCGTGTTGGCACAACTGGGATGCACCATTGGAAAAACTTTACTATTTTTATTTTACCAGGTAAGGCCCACTGAGCTATGCAGCTCTTTTCCAGAAGCGACCTGGCCACAAATCATAGCTCAACTAAGTGGCTTATCGCCATGTGGAAATTTATAGCAGCCAAATACTCTTAAACGGACGTTGATTCTAAATGCGGAGGGAAAAACCGGAGGACCTGGAGAGAAATCCACGCGACTCCTCGGAAAGAGGCACGCAACTCCAAATATACAGCAGGCATCAGGGTCAGGATTGAACCTGCGACCTCCTGTATACCAGGTGAGGGAGTTAACATCTCGCCACAGTGGCGCCCCCAATGGTACATCTTTCCGTGACCACCGACCGTGCGTAGTGCTACAGTAGATACATTTTCGATGAATGGAAGGGATCGGTCATCGCGAAAAGGCGGACTGAATCGCGAGGAATGAAGTTGACAAAAGCTGCATGCACCAAACCAAAGTGTCCAACGCTCCACCACTTACGACCCCCCCCCCCCCCACACAGCCTCCACCTTTCATCAACAACCAGATTTCTTCTGGTTAACTCAACGGATGCGAGTTGTCTCACACTGCACAAGCCCGATGATTGGTCGACACGACTCGTGTGAGGTGCAAGGAACTGATTCTAAAGCCGATAGAGAACACGTGTGTGTGTGCGGTAATTTAGCAGTTAGCATGCTGCCCCACAAACCTAGTGACCCGAGGTTTATTTCCGTTCATGGCCAACACCAGTGGCGATTATCTGAACTGGTCCTGGGCCTCCCCTAGATCAACTCAGCCTCAAACGAGTACCTAGTGCGGTGTTTAAACATCATTACCAGAGAGATAAAGGTGGCCAGTTGTGGTGCTAGCCACCTACACCCTCGCAAACAGCACCTGTCCCAAAAACCTGTTAAGGCTATATGGGGGACCTCTGTCTTTGCGCGCTTGTACACATGCAATACACGAGGACCCACATTCCTCGTGTGACCCCAAACCCTGTAGCCCCTGTGACCCCGTGCCCGCACCTTGATGAACTGCTTGAGGGAGCTGGGGTCGCGTGAGGTCGTCGCCATGATGTGTGGGTCCTTCACGCCGGCTCAGCGGTACTCGTCATCCATGTGGCTGCTCACTCCTACTGACACGGGGGGGGGGGGGTGGATAGAAAGAGGTGGTAGATGGGGCAGGGGGGACGGAGAGGGTAGGTTATCATTTGCCATACTTCACCGTGCAGGTGAGTGAAGGTGTGTGTGTGGGTGGATGGATGGAAGGAGCGACCAGGAATGGTTGAGAATATCACTCTGCAGTGATCGCGTTGATTTTGTGTAGCGAGCTGAGCAATAATGAGACCTGGATGAGTCCCAATTGCAAGAGTGGGTGGGTGATATGGCAGGTGAGTGGGTAAATTGAGTAAAATGATGAGTGAGTGAATGAGTGCGTCAGTGCATGTTAAACCTCTTTGTTACAGCACGTAGCCAACCGTGGTAATCGGAAGTGTGACAAACTAACCACAAAAAGTAGTTCTCAAGAAATGAGTTTGTCAATCTAGACGATGATTTAAAAGTGCAAAGCTCCAGTGGCTTCCTAATATTGTAAGGAAGACCGCTCCAGAAGGAAGACTGCTCCAGAAGCACACGTTATGTGGTGACCACGGCCTTCATTTGACATTCCACAAAAATTTACGCCAGCCATCACACACACACGGCCGACTCTTTTTCCACGTTCACGCCACGGGATTTTTCAAAGTCCACTTGGGAAGCAATCGCCGTGCAGTATTTACGGTCAACGCAACTGCGGCATTAAACCCATTAAACCGGTGGGGGGGGGGGGGGTTGAGGGCCCGCCGTTCTCGAACCGCGAACCTCCGCGGCAAAACACGGTGCCACCGCTTGGCAGGAAGGACCGACGGCGAGCCGGGGATGCGCGCCGACTCGGCGTGTCTAGTGGGCGGAGACGCGCGACGCTTATCCCTCTGCCTCGGGAGTCTCGCGGGAAGGAAGAGAGAGAGAGATGCGAGGAGACGTGATGGTGAGGGATGTGAGATCACCCTCCCCTCCCTGGTCGAACTCCACGGCCTTCTGGAGTTCAAGCGCCTCCCACCGCAGGTCTGTAGGCAGCACCAGGTTTTCTTCGGTGACGACGTCAGGGGGACAGGGGGCAGTGGGTGGGGGGCGGGCAGGGGAGAATTAACAAGGAAGAAAAATCATGCGCACGCATGGATTCATTCGGAAACGCTTTCCAACGCGCGGTTGTCTTCTCGCCTGTATTGTCAGACCGTCTTGTCCCATCTTAGTCCGTCTTGCGTGTCTCATTGTCTCTAGATCCGTCTCTAGTCTGTCTTGCGTGTCTCAACGTCTCTAGTCTGTCTCGCTGTCTCTCGTCTGTCTTGTCGTCGCGAGCCCATCTCTAGATCCGTCTCGCCACCCGTTACCATCGAGCGCCCTCTTGAGCTGCGCCTTCTCCTCTACGAGGACCTTCTTGGCCTCCTGCGCCTTGCGGTAGAGGTACTCGCCGTGCAGTTGCGCCTCCTCAGCTGCACCACCAAACAAAGACAAAGATCCCCCATGTAGCCTTCGACAGGACTGTCGGGTGCAAGTGCTGTTAACGAGCAGCACCTTTGATACACGAAGGGGGGTAGGTGGCCAGCACCACATCCGGCCGCCTTAATTTCCCCAGTGGCGATGTTTAGACAACGCACCAGGTACTCATTTGAGGCTGAGTTGACCAAGGGGAGGCCCAGGAACGGAATCGTCACCAGTGTTGGCCGTGAGCGGGAATTGAACTCGGGTTGCTGGGTTAGTAGTGCAGCGTAGTGCTAATCGCGAGACGACCATAAACAACAACCGCCATTCGCCACGAAGTGGTGGAGATGTCACCACGGCGCTCGTGCCAGGCTACGTGCAGGTTAAGGCCACATGAAGCGTCGAACGCCCGCTGGCAGCAGGAGGTCACAGACAGACAGACCCAGGTTGCCATTGGTTGCTTGACTGAGATGACTGGCCGATGCACCACCTGTGCCCCCTACTGTGCTACACTACCGCTCCAACCTACACAAACTCTCTTGGGCTATACTCTTTGGTTCTTTCGGTAAAGTCACATAGGCATAAAATATAAAATAAATTAAATCACGACGTTTCGGGCACAACACAAGCGTCCATCATCAGGTGGGACAAACCACAGCAAGAAACAATTGCCGACGTGGGCAAAAGAGCTGCTGTAAACAAGAGACTATATAGGTAAGAGAAGGGGGGAGGATCAGGGAGGAGAGATAGAGAGGGGGGGTATGAGGGGAGTGCTGAAGAGAGCGGGGCTGGGAGTGGGAAGCTTAAGAAATTAGAGATGCGGAAAGTTAAGGCAACACCATAAAGCAGTTAAGGTTTTACCTGGTTAATAACATTCTTCCAATGATTACTCAATTTGTATCCATCTTCTCGGTTGAAGTTATGTCTGTGTTTATATATCTGGATGGCTTGATGAACAAACCTTTGATAGTAGCCCGAAGGTTTGCAGAGCGGCACCACGATACTCCTAGCGACGTCGTTGATTAATGTCTGTAATTAATATCGATGGTGAATCTCTGTAATTAATATCGATGATTCGATTCCACGAGAACAGATTCCACAAGAATCGATTCCACAACTATTTTAGTAAAGCGAAGTACGCGATTCGATTCAAACGTGTTCGTTCCGGTCTCATCAGAATCGGTATTGATTCTGTGCTGGAGGAATCCAATGAGCTATAAAGCTCTTTGATCAAAGATGTGCCAGTAGGGGGCACGGGGTCATAACGTCACAACAAACAATACAAAAACGATAGGAGTGCAAAGGGAATGGTAGCAAACCACTAAAAATAGATGAAATAAACCATATAAGTTCATACTCTTTGGTTCTTTCGGTAAGAAGTCTCGCTCTCCGTTCCACCCACTACAACTGGCGTCAGAAGTAGCCAAATAGTAAGATGAATCGCTATAATGGAGACGCGAAGAAAAACTCGTACCAGGGCTCCAGTGGAAGAGGAGGACGACTCAACACCACTGGGGTTGGCAGCCCCGGAAGGGGGAGGAGAAGCGACGACGGCCGAGCTGCTCACTGCCCGGCCGCCCGGCGGCTCACCACCGTCGGAGAGGGCGCTTCAGGTGGCTCACTCCCGCCTCGCCCAACTCCTGCACGCGGCGGCATCCATCCTCGACGAAATACATCGCGGGTTATAACCACAACAAATATAATCACAATCACTGCGACCATAATCGCCGTAACCACAAATATAATCATAACCACCAGCTACATAACCACAAGTATAAACACTACTGCCACAAATATAACCATAACCACCACAACCATAACAACCAACATAACCACCACAACAACCACAATGATGCTGATACACTCTCACACCATGTGGGTCCCCTTGTCTCCTTGTGTCTCCCTGTGGGTGAGTGGATGGGTTGGCGAGAGAGTCGGTGGGTTGGCAAGAGAGTCGGTGGGTTGGTGAGAGAGTGGGTGGGTGGCAGAGTGAGTGACCGGTGGCGGAGTGAGTGACCGGTGGCAGTGGGTGACCGGTGACTAAGTGGGTGGGTGGCAGTGGGTGACCGGTGACCAAGTGGGTGGGTGGCAGTGGGTGACCGGTGACGAAGTGGGTGAGAGAGTGGGTGGCTGAGTGGGTGGCCGAGTGGGTGGCTGAGTGAATTGGTGAGTGGATGAGTGCCAGAGTGGGTGGGTGAATGGCTGAGTGGGTGGGTGAGAATCAGTATGTTTTTGCTGGAGGAATCCGATGAGCTATGAAGCTCTTTTTCATAGATGCCCAGAGAGTGGCTGAGTGGGTGGCTGAGTGAGTGTCGGTGGGTGTGAGTGGGAATGAAATCTAACCTGCACCTCTGCATTGCAAATCCAGCGAGCTAACGCCCTGCGTGTGGTGGGGTAAAGTGTGGGCATGGCCACTTTGCTCCAACACGTCCGGACCAGCGTGGAAGAGTAGACCAAATACCTCTATATAGCGGCCTCTAGTGGATGCCTTTTCCAGCAGCAGGCGATTCGCATCCACAACAAACCCGTCCCTCCAGGGATAAAAACACACGGCAGTCTGGGAGTGCCTCTCATCAGCTATGGCTCAACACGAGGGCCACTCTGGGGCCGGTTTCCACCGTCAGCGCCTCATCAGCAGCAGCAGCAGGGCCGGGCTCTGCTTGAAGCAGCGCCGTGAACTCAGCAGGCGTCTAGGACGTGACGGCTGTGGGCCAGGCGCCTCCTCCTCTGTCTCCCCCCACCACCGCCGCCACTGCTGATGTGTGCACACCGCGCGAGGTTCTCACCTTCAGGCTGAGTCGACGTAGAGGAGGCCCAGCGAGCCGCCGCTTCAGAAGCTTTCGCGAGCCACTGACGGTGGCCGTGAGCGGGAAACCAAATCAGCCGCTCGCCACCCACAATCCACAGCGCGCGCCGCCTCCACTCGCCCCCTGCCTGACTGTAAGTAGCAGCGGGGGGAGGGGGGTGGGCAATGGGGGCGTGAGGGGGGGGGGTTTGAGGGGGAGCATGGGCGGGGGTTGCCAGGGGGGGCAAGGGGGGTCGCGAGGGGGGGGATGCTTGGGGGGGGGGTTGTGAAGGGGGAGGGGCAGGGGGGAAAAGAGGGAGCATGGGGGAGGAGCTTAGGTGAGGGGGAGGAGCTAATGGCTATTACACCACGCCGCGTCTCGCGCCACGTGCTTCCCCTGGCAGTTTGGCCGTTAGGCGTGGAACCGAGCTGTGGGTGAGTGGTGGCGGTGGTGGTGTGAGTCTTTCTATGTGAGTCTGTGTGTGAGTCTCTCTAAGTGAGTCTCTGTGTGAGTCTGTGTACGTGTGTGTGGGTCTGTGTGAGTCTGTGTGTAGCAGTGACCCGGTCTCAAATGAGTACCTGGTGCGATGCGTAAACATCGCCACTGGGGAGACAAAGGCGGTCGGGCGTGGTGCTAACCACCCACCCCTTCGTTTACCGTGCCGGCCTTCATACGTACTGCTTGCTAACAGCACTTGCCCCTACAGCCTGTTAAGGCTCTATGAGGATCGTTGTCTTTGGTGTCCTGTATTAGCATGAGGAGGAGTGGTGGTGTTAATGTTGGTGGTATTAGTGGTGGTGGTGTTAGTGATGGTGGTGTTAGTGGTGGTGGTTGTTCGAGGTATTGTTGCTGGTGTTAGTGATGGTGGTGTTGGTGGTATTAGTGGTGGTCGTGTTAGTGATGGTGGTATTATTGGTGGTATTATTGGTGGTAGTGGTGGTGGTGTTAGTGGTAGTGGTGTTGGTGGTGGTGGTGGAGTTGATGTTGGTGGTGGTGTTTTTAGGGTTCGTAGTGTTAGTGGTGGTGTTAGGAGTGGTGTTAGTGCTGGTGTTAGTTGTGGTGTTAGTTGAGGGGAGCGGTAGTGTAGCGGTTAACGTGCTGCGCTACAAACCTGGCGACCCGGGTTCGATTTCCGCTCACGGCCAACACCAGCAACGATTATCTGAACCGGTCCTGGGCCTCCCCTAGGTAGACTCAGCCTCAAATGAATACCTGGTACGATGTGTAAACATCGCCGCTAGGGAGACAAAGGCGGCCAGGCGTGGTGTTAGCCACCCACCCCCTCGTGTGCCATGCCGACCTTTATAGGTGCTCGCTAGCAGAAATTGCCCCTACAGTATATTCAGGCTATACGGGGGATCTGTCTTTGTTAGTGGTGGTGGTGTTAGTAGTGGTGTTAGTGGTGGTGCTAGTGGTGGTGTTTGTCGCGGTGTTGCTGGTGTCCGAACAAAGGAGCGACGCTCACAACAACGACCTTTGACCTGGGCGGCTGAAATGTAGCACGTTGGCACAGTCATCTCAGTCAGTCAACTCTTGGCACCTGGGTCTGACCTGTGACCTGTCAGTGAGCCTTCAGCATTTCACGTGGTCTCAAAGTGCACCTGGCCTGGCATTTGCTGCTGCTTAGTGGCAAATGGCGGTCTTTGTTGTTTTTGTTGTGTTTCGTGTTGTGGGTGAGTGGTGAGGTTGTGAGTCTGTGATGATGATGTGAGTCCGTGTTGATGATGAGAGTCCGCATTGTGACATGACGCGTGTTTAGACATGAGTATTGTCGCACACCATCGGTTTTGTGTGACCCTCACCTGCGTCTCCCGCTCTCCACGCAGAGACCCGGACCGTGCGAGAAACGCAGTGAGCTCTGAGCACCCTACTCTGCAAGTTGCTGCCATGGAGGTACGTGTGGCTCTTCAACTCGTGTGGTAAAATATGGGTGGACGTGTGTTTTCCCCTCGACTTGTGCCTACCTGTCACCTACCTGTATACCTGGATGTGCTTCTCCTTGTCCGCCTGAGTATGTGTATGTCTATCAGAGTGTGTCTCCGAGATCCTGTTGGTGTGCCTGCCTGTCTACGCGTGAGCATTTACAGCACTATTATCTATCCACTGATGAATGAGAATGCCTTCCTCCCTGAGACCTTGCTACCCCTCAAATGCTGTGATGGAATAATCCGCCAAGCGCCGATTTTGTCGCACCATCTCTCTGGTGGCTCTCCTCTCCGATGTGTTTCCTTCCTTGGCTGCCGCTCCGTTATTATTCTTCACTATCAGCCATTGTTGTCCCTCCTTACCATGGCTCGTCATGCCCGATCCCCAATCACTCTTTAACAATTTGAACAATCCCTGCGTGTGACCTCAAAATCCACGCATCTTTCATTGTTAATCCAAGCATGGCATCTGATATTGGCCAAATATTCCAATGCTGAGAAACGACAACATCTCGGCAGGACCCTCCTGATTGTGGAGCCCAGGATCTCAGAGATGCTGGCTCAGTGCTCGCCTTCTGCACTTGCTCCAACATCTTAATCAAGCCTATGTGGTGGACCTTTGTCTTTGTGTGTGTGTAGATGAGCCGAGCTGGAGAGGCTCGGAGTAACGACACGTCTTGCACCACGTGGAGTGCGCTGTCCTCAGACGGCACCGGCTCCATCTGTAGCAAATCGCCGAAAGGTAAGAACAGTAATGAGGGACGTCACAGTGGCCACGGTAAATAGTGGGACATCATGATGGCCATGTTGCATGGGGGACGTCACAGTGCCTTTGGTGTATGAGAGATTTTATGGTGATTGTATGGGTGATATCAAGATAGCAATGCTACATGGGGGACTTAATGGTAATCATGTTTTGATTTAAAGCTTTCGTGGCTGCAGGGATTCATATTCTTGGTTCTTTCGGTAAAATCACGTAGAAGGGCAACAATAAAATTATAAAAATATAAAACAATAAAAATCTCACGACGTTTCGACTGCAACACAAGTAATCATCATCAGGTGTGAAAACCACAGCAAGAACCACAGCAAGAAAAATTGAAATTTTCTTGCTGTGGTTTTCACACCTGATGATGATTGCTTGTGTTGCAGTTGAAACGTCGTGAGAATTGTATTATTTTATTATTTTATTGTTTCCCTTCTACGTGACTTTACCGAAAGAACCAAGAATATGGTAATCATGTTGCATTAGAGACTGCATCATGGTTGCCATGTTACATGGGGGACTTCATGGTGGCCATGTTGCATGGGGATAATTATCTGTGCTCTGGCCTCAGTACTGAAACAACATCAAACGCTTTCAGAATTGCTTCTGCGGCCATCTTGAATGCTCTTCCAATATTAGGAAACCACTGAAGCTATCCGCATTTAAATCATCAAGTTTGACAACTAATATCTATACTCATTCGCTCTTTCGGTAATGTCACCTAGGTAGAAATAAAATAAAACAAATCACGACGTTTCTATCGCAACACAATCAATCTTCATCAGGTGGAACAACCACAGCAATAATAAAATGCTGAAGTAGGTGAGAGAGCTGCTGTGGCAAGAGGTTATCGGTAAGAAAGGGGGGAGGAGCAAGCGGGGGAGAGAGAGGGGAGCTGCGTGAGCGCTAGGGGGAGAAGAAGTGAGGCTGGGGGTGGACGTAGGCGGAGGTAGAAGTGGTAAGCTGAGTATGGGACATGGTGGGAAAGTAAATCTGAAAAATCTACTAGTACCTGGCGCGTGTGATGGAAACAACCACAACCAGTTAAGGCTTTACCTAGTTAATAACATCCATCGAATGATTGCTCAATTTGTATCCATCTTCTCGGTTGAAGTTATGTCTATGTTTGTATATCTGGATGGCTTCATGAAAAAACCTTTGATAGTTACCTGAAGGTTTGCAGAGTACCTTGGTCTCGGAAAAAAACAATATCACGCGAGCCCACAGCGTTATAACAATGGTCAGACACGGCAGAGGTATTGGTTCTGCGATGTTTCAGATCTGCCTTGTGTTCGCTAACACGGTCCGCGACATGTCAATTCGTTTTCCCAATGTAACTGCTACCGCAGGTACAACTCAGTTTGTCGACTCCAGGATATTGCATGTCAGGATGGGATTAGATCACGGATTTTGTGTACTGTATTGAATCGGACTTTGATCTTGTGTTTGTTTAAGATTTTGGAAATATTTTTGGTAACACCTGCTATGTATGGTAAAGTGATGGTCTTGATAGGCGTCTCAGTGGATTGTTTCTACATGGTTGGAGAAACAGCTTTGCGAATAATGCTGTCCCAGTACCCATTCATCTTAAGAGTCTGGTGTACGTGTTCCAGTTCACTGGCTTGGTGGTGTTGGTTGCAAATGCAGTGGCCCTATGGTGTAGTGGTTTGATGAGGGAATTCTTCTGCGCCGGATGGTGGTGGGAATTAGGTTTTAGATAGGTCTCTTCTCAAACAAAACATCCAGGAATTAGTAGCTTACCATCATTCTCCACTTCCATGGTGAATTTGATGGATGGGTGTATGGAATTTATGTTGTTGAGAAATTGATTCAATGTTGGCAGGCCATGTGGCCAAATGACGAAAGTGTGATCTACGTATCTCTTCCACAAGGAAGGACGTTGGGTGCATGTCTGGATGACATCAGTTTCAAATTTCTCCATGAAAACATTCGCTATCACTGGTGATAAGGGGGGACCCATGTGGGTACCTTCATTTTGTTTGTAGAAAGTACCATTCCTGGTGAAGTAAGTGCTGGTTCAGCGTTTCTACTGCTGCATGCATTTTTTTTCCGCCTGAGGACGACCGCTTGTGTTGCGATCGAAACGTCGTCATTTATTTTATTTTATCCATATGTGACTTTACCGAAAAAAACAAAGAGGAAGTGTTAGTAAAGCAGTTCCTAACCAAAGTTGGTACATCAGCATTCAGTCCATGTTGGACCAAGTCTTCAATTATTGCTAAGGTGTCAGGTACAGGAACCTTGGTGAACAGAAAGACTACATCAAAGCTGACGAGCAAATCATCTGGGGACAGTGAAATGCCTTTGATTAGAGAGATAAAGTGAGCTGAGTTTCATACTGCTGAGGTAGTCTTGCCCGTGAATGGAAGCAAGGTCTCAGACAGAAATTGGGCCAGTTTGTAGGGAGGTGAGTTGATAGTGGAAATGATGGGTCGAAGTGGAGTATCTTCTTTATGGATTTTTGGAAGACCATATAATCTGGGTGGTCTATTAGCAGAAGGTTTTAGGGAGAACTGCTTGAATGGTTCGATTAGAGAAGTCGAATTGGTAATGATATTGTTTGTTTTTAAAGCCAGGCAGTTGGTCGGATCTTTGTTGATTTTGGTGTAATTGCTATCATTAAGAAGGTCCTGGATTATGTTGCTGAATGTGGTTTTATCCATGACGACAGTAGCATTGCCCTTGTTGGCTGAGAGGATGACTTTGTCCTCTCTATTTTTTAATTTGGTGAGTTCAGAGCGCTCGTCCTTGCTGATGTTATTAATAGGATTCTTAGCATTTTTAAAGATGGTGGCAATTTTAAATCTTGCCACGTCTGTCGGGATGTGTCCCAAGCCTTTGAGGGCCACATCTACCTGGGTTTTTATATCATCCACTGGGATGTGTTTGAGGGTGACAGCAAAATTCAGCCCTCTAGCTAGTACCGATTTTAGGCTATCGGAGATTGTGCTGTTACTCTGATTAATAGCAGTCTTTTTTATGTGTGGATCTGGTTTCTTTTTTGACAAGTTATTGAATTTAGCAATAAGGTTAACCTTGCATTTGGAAGACATTGTTGTGGCAGAAGAAGCAGTCATGTTATCTACAAGGTTCCAATCAGATGCGGACATTTTATCTGTTAATGTTAAGTGTGATTGTAGGAGACATTTGTCTAAATTATCAAGTTCAAGCCGGAGTAGTCTTATCCTCTCTGAGATTAGAGAAAGGCTAGCTCTGAATAAGATCCGTTTAGAGTTGGGTTAAGTGACAGAAGCAGATGTGAGTTTAAATGTGGTCGGTATTATCTTGTTGTCGTGGCATCTCTTCAGAAAGGTGAGTGACTCGATCATGTGAGCCTTCTTGTCTCGCAGTCTGTTAATGGTTCTAACAGATGTGTGGAACCTATTTGCGTGGTTAGTTTATTAACCTTCCCCCACACTAAATTTTGATTTAAAGCTTTCGTGACTGCAGTAATTCATATTCTTAGTTTTTTCGGTAAAGTCACGTTGAAGAGAAACAACAAAATAACAAAATATATATATAAAACAATAAAACATTCTCACGACGTTTCGACCATAACTCAAACGGTCATCATCAGGTGTGTCGGTTTGCATAAATTTATTTTGAAAACGGCATATTTATTTATTTATATGCCGTTTTCAAAATAAATTTATGCAAACCGACACACATGATGATGACCGTTTGAGTTATGGTCGAAACGTCGTGATAATTTTTTATTGTTTTATATATATTTTGTTATTTTGTTGTTTCTCTTCAACTTCCCCCACACTGTTGATTAGCACCATTGGCTACATGCGGTGCAAAAGAATTTCAACATACATAGCTGGGATTGGCAAAAACATCCCAATCCTGAAATATTTACTCTATAAATTGCTCAAAAGTTTGGTTCACACACCTGTTGTTGTTATTCTCCTCGTGCCTACAGAAATCCTGGCTCACTTTGGCCCTCACTTGACCGACCGCGAAAAGCTGGAGCTCGCAGCCATGCAAGAAGTGTGGTACTTTGCACTCGACAACAAACCCAAGGGATGCAACAGGCATGGATATGATGACGATGAACGTAATTACATTCTGGTGAGGCTCACCACAAAACTACAGCCTTGGGGGCGGTCACAGGGCCCAGAGATAGCGGGGTTTGTGGCTTCTTATTATTGCACCTGAATTACCAACCAGGGCACACACCAACGCGCTTCAAAATCAGAATGTTTAATCCCGAGTAAAGCCCTTTTAGATAAGAAGCAATTTTTCAAGGGAATCTTCGCCAGCAGACAGTATCAAAGCATTCGACAATTACACCCACTCACACACTTACTCACCCACCCCCAGACGCACTCACTTGCTGACTCACTCACTCATTCACCCACTCAATCACTCACCGACCCACTCGCCCACTCACCAATGCACTCACCCGCACACATCTGAATCAGAAGTTTATTTCCCGAGTAAAGCCCATTGAGCTCAGAAGCTCTTTTTAAGGGTGACTCAGCCAGCAGACATCTGAGCATTCCAAATTATGGTTAAAATAACTTCATAATTCCAAGCAAATGTTTTTGTTAAAATTACATTCTCACTTCTTAAACGTTGTGATTTTAACAATAGTCAGTTTAAATGATTGTACCTTTTGTTCAGTTCCGACATGATCACCTCCACTACCGCTATGAGGTGCTCAAGATGATTGGGGAAGGAGGTCAAGGCCAGGTGATCCAGTGCCTTGACCACAAGAGGAACACCCTGGTAGCTGTAAAGATCCTGGTGTCACCGTCGAGGTAAGACTTCAGAGACGTGCCATCACGAGGCCGACGTTGTTAAGTCCATTGCCGTGCAATGCGGTGGTGACACTCATGCTTCACAGCGAGAAGGGGGGCCTTGGTTCGGCTCCTGACTCGGGCACCATCGTGTGTGGAGTGTGTACCTTCTACCCCTGTTCTGCATCGGTTCCTTCTAGGTACTCTGGTTTTTCGTCTCTAAAGCTTAAAATACATACACACACAGTGTGAACTGGTATCGGCCAAAACATCCCATTGCTACAAGATTACCTCCACATTACAGTAAGTCATCATTTAATGCTGTAGATACATTCATGAAAAGTTCCGCGTTAAGCGAAAAAGCATTGAGCGAAAAGAATCCCTCCATAAATAATGTAACAATAAAGTTTGGCGAGATGAAATGTATGCATATACTGTGAGATGATGAGACCAATAACTGAGGCTATGCTATAGTAATAGGTTTTACCCTTTTAACTGGCACAAAAACTGACACCTTCTTTGGTTCTTTCGGTAATGTCACGTAGAATGAGTAAAATAATAAAATAATACAATAAAATTCTCACGACGTTTCGGCCACAATGCAAGCGGCCGTCTTCAGGTGAAAGTTACAGACCTGTCGGGACGACAGAGCTCAACACACCCGAGACGGCTTTTCTTAGAGCTTAGTCTCCACTGGTGTTGGACCAGAAGAGTGGAGACTAGGCTCTAAGAAAAGCCGTCTCGGGTGTGGACCAATCAAATTCAAGGACAGTGCATATTATTATTATCAGAGTTGTCTCTTTTGTTTGCATTTTGACTGCTTGTGTTGTGGTTATTGCAAACATGATGCCTTGAATAAAGGTGTCAGTTTTTGTGCCAGTTAAAAGGGTAAAACCTATTACTATATCTTGTTACTGGCAAAGGAGGTCTCATAATGAGGCTATGCTGTCACGTTACTTTTATCATTCCGAGTACTGTATCATACCGCTCAACAGTGCAGCTCAAAAAAGTATTTTGTTGTCGACTACTCACAAACCACGTCATGATGGGCTTATTCCGTGTTATAATGGGTGCGTATCTTGTTAGAATGTGCGTGTTCCATGTTGTAATGGTCGCGTTTCTTGTTACAACGGACACATTCTGCATTGTGTAAAAAGTGTTGAAGAACCACGTTATAACGAAAACGCGTTGTTTTAACGGGCGTTTGCATTTAGTTTTCCCGAATGACCAATCCGATTTGAATGGCTCTTCACCTTCAAATCCTATTGGGTACCCTACGCCAGCTCCTGCGCCCCGTATGGTACCAATGAGAGTCGAGAACGCTACTCTAGCTCACAATGCCGTTAGACCTGGTGAAAGTATAATTAATTATTAATTCTGAATAGCATTTGCCTCTGGGTGTCCCTTAAGCAAGTGTAAGTTATTAATTTGTGGACTTCCTCTGCGCAGCTCCAAGGAAGAAACATTGCAGAGGATGGAGCTCCAGATAGCTCTGGAACTTCAGAGTGAGGACAGCAATGAAGATTACAACGTCATCAAAGTCCTAAACAGCTTTGATTTCAGGGGACACCACTGCCTTGTCCTGGAGCTGTTGAAGTATGTACCGCGTGTTCCATCTCCCCCTCCCTCCGCTAATAGCGTGGTTAACTGATTAACTAAACAAACTTTTTTGTTTTCGTGGGAAAGTCCACTGACCTATTAGTTATTTTTTTGTAAGCGACCTGCCCACAAATGATAGCTTAACAAAGTAACTTATCACGTGGAAATGTACGGCAGCCAAATACTATGAATGCATGTCGATTCGAAATGTGGAGGGGAAAACCAGAGGACCTACAGAATAATCCACATGATCACAGGGAGAACATGCAAACTCCAAATGTACATGCGTCAGGTTCGGGATCAAACCCCACGACCTTACCAGGCGGAGTTGTTATCTTCTCCCCATGGATAACCCTCTACCACCTGCCAAAAATGCCAATGAAATCAAGTTGTCAAGTGGGCAAATGAGCCAACTAATTTGGTTCATCGACAAACCAACGACCTGAACCTACACTGAACTATGACTCTGAATATTGGTCGTGAACATGCACGAACAATATTAAGATTGTTGTTAGCAGAATCAGCACAGCATTTAAGGAGATGACACTGACACTGTGTTGGTGTTGTTTCTGCTTTTGTCTCTCTCACAGGGAGAGCCTTTATGATGTGATGAGAGAATCGGGGTTCCGGTTGGACATGGAAATGGTGAAAAGTTATACCAGGGGAATCCTCATGTTCCTGTCCCACATCTCTTCCAGGAACATAGTTCACGCTGACATCAAGCCAGTGAGTGGACACAGCATTCAGTATGATTTTGTTGCAGAGGCGTATTGTTAGTAGGGAATCGTTCCACGGAGAAAACCGGCCACATTAGTCACAAGGTCTATGTGTTCGCTGTTTCCATCTAACTGGAAGGAGGCAGGGTCATTGTACCCCTGGTGAAGATAATGCGGTATGAATTAAACTGTAGTGTAGAGTCGTGTCGGTATTGGGGACTCACCATAGACAAAACCGGCAACGTTGATCACAGCGTTGCCCCAGTCCTTCGGAGACAGAAACTGGAGCAAATAAAGACTATTTCCTAAGTGTGCCAAACGTGTATTTTGACCTGACAGCTGCCCGTTGTCGGCTTCCACACTGCGAATGGAAAACTTCCGAAGACAAACGCGCGGTGGATAGCGTCATGGAATACGCGAGCTCTCATGTGTAGCTTTTGGTCCGTAACCCGTTAAAGGGCACTCTTGCAGCTGTGAGCTCAATGCACTCTCCTGTCAGAGGAACCATGATCAGTTGTCAATAGAGCTGCCCTCCTTTACTTCGATGGTCCCTTAGAGTGCTTTGAACATGAGCCTCAAATCAAATCTCTTTTCTAGATGCAATTGAAAGGGGCAACCCCCAGTAATAGCTGTCAACAAACATCAAATGTTGCACTTGACTGACGCTCGTTGACGGCACTACGCCTCGTCTAGTTCCCCTGTTTAGCGTAGGTGGTGGTACGTGATCGTTCCACTGCTGGCTGAATGTTATCGGCATAACCTCTGCATTTGAATTCATTCTGCCCCTTCTCCTGCAGGAAAATGTTCTCATCAAGGACACCGTGACCGGCACTGTGAGGGTCACGGACTTTGGCACGAGCTTTTTTGTGGAAAGTCAACGTGAGTGACCTCTCCTGGGTGTGTGAGCGTCTGCGTGTGGGTGTTTGTCTGATTGTGTATATGTGTGAGTATCTGCGTGTCTGTACATGTGACTGTTCATGTGTGTGATGAGGATGCTGTTTAAGAAACAGTGAGTACACAAACACATATATGTGTTGTTCTTGTGATTGGTGTGCAGCTATGAATGTTGGTGGGACTCTGGAATACTCGGCTCCGGAGCTGCACTTGGGCTACAGCTTGACCTGTGGCGTAGACATGTGGGCGCTGGGTTGCACGGTGGCGGAGTTGGCGACGGGCAGGCAATTATTTCAGTCCGACAGTGACAAAGATTACCTCCCGCGCTGCATTGAGGTATTTCCCACTGGGCGTCCATCCGCTCGTGATGCCCCTCTCTTTCCTTGGAGTCGTGGGTTTTGGGGGTGGCAGGAGGGGAGGTGGCCACTTAGTGATCTGGCGAATAGCGGCCGTCGTATGTTGTGTATGAGTGTACACGTGTCCATCTTGTACGTGTGAGGGGAGCAGTAGTGTAGCGGTTAGCATGCGGCGCTCATGGCCCACACTAGTGATGATTATCTGAACCGGTCCTGGGCCTCCCTTAGTTAGACTCAGCCTTAAATGAGTACCTAGTGCAGTGTGTAAAATACCTGGGTCAATGTGGCCCACCACCCCCTGTCTCTGTGTGCCATAATGCTTGCCCTCAACAAGCGCTGCTGCTGTTGTTACGCTATACTAACATCACTTGCCCCTACAGTCAGCCGAGGATACACGGGTGACCTTTGTCTTTGTCTCAACCATGTGCAGATTCTGGGAATGCCTCCACGATACATGGTGAATTCAGCTCCCGACAGAAGGCAGTTTTTTGGTGAGTTAAAGGGTGGTGCGAGTGACGGACCGGATTCAGTTTTAAGAAGAGGCCTGCGGCTGTTGTTATTTTTTTGGTGGGAGGGGGGGGGGAATGGCCTCTTTTTATTTTAAATTCCTTGGGTGAGTGGGTGGGTAAGTCGGTGTGTGGGCAAGTAGGTTGTAGGGTAAGTGGGCGAATTGGTCAGTGGGTAAGCGGGTGGGCGGGTGAGTGGGAGGTGGTTCGGTGATTGGGTAGGTGAGTGAGTGATTGTGTAGGTGGAAGAGTGGGTGGGTGGGTGAGTAGGTTGATGGATGGGTCAGTAAGTGGGTAAGTAGGTGACGTGGTGGTTGGTGACTGCATCTGTCCCGCTGTGCATGGCTCCCGCAGACCGTCAAGGGAAGATGTTGTGCCCAGGCAAGAAAAGGGTACCGGGGAGCTTCCCACTTGAAAGTGTGCTCAAAAGCCACGACCCGGCGTTTGTGGAATTCGTCAGCTTCTGTCTGCGGTAAGACACACCCACCACCCCCTCCCAATGAGGATCCCCCCCCCCCTCCAATTGATCGGCGATCACTCTCCACCGATCGCCAGGAAAATGTGGAGCTGAGTGGGACTGCCGATGTGCAGTACCACCGGTGTCAAGATCGCCCTCTGTGGAGGATGGGGAGGTCCGTGCAAGATGCTGCTGGCCAATGCGATGCTCGGGGCATTTTTAGTCTACTGGGCATCAGAGGATTGCCACTGTTCCTGCTGCTTCCGCTGCTGCCGTGCATTCCTGACCTTGTAGGAGAAGGGAAGCAACTTCAATGCTCTCACCACGCTTCTCTCACTACGTGTGGCGCGTGTGTCTCCCACGCGTCTCTCAACAGATGGGTTCCGGATTCTCGTATGACGCCAGCGCAGGCGCTGGATCACAGCTGGCTCCGGACCGCGGCCACCAGCACCACCAGCAATGCCACCACCACTGCTACTCCTGGCCGTGTCCAGTGCTTTGGAGCTGCTGAACGACGGTAACCCACATTCTGCTGACCAATTTTCAAGGCAGTCCATAGAGAGGTGTGGGGCCCAGGGCAAGTCACAACTCCCACATGGAGAAAGTGGCCCAAGTATGGGCATCAAACCCAGGTCCCTCTTTGGCTGTGAGTTCCAGCCCTGCCGCCCACAAACTAACACACGGAGAGTTCAAATCTCACCTGTATATTCGGTTATATACGGATGTATTTTTATAATTGCTTTCTGGGTGAGGACAAATAATGAAGTGGCCATATCTTTGCCATGTAGGTAACCCTTCATCCACTGTGACATCGCCAGCTCCCCCCCTCCCCCCCGATGGTGGGGGAGGGGATGGCTGCGATCTCTGCTGTAGCAGTAAGTTGGAACAATGTCGTGCGCATATCTTCACAGAGCGGAGCCGGCGCTGCCCCCATTCTCTTTGCTCGCCTGGGCCTCTGATTGGAGGCTGAAGGTTGTGGAGGAAGAGGAAACCCAGGTGGAGGAGCTGGTGTTGCAGGAGGAAGAGACCCTGGTGGAGGAGCTGGTGGTGCAAGAGGAGGAGACTCTGGTGGAAGAGCTGGTGGTGCAGGAGGAGGAGACCTTGGTTGAGGAGCTGGTTTTGCAGG
Source organism: Petromyzon marinus (assembly GCF_048934315.1). NCBI lineage: Eukaryota > Metazoa > Chordata > Hyperoartia > Petromyzontiformes > Petromyzontidae > Petromyzon > Petromyzon marinus. Next base: position 1,517,950 of record NW_027423102.1, read on the forward strand.
AGGAGGAGGCCTTGGTGGAGGAGCTGGTGGTGCAGGAGGAGGAGACTCTGGTGGAGGAGCTGGTGGTGCAGGAGGAGAAGACCTTGGTGGAGGAGCTGGTTTTGCAGGAGGAGGAGACCTTGGTGGAGGAGCTGGTTTTGCAGGAGGAGGGGACCTTAGTGGAGGAGCTGGTTTTGCCAGAGGAGGAGACTCTGGTGGAGGAGCTGGTGGTGCAGGAGGAGGACACCCTGGTGGAGGAGATCGTTGTGGAAGAGATGGTGGTGGAGGAGAAGGAGAAAACAAGGAAAGAGGATCAAGTGATGGTGATGCAGGAGAAGAGGAAGCCAGGGGGCCTGGCCCGCATGGGGAGAGTCATCCGCTCACTCCTCCGACGCGTGCTGCTGTGTGGTGGCCGGTCCACCGCACAGTAGAGATGGTGGTGGTCGTTGATCGGTCTGATCCATGACCACTATCACCACACCTACCACACACACCCTGTACCCACCCACCCCGTGACACCCACCACACTCCACACACACCCTGCACCCACCCACCCCGTGACACCCACCATCCACCACACTCCACACACACACCCTGCACCCACCCACCCCATGACACCCGCCACACTCCACACACACCCTGCACCTACCCACACTGTGACACCCACCACCCACCACACTCCACACACACCCTGCACCCACCCACCCCGTGACACCCACCATCCACCACACTCCACACACACACCCTGCACCCACCCACCCCGTGACACCCGCCACCCACCACACTCCACACACACACACCCTGCACCCACCCACCCCGTGGCACCAACCACCCATCACACACCACACACACCCTGCACCCATCCACCCCGTGACACCCACCATCCACCACATTCCACACACACCCTGCACCCACCCACCCCGTGACACCCATCACCCACCACACACCCTGCACCCACCCACCCCGTGACACCCACCACACTCCACACACCCTGCACCCACCCACGCCGTGACACCCACCACACACCACACTCCACACACCCTGCACCCACCCACCCCGTGACACCCACCACACTCCACACACCACACACCCTGCACCCACCCACCCCGTGACACCCGCCACCCACCACACTCCACACACACACCCTGCACCCACCCACCCCGTGGCACCAACCACCCATCACACACCACTCACACCCTGCACCCATCCACCCCGTGACACCCACCACACACCACACTCCAAACACCCTGCACCCACCCACCCCGTGACACCCACCACACTCCACACACCACACACCCTGCAACCACCCACCCCGTGACACCCACCACACACCACACACCACACACCCTGCACCCACCCACCCCCTTGACACCCACCACCCACCACAATCCACTCACACCCTGCACCCACCCACCCTGTGACACCCAACACACTCCACACACCCTGCACTCACCCACCCCATGACACCCACCACTCACCACACACCCTGCAACCACCCACCCCGTGGCACCCATCACCCACCACACACCCTGTACCCACCCACCCCATGACACCCACCACCCACCACACTCCACACACACCCTGCACCCACCCACCCCGTGACACGCACCACCCACCACACTCCATACACCCTGCACCCACTCACCCTGTGACACCAACCACACTCCACACACACCCTGCACCCACCCCGTGACACCCACCAGCCACCACACTCCACACACCCCCTGCACCCACCCACTCCGTGACACCCACCACCCACCACACACACCCTGCACCCACCTACCCCGTGACAACCACCACACACCACACTCCACACAAAGGGTTAAGGGTTTTGAGGGTTACGTGTTTAAAGGATTAGGGGTGGAGAGATCTAGGGGTTTATAGAATTATGTATTTAACAGTAAAGGGGTATAGAGTGTTAGGGGGTTTGGGATTTTTTGTTGTATTTGGGTTATGGTTTCAAAAGGTGAGGAGTTTAGATGGATAGGGTTTTATGGGTAAATCGGTTTAAAGGGTTAGGGATTTAGAGGATTATAAGTTAAGGGTTTAGAGGTTTACAGGGTGATGGGTTTAGGGGTTTAGAGGGTTAGGTATTTAGAGGGTGTGTGGTTTAGAGGTTTAGGGGTTTAGAGGCTGAGGGTTTTAAGGGTAAAATGTTTTAGAGGTTTAGCGGTTTAGAAGATGATTAGCTTAGAGGGTTAGGGTTTTAGAGGGGTACAGTTTAGAAGGTTATGGGTTTATAGGGTTATAATTGTAAGGAGTTTGGTGTCCTGAGGTTTAGACGGTTTATGGGTTTCGATTGTTAAAGGGTTAGTGGTTTAGAGGGCTTGGAGTTTATAAGGTTACGTGTTAAGGGTTTAGAGGTTTTGGGGTTTTTAGGGGATAAGCGTCTTCGATGTTTTGGGGGTTTCTAGGGTTATGGTGTTTAGGGGTTGAGCGTTTTAGGGGTTGAGGATTTTAAGGGTTAGGGGTTTAGAGGGTTGGTGTTTAGAGGGTTAGGGGTGCAGAGATCTAGGGCTTTTGAGAATTCGGATTTTAACGGTAAAGGGGTTTAGAGTGTTAGGGGGTTTGGGGTTTCAGGGTATTTGGGTTCTGGTTTCAAAGGGTGAGGAGTTTAGAAAGGATTTGATTTAATGGGTAAAGGCGTTTAGAGGGTTTGGGATTTAGAGGATTATAAGTTGAGCCGTTTAGAGGTTTACAGGGTTATGGGTTTAGGGGTTTAGAAGTTTAGGGGGTTAGAGGGTGAAGGTTTTAAGGATAAAGGGGTTTAGAGTGTTATGGGTTTCGAGAAGTAGCTGTTTAATGGGTTTATGGGTTTCGATTGTTATAGGTTAAGTGGTTTAGAGGGTTAGGAGCTTAGAAGTTTCGGGGTGTTTCGGGGATAAGGGGTTTCGTGGTTTATAGACTTCGAGGGTTTAGGGGTTGAGAGTGTTAGCGCTTGAGGGGATTCAAGGGTTAGGGGTTTAGAGGGTTAGGGTTTTAAGGTTAAAGGGCTTTATAGTGTTAGGTGTTTAGAGGATTGGGCTATTAGTGGTGTAGGAGTTTAGAGGGTGAGGGGTTTAGCAGGTTAGGTGCCGAGAGGGTTACGGTTTTAGGGGTTGTGGAGTTTAGAGGGTTTGGTGTTTAGACAGTTAGAGTTTTGGGGGTTTATGGGTGGGGTTTTCGAGGGAGAGGTTTTTAGACAGTTAGGGTTTTAAGGGTAAGGTCGTTTAGAGGATTAGGTGTTTAGAATGTTAGAGTTTAGAAGATTTTGGGGTAAAGAGGGTTGGGGGTTTAGAGAGTTAGGTGTTTAGAGATGTATGGGTTTCGATTATTAAAGGTTGAATGGTTTAGATGGTTAGGAGTTTAGGAGGTTATAATTGTATGTGTTTAGGGGTTTAGAGGTATGGGGGTTTCGAGGGTTAGGGGTTTATAGGGTAATGGGGTTTAGCGGTTTAGAGGGTTATGGGTTTTGGGATTTGGGAGTTTAGAGGGTTTAACACCAAGACTTTGACAACTAATATTATCCATACTAAAGGTGTTTTGGATTTCTCTCCGACACTTAATGGCACTTTTTTATTGTCATGACAAACTTTACTAATTGGCTGTGTCGGGTGGTGTCTGGTTTAACGACACATTTATATTTACACGATCTAACCCGAAAATATATTTATTATGGGTTTAGAGGGTTAGGGGCTTAGAGTGTTATGTGTTTAGAGGGTTAGCGTTTTAGGGGTATAGGTGTTTTAAGGGTTAGGTGTCTTGAGGGTTAGTTCTTTAGAGGGTATGGGTGTTAAATGTAGATTTGAAGTTTTTGTGACTGCAGGGATCCATACTCTTTGGTTCTTTCGGTAAAGTCACATAGGTAGAAATAAAATAAAACAAATCACGACGTTTTGATCGCAACACAAGCGATCTTCATCAGGTGGGACAAAACACAAGCGATCTTCATCAGGTGGGACCACAGCAAGAAATGCTGAAGTCGGCGGGAGAGCTGCCATGGCAAGAGGTTATATAGTTTAGAGAGGGGGGAAGAGGCAAGGGGACAGAGAGAAAAGGGGGGGGGTGTGGGGTAGGAAGAGGGGGGGACACGTAAGCGCTAGGGGAAGAGGACGTTAGGCTGGTGGGGGGACATGGGCGAGGCAGCAGTAAAACCGGCAGGTAATGATGGAAACAACAACACAAGTTAAGGCATTACCTGGTTGATAACATCCTTCCAGTGATTGTTTAATTTGTATCCATCTTCTCGGTTGAAGTTTTGTCTATACCCTGGAGTCTACAAACTGAGTTGTAACTTCGGCCGCAGTTACGTTGGAGAAATAAAACGACACGTCTCGGACCGTGTTCGCGAACACAAGGCGGATCTGAAACATGGCAAACCAATACCTCTGCCGTAGTGGCCATTGTTATAACGCTGTGGGCTCGCATGATATTGTTATTTTCGGAGGCCAAGGACAAAACTTCAATCGAGAAGATGGATACAAATTAAACAATCACTGGAAGGATGTTATCAACCAGGTAATGCCTTAACTTGTGTTGTTGTTTCCATCATTACCTGCCGATTACTGCTAGCCCCGCCCACGTCCCCCCACCCCAGCCTCACGTCATCTTCTCCTAGCGCTCACGCGGCCCCCCTTCCTCTCCCTACCCCACACCCTCCCCTCTCTCTCTCCCCCCTTGCCTCCTCCCCCATCTCATACCTGTATAACCTCTTGCCACGGCAGCTCTCCCGCCGACTTCAGCATTTTCTTGCTGTGGTTGTCCCACCTGAAAATATCGCTTGTGTTGCGATCGAAACGTCGTGATTTGTTTAATTTTATTTAATTTATACCTACGTGACTTTACCGAAAGAACCAAAGAGTATGGATTCCTGCATTCACGAAAGCTTCAAATAAGATTAAAATAGTTTAGTTTAATTTGTTTATTTTTGAACAGTTTGTCTTTCCTGTCATTTTTTGTATTTTTTTGTTATGTTCTGACCTGCCCGATTGGACGGCTGTGAAAACAGATCTTTGTAGCTCATCGGATTCATCCATTGTAAATAAATATTCAGATTTAAATTCTATTGACCTCTGTGCGAGTCTATGGATTTCTGAGTTTGTGGGCCTCTGTGAGTGTATGGGTCTCTGTCTGAGTCTATGGATCCCTGTGTCAGTATATAGGGTCGCCGTATGAGTCTGAGTGTCTGAAGGAATGTATGGGTCTCTGTTGGAGTCTATGGGTTTCTGGTTCTGGGTGGGAATCTATGGTTCTCTGAGTATGGTTGTTTGTGCGAGTCTTAAGTGCACAAACTGAACTTAAAAAGGGCATTGAGGGGTGCGGAATCCAAGTTGACTATTAAGCTCCCCGCAGTGCAAGCCAGCTCTCTAGTGTCATCATACAGCCCCTGTAATTCTTTATAATAATAATTAGACTTACTCCAGGAAAGCCACGCTGAGTCATAGTAAGGTCCTGAATTTGGTTTTTATTGTAAGATGTTTTCAATCAATGAATAACGAATGCTTACACAAGTGGGGGGAAACCGGAGCACCCGGAGAAAACAAACGTATGTGAAGGGGCAGCAGGCAGCATTTTAAACCGTACAGGTGACGATGGCGATGATCCCACTTGCTATAATGCCTTCTCCTGGCCAGTCAGATGCTTTCTCCTGGCCAGCCAGGAGAAGGCACCTCAATGTCCACGGGAAGGGGGTTTCACAATATTTACTGTGTGATCCACCAACCCTTGCTGCCTTCTACAGTGCTGGATCGCAGGCTTGCGTCACCACCTTCTGGCGAGTATTTGTAGTTATTATTTAAAGCTATATAGCGCTCACAAGAACGACTCAAGAGGCGCGAGGAGCCACAGACATGCAGGAAAGAAGCCACGTGGTGAGCCAGCACCAACGATTGTTCAGGCTCTACGGTACTCTATGTATGGAGGCATTATTGGCTAATTAATAACGAGTGTTTGTACAAGTGGGGGAAATCGGAGCACCCAGAGAAAAGCCACGTGTGTGAAGGGGCAGCATTTTAAACCGTACAGGTGACGATGGCGATGAGTCCACTTGCTGTAGTGCCTTCTCCTGGCGAGGCAGGTTATGCACCTCGACGCCCACGGGAAGAGGATTTCACAACATCATTGTGCGGTGATTTACGAACCCTCGCTGCCTTCCCCAGTGCTGGATTTGAGACGTGCACCACTAACACCAGGCGAATGATAACAACAACAATAACTATAAATTTTGATTTAAAGCTTTCGTGACTGCAGTAATTCATATTCTTAGTTTTTTAGGTAAAGTCACGTTGAAGAGAAACAACAAAATAACAAAATATATATAAAACAATAAAAAATTCTCACGACGTTTCGACCATAACTCAAACGGTCATCATCAGGTGTGTCGGTTTGCATAAATTTATTTTGAAAACGGCATATTTATTTATATATATAAAAATAACGTTTGCGTCACGCGCAACGATTGGCTGTTTGCCAGGACTAGTCCATCTATTTTTTGAAAAGAGGAGGGGGGAGACGAAATTTGTTTTTATGTATGCTGTCTGAAAGCCACTGTAAGCGTGAACAATCAATCAAGAACTGAAATGATTTATCAAATCTTTCCAATGATTGCTAAGATAGAATCCATCTTCTCAGTTGAAATTGTCTCTGTGTTTGTATATGTGGATAGCCTCATGAACGAATCTCTCATGGAAGCCAGATGGCTTACAAAGAACCTCCGTCTTGGAAAAGTCAATGGCATGTGAGCCTACTGAATTAGAACAATGATCTGCTACGGCCGAGGTGTTGGTCCTACCGTGTTTAAGGTCTGCTTTATGTTCACGAATGCGGTCCGAGATATGGCGTTTGGTTTCTCCAATGTAACTACTACCACAGAGGCAACTTAGTTTGTAGACACCAGGGTATTGTATGTCCGGAATCACATCTTTTACAGACGGAACCAGATCACGGATTTTATGTAATGTGTTGAAACGGACCTGGATCTTGTGTTTATTCAAGATTTTGGAGATCTTTTTTTTTTGTGATCCCAGCAATGTAGGGTAAAGTGATGGTTTTGAAAGGCTCCTCAAGAGGGTTCTTCTTCATGGTTTGAGTGATAGCTTTGCGGATTGTATAGTCGGAATAACCATTAGCCCTAAGAGCTTGGTGTACGTGCTTGAGTTCACTGCTTATGTGTTCCTGGTCGGATATGCATTGGGCTCTATGATACAGAGTCTTGATGAGAGAATTCTTCTGTGATGGATGGTGGTGGGAATCCGGTTTCAGATAAGCATCCGTATGGGTAGCTTTCCTGTAGACAGAGTGGCTCATTGAACCATCAGGTCTCTTTTTAATTAGGACATCCAAAAAAGGTATCTTGCCATCTATTTCGACTTCCATGGTAAATCCGATGGCTGGGTGTATGGAATTGATGTGGTCGAAGAATTGGTCTAGAGCAGGCCGGCCATGTGGCCAGATGACAAAAGTGTCATCCACGTACCTCTTCCATAAGGTTGGGCGCAGAGTGGCAGTCTGGATGGCGTCAGTCTCAAATTTCTCCATGAAAATGTTAGCTATAACTGGAGAAAGGGGGGAGCCCATTGGGGTGCCCTCAGTTTATTTGTAGAAAGTTCCATTCCAAGTGAAGTATGTATTGGTTAAACAGTGTCTCACCAGGGGGGGTACCTCAGTGTTTAGTCCTTGATGAACCAAGTCTTCAATGATTGCAATGGTGTCAGGTACAGGAACCTTGGTGAATAAGGAAACTACATCAAAACTGACAAGCAGGTCGTCTGGGGACAGGGAAATACCCTTGATTGTTGATACCAGGTGAGTAGAATTTTGTACCGCAGAGGTGGTCTTTCCAGTGAAAGGACGCAGGATTTCAGACAAAAAACGAGCTAGTTTGTAGGTGGGGGAGCTGATAGTAGAGACTATGGGACGAAGAGGTGTATCAACTTTATGTATTTTTGGTAAGCCGTATAATCTTGGTGGCCTGGCAGCAGAAGGTTTCAACGAAAACTGTTTAGATTGATCAATTAATGCGGTTGAATCAGAAATTATTTTGTTGGTTTGTGTGACGAGGCTGTTGGTGGGATCTCTTTTTATTTTTGTATAACTACCATCGTCGAGTAATTTTTTAATTTTGTTGTTGTATTCTATTTTATCCATGATAACAGTAGCATTGCCTTTGTCAGCTGAGAGAACTACAATATAATTCCTCTTTTTTAATTTATATAATTCAAAACGCTCATCTTTGCTGAGGTTGCTAGCTGGCATCTTAGCGTTTTTGAGGGTTGCAGCGATTTCAGATCTTGCTACGTCTGCAGCGATGTGACCCAGGCCCCTGAGAGCAACGTCTACTTGGGCAATTATATCATTAACTGGTATGTGTTTAGGTGTGACTGCAAAGTTTAGACCTTTAGCTAAAACGGATTTCAGACCATCGGAAATAGAACTGTTACTGCGATTAAAACGTCTAACTTTTTGGTGTGTGGGTCCGGTCTTTTGTTGAAGAGGAGGTTAAATTTGGAAATCAGGTTTTCCTTACATTTGGTCGACATAGTAGCAGCTGAAGAGGCATTCATATTGTCTACATGTTCCCAATCCGATGTGGACATTATTGCCGTCAATGATAAGTGTGATTTGTAGAGTGTCTTGTCTAACTGATCTAGTTCTGTGCGTATAAGTCTGATTTTTTCTGAGATAAGAGCTAAGCTAGTTTTGAAAAGAATTCGTTTCGCATTAGAAGAAGTTACAGTAGCAGAGGTGAGTGTAAATGCGATTGGTATTACCCCAGAGTCGCGGCATCTCTTCAGGAAGGTGAGAGACTCGATCAGCTGAGCTTTCTTATCCCGGAGTTTGTTGAAGGATCTTAAAGTTATGTGAAAACCCTCCCCGTAGAGGCGATTAAATTTTGATTTAAAGCTTTCGTGACTGCAGTAATTCATATTCTTAGTTTTTTCGGTAAAGTCACGTTGAAGAGAAACAACAAAATAACAAAATATATATAAAACAATAAAAAATTCTCACGACGTTTCGACCATAACTCAAACGGTCATCATCAGGTGTGTCGGTTTGCATAAATTTATTTTGAAAACGGCATATTTATTTATATATATAAAAATAACGTTTGCGTCACGCGCAACGATTGGCTGTTTGCCAGGACTAGTCCATCTATTTTTTGAAAAGAGGAGGGGGGAGACGAAATTTGTTTTTATGTATGCTGTCTGAAAGCCACTGTAAGCGTGAACAATCAATCAAGAACTGAAATAATTTATCAAATCTTTCCAATGATTGCTAAGATAGAATCCATCTTCTCGGTTGAAATTGTCTCTGTGTTTGTATATGTGGATAGCCTCATGAACGAATCTCTCATGGAAGCCAGATGGCTTACAAAGAACCTCCGTCTTGGAAAAGTCAATGGCATGTGAGCCTACTGAATTAGAACAATGATCTGCTACGGCCGAGGTGTTGGTCCTACCGTGTTTAAGGTCTGCTTTATGTTCACGAATGCGGTCCGAGATATGGCGTTTGGTTTCTCCAATGTAACTACTACCACAGAGGCAACTTAGTTTGTAGACACCAGGGTATTGTATGTCCGGAATCACATCTTTTACAGACGGAACCAGATCACGGATTTTATGTAATGTGTTGAAACGGACCTGGATCTTGTGTTTATTCAAGATTTTGGAGATCTTTTTTTTTTGTGATCCCAGCAATGTAGGGTAAAGTGATGGTTTTGAAAGGCTCCTCAAGAGGGTTCTTCTTCATGGTTTGAGTGATAGCTTTGCGGATTGTATAGTCGGAATAACCATTAGCCCTAAGAGCTTGGTGTACGTGCTTGAGTTCACTGCTTATGTGTTCCTGGTCGGATATGCATTGGGCTCTATGATACAGAGTCTTGATGAGAGAATTCTTCTGTGATGGATGGTGGTGGGAATCCGGTTTCAGATAAGCATCCGTATGGGTAGCTTTCCTGTAGACAGAGTGGCTCATTGAACCATCAGGTCTCTTTTTAATTAGGACATCCAAAAAAGGTATCTTGCCATCTATTTCGACTTCCATGGTAAATCTGATGGCTGGGTGTATGGAATTGATGTGGTCGAAGAATTGGTCTAGAGCAGGCCGGCCATGTGGCCAGATGACAAAAGTGTCATCCACGTACCTCTTCCATAAGGTTGGGCGCAGAGTGGCAGTCTGGATGGCGTCAGTCTCAAATTTCTCCATGAAAATGTTAGCTATAACTGGAGAAAGGGGGGGGCCCATTGGGGTGCCCTCAGTTTGTTTGTAGAAAGTTCCATTCCAAGTGAAGTATGTATTGGTTAAACAGTGTCTCACCAGGGGGGGTACCTCAGTGTTTAGTCCTTGATGAACCAAGTCTTCAATGATTGCAATGGTGTCAGGTACAGGAACCTTGGTGAATAAGGAAACTACATCAAAACTGACAAGCAGGTCGTCTGGGGACAGGGAAATACCCTTGATTGTTGATACCAGGTGAGTAGAATTTTGTACCGCAGAGGTGGTCTTTCCAGTGAAAGGACGCAGGATTTCAGACAAAAAACGAGCTAGTTTGTAGGTGGGGGAGCTGATAGTAGAGACTATGGGACGAAGAGGTGTATCAACTTTATGTATTTTTGGTAAGCCGTATAATCTTGGTGGCCTGGCAGCAGAAGGTTTCAACGAAAACTGTTTAGATTGATCAATTAATGCGGTTGAATCAGAAATTATTTTGTTGGTTTGTGTGACGAGGCTGTTGGTGGGATCTCTTTTTATTTTTGTATAACTACCATCGTCGAGTAATTCTTTAATTTTGTTGTTGTATTCTATTTTATCCATGATAACAGTAGCATTGCCTTTGTCAGCTGAGAGAACTACAATATCATTCCTCTTTTTTAATTTATATAATTCAAAACGCTCATCTGTGCTGAGGTTGCTAGCTGGCATCTTAGCGTTTTTGAGGGTTGCAGCGATTTCAGATCTTGCTACGTCTGCAGCGATGTGACCCAGGCCCCTGAGAGCAACGTCTACTTGGGCAATTATATCATTAACTGGTATGTGTTTAGGTGTGACTGCAAAGTTTAGACCTTTAGCTAAAACGGATTTCAGACCATCGGAAATAGAACTGTTACTGCGATTAATTACGACTTTATTAACGTCTAACTTTTTGGTGTGTGGGTCCGGTCTTTTGTTGAAGAGGAGGTTAAATTTGGAAATCAGGTTTTCCTTACATTTGGTCGACATAGTAGCAGCTGAAGAGGCAGTCATATTGTCTACATGTTCCCAATCCGATGTGGACATTATTGCCGTCAATGATAAGTGTGATTTGTAGAGTGTCTTGTCTAACTGATCTAGTTCTGTGCGTATAAGTCTGATTTTTTCTGAGATAAGAGCTAAGCTAGTTTTTAAAAGAATTCGTTTCGCATTAGAAGAAGTTACAGTAGCAGAGGTGAGTGTAAATGCGATTGGTATTACCCCAGAGTCGCGGCATCTCTTCAGGAAGGTGAGAGACTCGATCAGCTGAGCTTTCTTATCCCGGAGTTTGTTGAAGGATCTTAAAGTTATGTGAAAACCCTCCCCGTAGAGGCGATTAAATTTTGATTTAAAGCTTTCGTGACTGCAGTAATTCATATTCTTAGTTTTTTCGGTAAAGTCACGTTGAAGAGAAACAACAAAATAACAAAATATATATAAAACAATAAAAAATTCTCACGACGTTTCGACCATAACTCAAACGGTCATCATCAGGTGTGTCGGTTTGCATAAATTTATTTTGAAAACGGCATATTTATTTATATATATAAAAATAACGTTTGCGTCACGCGCAACGATTGGCTGTTTGCCAGGACTAGTCCATCTATTTTTTTGAAAAGAGGAGGGGGGAGACGAAATTTGTTTTTATGTATGCTGTCTGAAAGCCACTGTAAGCGTGAACAATCAATCAAGAACTGAAATGATTTATCAAATCTTTCCAATGATTGCTAAGATAGAATCCATCTTCTCGGTTGAAATTGTCTCTGTGTTTGTATATGTGGATAGCCTCATGAACGAATCTCTCATGGAAGCCAGATGGCTTACAAAGAACCTCCGTCTTGGAAAAGTCAATGGCATGTGAGCCTACTGAATTAGAACAATGATCTGCTACGGCCGAGGTGTTGGTCCTACCGTGTTTAAGGTCTGCTTTATGTTCACGAATGCGGTCCGAGATATGGCGTTTGGTTTCTCCAATGTAACTACTACCACAGAGGCAACTTAGTTTGTAGACACCAGGGTATTGTATGTCCGGAATCACATCTTTTACAGACGGAACCAAATCACGGATTTTATGTAATGTGTTGAAACGGACCTGGATCTTGTGTTTATTCAAGATTTTGGAGATCTTTTTTTTTGTGATCCCAGCAATGTAGGGTAAAGTGATGGTTTTGAAAGGCTCCTCAAGAGGGTTCTTCTTCATGGTTTGAGTGATAGCTTTGCGGATTGTATAGTCGGAATAACCATTAGCCCTAAGAGCTTGGTGTACGTGCTTGAGTTCACTGCTTATGTGTTCCTGGTCGGATATGCATTGGGCTCTATGATACAGAGTCTTGATGAGAGAATTCTTCTGTGATGGATGGTGGTGGGAATCCGGTTTCAGATAAGCATCCGTATGGGTAGCTTTCCTGTAGACAGAGTGGCTCATTGAACCATCAGGTCTCTTTTTAATTAGGACATCCAAAAAAGGTATCTTGCCATCTATTTCGACTTCCATGGTAAATCTGATGGCTGGGTGTATGGAATTGATGTGGTCGAAGAATTGGTCTAGAGCAGGCCGGCCATGTGGCCAGATGACAAAAGTGTCATCCACGTACCTCTTCCATAAGGTTGGGCGCAGAGTGGCAGTCTGGATGGCGTCAGTCTCAAATTTCTCCATGAAAATGTTAGCTATAACTGGAGAAAGGGGGGAGCCCATTGGGGTGCCCTCAGTTTGTTTGTAGAAAGTTCCATTCCAAGTGAAGTATGTATTGGTTAAACAGTGTCTCACCAGGGGGGGTACCTCAGTGTTTAGTCCTTGATGAACCAAGTCTTCAATGATTGCAATGGTGTCAGGTACAGGAACCTTGGTGAATAAGGAAACTACATCAAAACTGACAAGCAGGTCGTCTGGGGACAGGGAAATACCCTTGATTGTTGATACCAGGTGAGTAGAATTTTGTACCGCAGAGGTGGTCTTTCCAGTGAAAGGACGCAGGATTTCAGACAAAAAACGAGCTAGTTTGTAGGTGGGGGAGCTGATAGTAGAGACTATGGGACGAAGAGGTGTATCAACTTTATGTATTTTTGGTAAGCCGTATAATCTTGGTGGCCTGGCAGCAGAAGGTTTCAACGAAAACTGTTTAGATTGATCAATTAATGCGGTTGAATCAGAAATTATTTTGTTGGTTTGTGTGACGAGGCTGTTGGTGGGATCTCTTTTTATTTTTGTATAACTACCATCGTCGAGTAATTCTTTAATTTTGTTGTTGTATTCTATTTTATCCATGATAACAGTAGCATTGCCTTTGTCAGCTGAGAGAACTACAATATCATTCCTCTTTTTTAATTTATATAATTCAAAACGCTCATCTTTGCTGAGGTTGCTAGCTGGCATCTTAGCGTTTTTGAGGGTTGCAGCGATTTCAGATCTTGCTACGTCTGCAGCGATGTGACCCAGGCCCCTGAGAGCAACGTCTACTTGGGCAATTATATCATTAACTGGTATGTGTTTAGGTGTGACTGCAAAGTTTAGACCTTTAGCTAAAACGGATTTCAGACCATCGGAAATAGAACTGTTACTGCGATTAATTACGACTTTATTAACGTCTAACTTTTTGGTGTGTGGGTCCGGTCTTTTGTTGAAGAGGAGGTTAAATTTGGAAATCAGGTTTTCCTTACATTTGGTCGACATAGTAGCAGCTGAAGAGGCAGTCATATTGTCTACATGTTCCCAATCCGATGTGGACATTATTGCCGTCAATGATAAGTGTGATTTGTAGAGTGTCTTGTCTAACTGATCTAGTTCTGTGCGTATAAGTCTGATTTTTTCTGAGATAAGAGCTAAGCTAGTTTTGAAAAGAATTCGTTTCGCATTAGAAGAAGTTACAGTAGCAGAGGTGAGTGTAAATGCGATTGGTATTACCCCAGAGTCGCGGCATCTCTTCAGGAAGGTGAGAGACTCGATCAGCTGAGCTTTCTTATCCCGGAGTTTGTTGAAGGATCTTAAAGTTATGTGAAAACCCTCCCCGTAGAGGCGATTAAATTTTGATTTAAAGCTTTCGTGACTGCAGTAATTCATATTCTTAGTTTTTTCGGTAAAGTCACGTTGAAGAGAAACAACAAAATAACAAAATATATATAAAACAATAAAAAATTCTCACGACGTTTCGACCATAACTCAAACGGTCATCATCAGGTGTGTCGGTTTGCATAAATTTATTTTGAAAACGGCATATTTATTTATATATATAAAAATAACGTTTGCGTCACGCGCAACGATTGGCTGTTTGCCAGGACTAGTCCATCTATTTTTTGAAAAGAGGAGGGGGGAGACGAAATTTGTTTTTATGTATGCTGTCTGAAAGCCACTGTAAGCGTGAACAATCAATCAAGAACTGAAATAATTTATCAAATCTTTCCAATGATTGCTAAGATAGAATCCATCTTCTCGGTTGAAATTGTCTCTGTGTTTGTATATGTGGATAGCCTCATGAACGAATCTCTCATGGAAGCCAGATGGCTTACAAAGAACCTCCGTCTTGAAAAAGTCAATGGCATGTGAGCCTACTGAATTAGAACAATGATCTGCTACGGCCGAGGTGTTGGTCCTACCGTGTTTAAGGTCTGCTTTATGTTCACGAATGCGGTCCGAGATATGGCGTTTGGTTTCTCCAATGTAACTACTACCACAGAGGCAACTTAGTTTGTAGACACCAGGGTATTGTATGTCCGGAATCACATCTTTTACAGACGGAACCAGATCACGGATTTTATGTAATGTGTTGAAACGGACCTGGATCTTGTGTTTATTCAAGATTTTGGAGATCTTTTTTTTTTGTGATCCCAGCAATGTAGGGTAAAGTGATGGTTTTGAAAGGCTCCTCAAGAGGGTTCTTCTTCATGGTTTGAGTGATAGCTTTGCGGATTGTATAGTCGGAATAACCATTAGCCCTAAGAGCTTGGTGTACGTGCTTGAGTTCACTGCTTATGTGTTCCTGGTCGGATATGCATTGGGCTCTATGATACAGAGTCTTGATGAGAGAATTCTTCTGTGATGGATGGTGGTGGGAATCCGGTTTCAGATAAGCATCCGTATGGGTAGCTTTCCTGTAGACAGAGTGGCTCATTGAACCATCAGGTCTCTTTTTAATTAGGACATCCAAAAAAGGTATCTTGCCATCTATTTCGACTTCCATGGTAAATCTGATGGCTGGGTGTATGGAATTGATGTGGTCGAAGAATTGGTCTAGAGCAGGCCGGCCATGTGGCCAGATGACAAAAGTGTCATCCACGTACCTCTTCCATAAGGTTGGGCGCAGAGTGGCAGTCTGGATGGCGTCAGTCTCAAATTTCTCCATGAAAATGTTAGCTATAACTGGAGAAAGGGGGGAGCCCATTGGGGTGCCCTCAGTTTGTTTGTAGAAAGTTCCATTCCAAGTGAAGTATGTATTGGTTAAACAGTGTCTCACCAGGGGGGGTACCTCAGTGTTTAGTCCTTGATGAACCAAGTCTTCAATGATTGCAATGGTGTCAGGTACAGGAACCTTGGTGAATAAGGAAACTACATCAAAACTGACAAGCAGGTCGTCTGGGGACAGGGAAATACCCTTGATTGTTGATACCAGGTGAGTAGAATTTTGTACCGCAGAGGTGGTCTTTCCAGTGAAAGGACGCAGGATTTCAGACAAAAAACGAGCTAGTTTGTAGGTGGGGGAGCTGATAGTAGAGACTATGGGACGAAGAGGTGTATCAACTTTATGTATTTTTGGTAAGCCGTATAATCTTGGTGGCCTGGCAGCAGAAGGTTTCAACGAAAACTGTTTAGATTGATCAATTAATGCGGTTGAATCAGAAATTATTTTGTTGGTTTGTGTGACGAGGCTGTTGGTGGGATCTCTTTTTATTTTTGTATAACTACCATCGTCGAGTAATTCTTTAATTTTGTTGTTGTATTCTATTTTATCCATGATAACAGTAGCATTGCCTTTGTCAGCTGAGAGAACTACAATATCATTCCTCTTTTTTAACTTATATAATTCAAAACGCTCATCTTTGCTGAGGTTGCTAGCTGGCATCTTAGCGTTTTTGAGGGTTGCAGCGATTTCAGATCTTGCTACGTCTGCAGCGATGTGACCCAGGCCCCTGAGAGCAACGTCTACTTGGGCAATTATATCATTAACTGGTATGTGTTTAGGTGTGACTGCAAAGTTTAGACCTTTAGCTAAAACGGATTTCAGACCATCGGAAATAGAACTGTTACTGCGATTAATTACGACTTTATTAACGTCTAACTTTTTGGTGTGTGGGTCCGGTCTTTTGTTGAAGAGGAGGTTAAATTTGGAAATCAGGTTTTCCTTACATTTGGTCGACATAGTAGCAGCTGAAGAGGCAGTCATATTGTCTACATGTTCCCAATCCGATGTGGACATTATTGCCGTCAATGATAAGTGTGATTTGTAGAGTGTCTTGTCTAACTGATCTAGTTCTGTGCGTATAAGTCTGATTTTTTCTGAGATAAGAGCTAAGCTAGTTTTGAAAAGAATTCGTTTCGCATTAGAAGAAGTTACAGTAGCAGAGGTGAGTGTAAATGCGATTGGTATTACCCCAGAGTCGCGGCATCTCTTCAGGAAGGTGAGAGACTCGATCAGCTGAGCTTTCTTATCCCGGAGTTTGTTGAAGGATCTTAAAGTTATGTGAAAACCCTCCCCGTAGAGGCGATTAAATTTTGATTTAAAGCTTTCGTGACTGCAGTAATTCATATTCTTAGTTTTTTCGGTAAAGTCACGTTGAAGAGAAACAACAAAATAACAAAATATATATAAAACAATAAAAAATTCTCACGACGTTTCGACCATAACTCAAACGGTCATCATCAGGTGTGTCGGTTTGCATAAATTTATTTTGAAAACGGCATATTTATTTATATATATAAAAATAACGTTTGCGTCACGCGCAACGATTGGCTGTTTGCCAGGACTAGTCCATCTATTTTTTGAAAAGAGGAGGGGGGAGACGAAATTTGTTTTTATGTATGCTGTCTGAAAGCCACTGTAAGCGTGAACAATCAATCAAGAACTGAAATAATTTATCAAATCTTTCCAATGATTGCTAAGATAGAATCCATCTTCTCGGTTGAAATTGTCTCTGTGTTTGTATATGTGGATAGCCTCATGAACGAATCTCTCATGGAAGCCAGATGGCTTACAAAGAACCTCCGTCTTGGAAAAGTCAATGGCATGTGAGCCTACTGAATTAGAACAATGATCTGCTACGGCCGAGGTGTTGGTCCTACCGTGTTTAAGGTCTGCTTTATGTTCACGAATGCGGTCCGAGATATGGCGTTTGGTTTCTCCAATGTAACTACTACCACAGAGGCAACTTAGTTTGTAGACACCAGGGTATTGTATGTCCGGAATCACATCTTTTACAGACGGAACCAGATCACGGATTTTATGTAATGTGTTGAAACGGACCTGGATCTTGTGTTTATTCAAGATTTTGGAGATCTTTTTTTTTTTGTGATCCCAGCAATGTAGGGTAAAGTGATGGTTTTGAAAGGCTCCTCAAGAGGGTTCTTCTTCATGGTTTGAGTGATAGCTTTGCGGATTGTATAGTCGGAATAACCATTAGCCCTAAGAGCTTGGTGTACGTGCTTGAGTTCACTGCTTATGTGTTCCTGGTCGGATATGCATTGGGCTCTATGATACAGTCTTGATGAGAGAATTCTTCTGTGATGGATGGTGGTGGGAATCCGGTTTCAGATAAGCATCCGTATGGGTAGCTTTCCTGTAGACAGAGTGGCTCATTGGACCATCAGGTCTCTTTTTAATTAGGACATCCAAAAAAGGTATCTTGCCATCTATTTCGACTTCCATGGTAAATCTGATGGCTGGGTGTATGGAATTGATGTGGTCGAAGAATTGGTCTAGAGCAGGCCGGCCATGTGGCCAGATGACAAAAGTGTCATCCACGTACCTCTTCCATAAGGTTGGGCGCAGAGTGGCAGTCTGGATGGCGTCAGTCTCAAATTTCTCCATGAAAATGTTAGCTATAACTGGAGAAAGGGGGGAGCCCATTGGGGTGCCCTCAGTTTGTTTGTAGAAAGTTCCATTCCAAGTGAAGTATGTATTGGTTAAACAGTGTTCTACCAGGGGGGGTACCTCAGTGTTTAGTCCTTGATGAACCAAGTCTTCAATGATTGCAATGGTGTCAGGTACAGGAACCTTGGTGAATAAGGAAACTACATCAAAACTGACAAGCAGGTCGTCTGGGGACAGGGAAATACCCTTGATTGTTGATACCAGGTGAGTAGAATTTTGTACCGCAGAGGTGGTCTTTCCAGTGAAAGGACGCAGGATTTCAGACAAAAAACGAGCTAGTTTGTAGGTGGGGGAGCTGATAGTAGAGACTATGGGACGAAGAGGTGTATCAACTTTATGTATTTTTGGTAAGCCGTATAATCTTGGTGGCCTGGCAGCAGAAGGTTTCAACGAAAACTGCTTAGATTGATCAATTAATGCGGTTGAATCAGAAATTATTTTGTTGGTTTGTGTGACGAGGCTGTTGGTGGGATCTCTTTTTATTTTTGTATAACTACCATCGTCGAGTAATTCTTTAATTTTGTTGTTGTATTCTATTTTATCCATGATAACAGTAGCATTGCCTTTGTCAGCTGAGAGAACTACAATATCATTCCTCTTTTTTAATTTATATAATTCAAAACGCTCATCTTTGCTGAGGTTGCTAGCTGGCATCTTAGCGTTTTTGAGGGTTGCAGCGATTTCAGATCTTGCTACGTCTACAGCGATGTGACCCAGGCCCCTGAGAGCAACGTCTACTTGGGCAATTATATCATTAACTGGTATGTGTTTAGGTGTGACTGCAAAGTTTAGACCTTTAGCTAAAACGGATTTCAGACCATCGGAAATAGAACTGTTACTGCGATTAATTACGACTTTATTAACGTCTAACTTTTTGGTGTGTGGGTCCGGTCTTTTGTTGAAGAGGAGGTTAAATTTGGAAATCAGGTTTTCCTTACATTTGGTCGACATAGTAGCAGCTGAAGAGGCAGTCATATTGTCTACATGTTCCCAATCCGATGTGGACATTATTGCCGTCAATGATAAGTGTGATTTGTAGAGTGTCTTGTCTAACTGATCTAGTTCTGTGCGTATAAGTCTGATTTTTTCTGAGATAAGAGCTAAGCTAGTTTTGAAAAGAATTCGTTTCGCATTAGAAGAAGTTACAGTAGCAGAGGTGAGTGTAAATGCGATTGGTATTACCCCAGAGTCGCGGCATCTCTTCAGGAAGGTGAGAGACTCGATCAGCTGAGCTTTCTTATCCCGGAGTTTGTTGAAGGATCTTAAAGTTATGTGAAAACCCTCCCCGTAGAGGCGATTAAATTTTGATTTAAAGCTTTCGTAACTGCAGTAATTCATATTCTTAGTTTTTTCGGTAAAGTCACGTTGAAGAGAAACAACAAAATAACAAAATATATATAAAACAATAAAAAATTCTCACGACGTTTCGACCATAACTCAAACGGTCATCATCAGGTGTGTCGGTTTGCATAAATTTATTTTGAAAACGGCATATTTATTTATATATATAAAAATAACGTTTGCGTCACGCGCAACGATTGGCTGTTTGCCAGGACTAGTCCATCTATTTTTTTGAAAAGAGGAGGGGGGAGACGAAATTTGTTTTTATGTATGCTGTCTGAAAGCCACTGTAAGCGTGAACAATCAATCAAGAACTGAAATGATTTATCAAATCTTTCCAATGATTGCTAAGATAGAATCCATCTTCTCGGTTGAAATTGTCTCTGTGTTTGTATATGTGGATAGCCTCATGAACGAATCTCTCATGGAAGCCAGATGGCTTACAAAGAACCTCCGTCTTGGAAAAGTCAATGGCATGTGAGCCTACTGAATTAGAACAATGATCTGCTACGGCCGAGGTGTTGGTCCTACCGTGTTTAAGGTCTGCTTTATGTTCACGAATGCGGTCCGAGATATGGCGTTTGGTTTCTCCAATGTAACTACTACCACAGAGGCAACTTAGTTTGTAGACACCAGGGTATTGTATGTCCGGAATCACATCTTTTACAGACGGAACCAGATCACGGATTTTATGTAATGTGTTGAAACGGACCTGGATCTTGTGTTTATTCAAGATTTTGGAGATCTTTTTTGTGATCCCAGCAATGTAGGGTAAAGTGATGGTTTTGAAAGGCTCCTCAAGAGGGTTCTTCTTCATGGTTTGAGTGATAGCTTTGCGGATTGTATAGTCGGAATAACCATTAGCCCTAAGAGCTTGGTGTACGTGCTTGAGTTCACTGCTTATGTGTTCCTGGTCGGATATGCATTGGGCTCTATGATACAGAGTCTTGATGAGAGAATTCTTCTGTGATGGATGGTGGTGGGAATCCGGTTTCAGATAAGCATCCGTATGGGTAGCTTTCCTGTAGACAGAGTGGCTCATTGAACCATCAGGTCTCTTTTTAATTAGGACATCCAAAAAAGGTATCTTGCCATCTATTTCGACTTCCATGGTAAATCTGATGGCTGGGTGTATGGAATTGATGTGGTCGAAGAATTGGTCTAGAGCAGGCCGGCCATGTGGCCAGATGACAAAAGTGTCATCCACGTACCTCTTCCATAAGGTTGGGCGCAGAGTGGCAGTCTGGATGGCGTCAGTCTCAAATTTCTCCATGAAAATGTTAGCTATAACTGGAGAAAGGGGGGAGCCCATTGGGGTGCCCTCAGTTTGTTTGTAGAAAGTTCCATTCCAAGTGAAGTATGTATTGGTTAAACAGTGTCTCACCAGGGGGGGTACCTCAGTGTTTAGTCCTTGATGAACCAAGTCTTCAATGATTGCAATGGTGTCAGGTACAGGAACCTTGGTGAATAAGGAAACTACATCAAAACTGACAAGCAGGTCGTCTGGGGACAGGGAAATACCCTTGATTGTTGATACCAGGTGAGTAGAATTTTGTACCGCAGAGGTGGTCTTTCCAGTGAAAGGACGCAGGATTTCAGACAAAAAACGAGCTAGTTTGTAGGTGGGGGAGCTGATAGTAGAGACTATGGGACGAAGAGGTGTATCAACTTTATGTATTTTTGGTAAGCCGTATAATCTTGGTGGCCTGGCAGCAGAAGGTTTCAACGAAAACTGTTTAGATTGATCAATTAATGCGGTTGAATCAGAAATTATTTTGTTGGTTTGTGTGACGAGGCTGTTGGTGGGATCTCTTTTTATGTTTGTATAACTACCATCGTCGAGTAATTCTTTAATTTTGTTGTTGTATTCTATTTTATCCATGATAACAGTAGCATTGCCTTTGTCAGCTGAGAGAACTACAATATCATTCCTCTTTTTTAATTTATATAATTCAAAACGCTCATCTTTGCTGAGGTTGCTAGCTGGCATCTTAGCGTTTTTGAGGGTTGCAGCGATTTCAGATCTTGCTACGTCTGCAGCGATGTGACCCAGGCCCCTGAGAGCAACGTCTACTTGGGCAATTATATCATTAACTGGTATGTGTTTAGGTGTGACTGCAAAGTTTAGACCTTTAGCTAAAACGGATTTCAGACCATCGGAAATAGAACTGTTACTGCGATTAATTACGACTTTATTAACGTCTAACTTTTTGGTGTGTGGGTCCGGTCTTTTGTTGAAGAGGAGGTTAAATTTGGAAATCAGGTTTTCCTTACATTTGGTCGACATAGTAGCAGCTGAAGAGGCAGTCATATTGTCTACATGTTCCCAATCCGATGTGGACATTATTGCCGTCAATGATAAGTGTGATTTGTAGAGTGTCTTGTCTAACTGATCTAGTTCTGTGCGTATAAGTCTGATTTTTTCTGAGATAAGAGCTAAGCTAGTTTTGAAAAGAATTCGTTTCGCATTAGAAGAAGTTACAGTAGCAGAGGTGAGTGTAAATGCGATTGGTATTACCCCAGAGTCGCGGCATCTCTTCAGGAAGGTGAGAGACTCGATCAGCTGAGCTTTCTTATCCCGGAGTTTGTTGAAGGATCTTAAAGTTATGTGAAAACCCTCCCCGTAGAGGCGATTAAATTTTGATTTAAAGCTTTCGTGACTGCAGTAATTCATATTCTTAGTTTTTTCGGTAAAGTCACGTTGAAGAGAAACAACAAAATAACAAAATATATATATAAAACAATAAAAAATTCTCACGACGTTTCGACCATAACTCAAACGGTCATCATCAGGTGTGTCGGTTTGCATAAATTTATTTTGAAAACGGCATATTTATTTATATATATAAAAATAACGTTTGCGTCACGCGCAACGATTGGCTGTTTGCCAGGACTAGTCCATCTATTTTTTGAAAAGAGGAGGGGGGAGACGAAATTTGTTTTTATGTATGCTGTCTGAAAGCCACTGTAAGCGTGAACAATCAATCAAGAACTGAAATGATTTATCAAATCTTTCCAATGATTGCTAAGATAGAATCCATCTTCTCGGTTGAAATTGTCTCTGTGTTTGTATATGTGGATAGCCTCATGAACGAATCTCTCATGGAAGCCAGATGGCTTACAAAGAACCTCCGTCTTGGAAAAGTCAATGGCATGTGAGCCTACTGAATTAGAACAATGATCTGCTACGGCCGAGGTGTTGGTCCTACCGTGTTTAAGGTCTGCTTTATGTTCACGAATGCGGTCCGAGATATGGCGTTTGGTTTCTCCAATGTAACTACTACCACAGAGGCAACTTAGTTTGTAGACACCAGGGTATTGTATGTCCGGAATCACATCTTTTACAGACGGAACCAGATCACGGATTTTATGTAATGTGTTGAAACGGACCTGGATCTTGTGTTTATTCAAGATTTTGGAGATCTTTTTTGTGATCCCAGCAATGTAGGGTAAAGTGATGGTTTTGAAAGGCTCCTCAAGAGGGTTCTTCTTCATGGTTTGAGTGATAGCTTTGCGGATTGTATAGTCGGAATAACCATTAGCCCTAAGAGCTTGGTGTACGTGCTTGAGTTCACTGCTTATGTGTTCCTGGTCGGATATGCATTGGGCTCTATGATACAGAGTCTTGATGAGAGAATTCTTCTGTGATGGATGGTGGTGGGAATCCGGTTTCAGATAAGCATCCGTATGGGTAGCTTTCCTGTAGACAGAGTGGCTCATTGAACCATCAGGTCTCTTTTTAATTAGGACATCCAAAAAAGGTATCTTGCCATCTATTTCGACTTCCATGGTAAATCTGATGGCTGGGTGTATGGAATTGATGTGGTCGAAGAATTGGTCTAGAGCAGGCCGGCCATGTGGCCAGATGACAAAAGTGTCATCCACGTACCTCTTCCATAAGGTTGGGCGCAGAGTGGCAGTCTGGATGGCGTCAGTCTCAAATTTCTCCATGAAAATGTTAGCTATAACTGGAGAAAGGGGGGAGCCCATTGGGGTGCCCTCAGTTTGTTTGTAGAAAGTTCCATTCCAAGTGAAGTATGTATTGGTTAAACAGTGTCTCACCAGGGGGGGTACCTCAGTGTTTAGTCCTTGATGAACCAAGTCTTCAATGATTGCAATGGTGTCAGGTACAGGAACCTTGGTGAATAAGGAAACTACATCAAAACTGACAAGCAGGTCGTCTGGGGACAGGGAAATACCCTTGATTGTTGATACCAGGTGAGTAGAATTTTGTACCGCAGAGGTGGTCTTTCCAGTGAAAGGACGCAGGATTTCAGACAAAAAACGAGCTAGTTTGTAGGTGGGGGAGCTGATAGTAGAGACTATGGGACGAAGAGGTGTATCAACTTTATGTATTTTTGGTAAGCCGTATAATCTTGGTGGCCTGGCAGCAGAAGGTTTCAACGAAAACTGTTTAGATTGATCAATTAATGCGGTTGAATCAGAAATTATTTTGTTGGTTTGTGTGACGAGGCTGTTGGTGGGATCTCTTTTTATTTTTGTATAACTACCATCGTCGAGTAATTCTTTAATTTTGTTGTTGTATTCTATTTTATCCATGATAACAGTAGCATTGCCTTTGTCAGCTGAGAGAACTACAATATCATTCCTCTTTTTTAATTTATATAATTCAAAACGCTCATCTTTGCTGAGGTTGCTAGCTGGCATCTTAGCGTTTTTGAGGGTTGCAGCGATTTCAGATCTTGCTACGTCTGCAGCGATGTGACCCAGGCCCCTGAGAGCAACGTCTACTTGGGCAATTATATCATTAACTGGTATGTGTTTAGGTGTGACTGCAAAGTTTAGACCTTTAGCTAAAACGGATTTCAGACCATCGGAAATAGAACTGTTACTGCGATTAATTACGACTTTATTAACGTCTAACTTTTTGGTGTGTGGGTCCGGTCTTTTGTTGAAGAGGAGGTTAAATTTGGAAATCAGGTTTTCCTTACATTTGGTCGACATAGTAGCAGCTGAAGAGGCAGTCATATTGTCTACATGTTCCCAATCCGATGTGGACATTATTGCCGTCAATGATAAGTGTGATTTGTAGAGTGTCTTGTCTAACTGATCTAGTTCTGTGCGTATAAGTCTGATTTTTTCTGAGATAAGAGCTAAGCTAGTTTTGAAAAGAATTCGTTTCGCATTAGAAGAAGTTACAGTAGCAGAGGTGAGTGTAAATGCGATTGGTATTACCCCAGAGTCGCGGCATCTCTTCAGGAAGGTGAGAGACTCGATCAGCTGAGCTTTCTTATCCCGGAGTTTGTTGAAGGATCTTAAAGTTATGTGAAAACCCTCCCCGTAGAGGCGATTAAATTTTGATTTAAAGCTTTCGTGACTGCAGTAATTCATATTCTTAGTTTTTTCGGTAAAGTCACGTTGAAGAGAAACAACAAAATAACAAAATATATATAAAACAATAAAAAATTCTCACGACGTTTCGACCATAACTCAAACGGTCATCATCAGGTGTGTCGGTTTGCATAAATTTATTTTGAAAACGGCATATTTATTTATATATATATATAAATAACGTTTGCGTCACGCGCAACGATTGGCTGTTTGCCAGGACTAGTCCATCTATTTTTTGAAAAGAGGAGGGGGGAGACGAAATTTGTTTTTATGTATGCTGTCTGAAAGCCACTGTAAGCGTGAACAATCAATCAAGAACTGAAATGATTTATCAAATCTTTCCAATGATTGCTAAGATAGAATCCATCTTCTCGGTTGAAATTGTCTCTGTGTTTGTATATGTGGATAGCCTCATGAACGAATCTCTCATGGAAGCCAGATGGCTTACAAAGAACCTCCGTCTTGGAAAAGTCAATGGCATGTGAGCCTACTGAATTAGAACAATGATCTGCTACGGCCGAGGTGTTGGTCCTACCGTGTTTAAGGTCTGCTTTATGTTCACGAATGCGGTCCGAGATATGGCGTTTGGTTTCTCCAATGTAACTACTACCACAGAGGCAACTTAGTTTGTAGACACCAGGGTATTGTATGTCCGGAATCACATCTTTTACAGACGGAACCAGATCACGGATTTTATGTAATGTGTTGAAACGGACCTGGATCTTGTGTTTATTCAAGATTTTGGAGATCTTTTTTGTGATCCCAGCAATGTAGGGTAAAGTGATGGTTTTGAAAGGCTCCTCAAGAGGGTTCTTCTTCATGGTTTGAGTGATAGCTTTGCGGATTGTATAGTCGGAATAACCATTAGCCCTAAGAGCTTGGTGTACGTGCTTGAGTTAACTGCTTATGTGTTCCTGGTCGGATATGCATTGGGCTCTATGATACAGAGTCTTGATGAGAGAATTCTTCTGTGATGGATGGTGGTGGGAATCCGGTTTCAGATAAGCATCCGTATGGGTAGCTTTCCTGTAGACAGAGTGGCTCATTGAACCATCAGGTCTCTTTTTAATTAGGACATCCAAAAAAGGTATCTTGCCATCTATTTCGACTTCCATGGTAAATCTGATGGCTGGGTGTATGGAATTGATGTGGTCGAAGAATTGGTCTAGAGCAGGCCGGCCATGTGGCCAGATGACAAAAGTGTCATCCACGTACCTCTTCCATAAGGTTGGGCGCAGAGTGGCAGTCTGGATGGCGTCAGTCTCAAATTTCTCCATGAAAATGTTAGCTATAACTGGAGAAAGGGGGGAGCCCATTGGGGTGCCCTCAGTTTGTTTGTAGAAAGTTCCATTCCAAGTGAAGTATGTATTGGTTAAACAGTGTCTCACCAGGGGGGGTACCTCAGTGTTTAGTCCTTGATGAACCAAGTCTTCAATGATTGCAATGGTGTCAGGTACAGGAACCTTGGTGAATAAGGAAACTACATCAAAACTGACAAGCAGGTCGTCTGGGGACAGGGAAATACCCTTGATTGTTGATACCAGGTGAGTAGAATTTTGTACCGCAGAGGTGGTCTTTCCAGTGAAAGGACGCAGGATTTCAGACAAAAAACGAGCTAGTTTGTAGGTGGGGGAGCTGATAGTAGAGACTATGGGACGAAGAGGTGTATCAACTTTATGTATTTTTGGTAAGCCGTATAATCTTGGTGGCCTGGCAGCAGAAGGTTTCAACGAAAACTGTTTAGATTGATCAATTAATGCGGTTGAATCAGAAATTATTTTGTTGGTTTGTGTGACGAGGCTGTTGGTGGGATCTCTTTTTATTTTTGTATAACTACCATCGTCGAGTAATTCTTTAATTTTGTTGTTGTATTCTATTTTATCCATGATAACAGTAGCATTGCCTTTGTCAGCTGAGAGAACTACAATATAATTCCTCTTTTTTAATTTATATAATTCAAAACGCTCATCTTTGCTGAGGTTGCTAGCTGGCATCTTAGCGTTTTTGAGGGTTGCAGCGATTTCAGATCTTGCTACGTCTGCAGCGATGTGACCCAGGCCCCTGAGAGCAACGTCTACTTGGGCAATTATATCATTAACTGGTATGTGTTTAGGTGTGACTGCAAAGTTTAGACCTTTAGCTAAAACGGATTTCAGACCATCGGAAATAGAACTGTTACTGCGATTAATTACGACTTTATTAACGTCTAACTTTTTGGTGTGTGGGTCCGGTCTTTTGTTGAAGAGGAGGTTAAATTTGGAAATCAGGTTTTCCTTACATTTGGTCGACATAGTAGCAGCTGAAGAGGCAGTCATATTGTCTACATGTTCCCAATCCGATGTGGACATTATTGCCGTCAATGATAAGTGTGATTTGTAGAGTGTCTTGTCTAACTGATCTAGTTCTGTGCGTATAAGTCTGATTTTTTCTGAGATAAGAGCTAAGCTAGTTTTGAAAAGAATTCGTTTCGCATTAGAAGAAGTTACAGTAGCAGAGGTGAGTGTAAATGCGATTGGTATTACCCCAGAGTCGCGGCATCTCTTCAGGAAGGTGAGAGACTCGATCAGCTGAGCTTTCTTATCCCGGAGTTTGTTGAAGGATCTTAAAGTTATGTGAAAACCCTCCCCGTAGAGGCGATTAAATTTTGATTTAAAGCTTTCGTGACTGCAGTAATTCATATTCTTAGTTTTTGTAGTAGTTACATTGGAGAAACCAAACGCCATATCTCGGACCGCATTCGTGAACATAAAGCAGACCTTAAACACGGTAGGACCAACACCTCGGCCGTAGCAGATCATTGTTCTAATTCAGTAGGCTCACATGCCATTGACTTTTCCAAGACGGAGGTTCTTTGTAAGCCATTTGGCTTCCATGAGAGATTCGTTCATGAGGCTATCCACATATACAAACACAGAGACAATTTCAACCGAGAAGATGGATTCTATCTTAGCAATCATTGGAAAGATTTGATAAATCATTTCAGTTCTTGATTGATTGTTCACGCTTACAGTGGCTTTCAGACAGCATACATAAAAACAAATTTCGTCTCCCCCCTCCTCTTTTCAAAAAATAGATGGACTAGTCCTGGCAAACAGCCAATCGTTGCGCGTGACGCAAACATTATTTTTATATATATAAATAAATATGCCGTTTTCAAAATAAATTTATGCAAACCGACACACCTGATGATGACCGTTTGAGTTATGGTCGAAACGTCGTGAGAATTTTTTATTGTTTTATATATATTTTGTTATTTTGTTGTTTCTCTTCAACGTGACTTTACCGAAAAAACTAAGAATATGAATTACTGCAGTCACGAAAGCTTTAAATCAAAATTTAATCGCCTCTACGGGGAGGGTTTTCACATAACTTTAAGATCCTTCAACAAACTCCGGGATAAGAAAGCTCAGCTGATCGAGTCTCTCACCTTCCTGAAGAGATGCCGCGACTCTGGGGTAATACCAATCGCATTTACACTCACCTCTGCTACTGTAACTTCTTCTAATGCGAAACGAATTCTTTTCAAAACTAGCTTAGCTCTTATCTCAGAAAAAATCAGACTTATACGCACAGAACTAGATCAGTTAGACAAGACACTCTACAAATCACACTTATCATTGACGGCAATAATGTCCACATCGGATTGGGAACATGTAGACAATATGACTGCCTCTTCAGCTGCTACTATGTCGACCAAATGTAAGGAAAACCTGATTTCCAAATTTAACCTCCTCTTCAACAAAAGACCGGACCCACACACCAAAAAGTTAGACGTTAATAAAGTCGTAATTAATCGCAGTAACAGTTCTATTTCCGATGGTCTGAAATCCGTTTTAGCTAAAGGTCTAAACTTTGCAGTCACACCTAAACACATACCAGTTAATGATATAATTGCCCAAGTAGACGTTGCTCTCAGGGGCCTGGGTCACATCGCTGCAGACGTAGCAAGATCTGAAATCGCTGCAACCCTCAAAAACGCTAAGATGCCAGCTAGCAACCTCAGCAAAGATGAGCGTTTTGAATTATATAAATTAAAAAAGAGGAATGATATTGTAGTTCTCTCAGCTGACAAAGGCAATGCTACTGTTATCATGGATAAAATAGAATACAACAACAAAATTAAAGAATTACTCGACGATGGTAGTTATACAAAAATAAAAAGAGATCCCACCAACAGCCTCGTCACACAAACCAACAAAATAATTTCTGATTCAACCGCATTAATTGATCAATCTAAACAGTTTTCGTTGAAACCTTCTGCTGCCAGGCCACCAAGATTATACGGCTTACCAAAAATACATAAAGTTGATACACCTCTTCGTCCCATAGTCTCTACTATCAGCTCCCCCACCTACAAACTAGCTCGTTTTTTGTCTGAAATCCTGCGTCCTTTCACTGGAAAGACCACCTCTGCGGTACAAAATTCTACTCACCTGGTATCAACAATCAAGGGTATTTCCCTGTCCCCAGACGACCTGCTTGTCAGTTTTGATGTAGTTTCCTTATTCACCAAGGTTCCTGTACCTGACACCATTGCAATCATTGAAGACTTGGTTCATCAAGGACTAAACACTGAGGTACCCCCCCTGGTGAGACACTGTTTAACCAATACATACTTCACTTGGAATGGAACTTTCTACAAACAAACTGAGGGCACCCCAATGGGCTCCCCCCTTTCTCCAGTTATAGCTAACATTTTCATGGAGAAATTTGAGACTGACGCCATCCAGACTGCCACTCTGCGCCCAACCTTATGGAAGAGGTACGTGGATGACACTTTTGTCATCTGGCCACATGGCCGGCCTGCTCTAGACCAATTCTTCGACCACATCAATTCCATACACCCAGCCATCAGATTTACCATGGAAGTCGAAATAGATGGCAAGATACCTTTTTTGGATGTCCTAATTAAAAAGAGACCTGATGGTTCAATGAGCCACTCTGTCTACAGGAAAGCTACCCATACGGATGCTTATCTGAAACCGGATTCCCACCACCATCCATCACAGAAGAATTCTCTCATCAAGACTCTGTATCATAGAGCCCAATGCATATCCGACCAGGAACACATAAGCAGTGAACTCAAGCACGTACACCAAGCTCTTAGGGCTAATGGTTATTCCGACTATACAATCCGCAAAGCTATCACTCAAACCATGAAGAAGAACCCTCTTGAGGAGCCTTTCAAAACCATCACTTTACCCTACATTGCTGGGATCACAAAAAAGATCTCCAAAATCTTGAATAAACACAAGATCCAGGTCCGTTTCAACACATTACATAAAATCCGTGATCTGGTTCCGTCTGTAAAAGATGTGATTCCGGACATACAATACCCTGGTGTCTACAAACTAAGTTGCCTCTGTGGTAGTAGTTACATTGGAGAAACCAAACGCCATATCTCGGACCGCATTCGTGAACATAAAGCAGACCTTAAACACGGTAGGACCAACACCTCGGCCGTAGCAGATCATTGTTCTAATTCAGTAGGCTCACATGCCATTGACTTTTCCAAGACGGAGGTTCTTTGTAAGCCATCTGGCTTCCATGAGAGATTCGTTCATGAGGCTATCCACATATACAAACACAGAGACAATTTCAACCGAGAAGATGGATTCTGTCTTAGCAATCATTGGAAAGATTTGATAAATCATTTCAGTTCTTGATTGATTGTTCACGCTTACAGTGGCTTTCAGACAGCATACATAAAAACAAATTTCGTCTCCCCCCTCCTCTTTTCAAAAAATAGATGGACTAGTCCTGGCAAACAGCCAATCGTTGCGCGTGACGCAAACGTTATTTTTATATATATAAATAAATATGCCGTTTTCAAAATAAATTTATGCAAACCGACACACCTGATGATGACCGTTTGAGTTATGGTCGAAACGTCGTGAGAATTTTTTATTGTTTTATATATATTTTGTTATTTTGTTGTTTCTCTTCAACGTGACTTTACCGAAAAAACTAAGAATAACAATAACTATACTTATTACTTGGTAGCAACAGGCGAAAGAAAACAACAGGCAAATTATAACAGGCCAATTAAAACAGGCGAATGATAACAGGCAAATGAAAACAGGCGAATGATAACAGGCGAATGATAACAACAGGCGTATGTTTAGAACAGGCGAGTAATAACAACAATTATTATTTACACTTAGAACTTGATAACAACAATATTTATACTTATAACGTGATCAAGCAGGCCTCAGAGGTGCGAGGAACCACAGACAATCAGGAAGGAAGCCACTTGGTAAGCTGGCACCAACGATTGCCCAAGCTCTGTGACCCTATTGATACGTTTTTATCGACCAGATAGGGAGCGTTACGTGTGGGGGGGAAACCGCCCCCTTCGGTGCCTCCATGGTCCAATAGCTGGTCTTCTTGGCGCCACGGTCCCGAGCCCCCTAAATGTTCCTCATGGAGCAAATCAACCGGTGGGCCATTGCCTTGTCAGGGCTCATTCATTGCTCCGGATCCCACCTGAAAATGCCAGGTGCAGATCCCCACATCATTAAAGCCACGGGTGCATTTATCCCAGATATAAGCAATTGCAAACTATTTGACTATTTTTTTTTACTTTAACCAGGCAAGGCCCACTGAGCTATACAGCTCTCTTTCAGAAGCGGCCACACAATTACAGCTCAACAAATTGGCTTATTACGTGGACATTAGTAGCCAAATACTCTAAACATGTGTTAATAAATGTGGAGGGAAAACCCGGAGGATCCGGAGAAAAATACACGCGACCACGGGGAGATAACATACAAACTCCAAATACAAAGGTGTCAGGGTAAGGTTTTAATAAACGACCTCCTGTATACCCTACAAAATAGTTAACATCTCGCCACCGTGGCGCCCAATTCTGATCACATGACATAGCAAAACGAACGTCGCGGTGCATAGCAATAATTCAATTGGGCAATTACTGAGCGTTCATAAACGTGAGGAGATACAGGAGTACCCAGAGAAAACCCACTCGTGCAAGGGGGCAACCCTCTATCCCATGCAGACAGAGATGGTGCTTATCCCACTTGCTGTACTGCCTTCTCCTGGCCAGCCAGGATATGCCACCTCAACACCCACTACACCATGAACTTTGTGAACCGAGTTTAAATTTCTGGCCACGGCGAACATCAGTGGCTATCTCCCTCTTCCTCTCTCGTCCCTGCTATTATCTCCCTCTTCTTCCCGCGTCCCTCCCACTATCTACCTCTCCAATCCGTCCCACCATCTCCCTCTTCCTCCCTCGTCCCTCCCACCATCTCCCACTTCCTCCCCAGTACCTTCCACTATCTCCCTCTTCCTCCCACTTGGCTCTACTATCTCCCTCTTCTCCCGTCCCTCGCACTATCTCCCTTTTCTTCCCCCATCCTTCCCACTATCTCCCTCTGCATCTCCAATCCCTCGCACTCTCTCCCTCTTCCTTCCTCTTCCTTCCCACTATCACCTTCTTACTCTAACCGATCTGCCTAATCCTCCCAAATAACTCCCACTATCTCCCTCTACTTCCCCAGTCGCTCCAACTATCTCCCTCTTCATTCCCCTTTCCTGCCACTATCTCCCTCTTCCGCCCCCTTCCCTCCCACTATCTCCCTCTTCCTCTCCCGTCCCCCCCCCGCTATCTCCTTCTTTCTCTCCCATCCCTCCCACTTTCTTCCTCCCCCGTCCCTCCCACTATCTTCTCATCCTCCCCCATCCATCCCACGATCTTCCTCATCCTCTCCCGTACCTTCCGCACCTTCCTTATTTAACACCATCAGGTTCACAGACTCGCCCTCGCTTCTCCCAAGTCAAATAGCCTAGCTTAGACACAACTCTCACCATGTTACACTGACGGCATCGACCGAGACAGCCAACAACTATCCGGCCGCCCAATTATCTAGTGAAGACGGCAGCGACCAAGTCGGCAAAGACGACAGTGCCGACGAGACGACTCCACTTCCCAGAACCTGCAACCACGAGCTCTCGCTCTCCGCTGCTTTTATCCGACTCGGCGCAGCCTGGCTCCGCCCTGGCCGCGCCTCCCTTCTCCAACCCACGAGCGGGTTCCAGTGTCTTCCAGAGAGGGTCTCTGTGATCCTTGCCCCAGTGCCTCCACCCTGCTGACAAACCCGCGTGAGGCTCACTGGCGTATGTACTCCCCGTCCACCGCAGTTGCCGCTGCTGGACAACAACTATTACTCTACAGTTGTACTGCCCTTCTGTACCGTGCCCCCGAGCCATCAACACGGACTCACAGCATCAACACAGACTCACATGATCAACACAGACTCCCACGATCAACACTCACAGCATCAATACGGACTCACACCATCAACACGGAAACACAGGGTCAGTGAGCGAGATGGCGGATGAGTGCATACATGATGTGAGTGGTGGTGAGTTCAAGTTGAGCACCCAGTTTTAAATCTCATTTACTCCCACCACCACCACCACCCTACACACCCTACATACAACAGTCGGAAGTAAATGCCTACACACCCTACATACAATCGTCAGTAGTAGGAGTGAGGAGAAGAGGGCATCAGTGGGGGCGAGGCATGAAGCGTTGAGAAGCCCTCAGATACTCCATAAAACCCCGAGTTTCATGGAGTATAATTTTCAGCATTACAGTTCCAATTTTTTTACGTTAACAAATGTCTCGCGATATATTACACTGTATAGGTAACTAGATTGGGCGAGGGATGGTCTTTTTTGTTGAACAATCAATAAAGCTACGGTGTCGTACTGTGCCCGTATCCGTGTACGGTACTGTGCACTAAAGGAAGAAAAATCGAGCGGCTGAATCTCACTGCCTCCTTACCGGAGGCTGTAAACATCAAGTGACCTGAAAACTGCGATGGGACGTGAAAGACAACATGGAGAGACAAGAGGGCGCCACGTGTGTTCTTCCATGCCAGCAGCAGCATCATCGCAGGCAATGAGGTTCAAATGGGCACAGGAAATTTGAGGTGGACCCACGAGTGGTCGAGCCACAGGGGCGCGCAATCGGCGACCTCTATACGCTTGGCGCAATCCGCACCGTCATTTCACGGAGCCCTTGTCCACTCGACGAGTGCGACGACGCCGTCCCACCGTCATTCGGCGCCTCGTGGTGACATCACAACAGCAAAGCGACAGGTGTTGTTTATTCATTTCTTGAGGCAATTCGAGGGCCCGGTAACATCACGATGTGATCACACACCGTCAACATATACTACACCGGTTATAAAAAAAACAGCAGGGGATAGAAAAGTGGGGGAGCAGACCCGACCACAGGTATTGTTTAAAAGACGTCAAGCGGACCGGGGGTTTAAAATGCAAGTCCATGCGGACACCAACATCCGAACGATTGTACCAATAAATCCTGAACCTTCTGGAAGATTTCAGCTCCCGCTGGTTTGGATCAGGGTGATGTTGGGGCATTAAATTCCATTAATTGGGAAAGGCGGCAATCTTGTGGGAATGTCCTCGCCAGAGAAGAAACTTGTCGCTTCCATGTTTTATTTTCATCCGACGTCCCATTAGCGAGATCCAGCGCGTGACAGACTCATATGGAGTCGGCCTCCTGTAATTTTTCTGGCCTCATTCTCACCACAGGTGAAGGCAGAGCCACACATCAACGTGCCAATGGGGCCACGGTTGAAGTGGTGGGGCCACGGTTGAAGTGGCGGTGGCCACGGGTCATTTGGCCTCGATCTATATTCCATGTTGAAGGCCGATTGCCCCAAACATTGCCCGTCATATGCAGTGTCACTGAATAACGTGTGATACATACTGTAGCATATACAAAATTTTATTTTCTTCATACATTAAATACAATAAACACAATAAACATGAAATGCGTATAGGACATTTATAACTCTCTCAATGACCAAACTTGTATTTTATGAACACACTTAGACGAGCAAAACATGACAAAAGTGTTCCAGATTTCAGTTTCAATTGAGACTGAAATCCGGAATCATTACCCCCTACTGACAGACTAATAATACCCGCTCGCAGGCCAAGTGCTGATTCACCTTGGGGCCTCACCTGGTATAGAGGTCGTGGGTTAAATCCCGACGCCTGTACATCTGGAGTTTGCATGTTCTCCCCGTGACCGCGTGGATTTCTCTCTGGGTCCTTCGGTTTTTCCCTCCACATTTAGAAACATGCGTTTAAAAGTATTTGGCTGCTATATATTTCTGCGTGACAAGCCACTTTATAGCGCTTTCATTTGTGGCCCGGTCGTTCCTGAAAGAGAGCTATACAGCTGAGTGGGCCTTAGCTGGTTAAATAAAAATAGATTAGTTTTGTTACTTTATTTTGTCCACAGGGGGACAGCTACGGGGGGGGGGGGGGGTGCCCATTAAAATGGTCGAGATGAGATGCAACTTAAGGCGCTTGTGACTTCCCAAAAATATTATTTATGGCAGGTTTTCACATCTAAACATCCCGGGTGGCATTGAAGCCAAGAGCTCCCACCCTAGGTGAGTAGCTACGAGAGCGGTGCTGTGCACGGCGACACGCGACTTTCTCCATCTGCCTGACTTGGTATTTTCTTTTTTGTTACTTAAATAAATGTTAATGTTTCGTTTTGTGTACGTGTGTATGTACACCGTTTGGGGAGCGGTGGTGCAGCAGTTAGCGCACTACGAACTCAGCCATCTGAGTACATGGTGTGGTGTGTTTAACATCGCAAAACTGGGGAGGACAAAGGCAGCCAGACGTGGGGCTGGCCACACAACCACTTCTGTGCCATGCCGGCCATCATAGGTGCTACCCGTTAACAGCACTTGCCCCAGCAATCTGTTAACGGCGATACGGAGTACCTTTGTCTTTTTGTGCAATTGTGTGCTTCTGTGTGCGACGCATGCGACGATGTGCATGTTTGTGTTTGATAAATGTACATCCGCAATGTGTGTGTGACGCGTATGATGCGCGTGTGTGACGAGGGTTGGAACAGCGATTCACGCAGTGCCCTATCCACGCGGCGACCTCTCCTCAACGTCTCGAGCCTCGGCGGAGAGCGCCGCGAGGTTCGACTCCAACTCCGGCTTTGCAGGGACAAACCCCCCCCCAATGCCCCTCCCCCCAGGCCCGTGGGGGGGGGGAAGTCGCCCCACTCCCTCACTCCACGCTCAGGAACTTCCTCTTCTTCGCCGTGTTCATGTACGGTCGCCAAGGCCACTCCACCTCGGCGGTGGCCGCGTTGTCCAGCGTGCCCAGTTTAATCTCGTAGACTGCGCGACACACAAAAGCAAAGATCCCCCCCATGCAGCCTTTAACAGACGGCGTGGGAAAAGCGCTGTTTGTGTGTTAGCATGTAGGAAAGCCAGCACGGCACACCAAGGGGTGGGTGTGGGTGGCCAGCATTACGTCCGATCATCTTTGAATTTACACATCGCATCCGGGGTGGGGGAATGCGAGTCGGGTCACGGTACAGCGAATGCGACCAGAGCAGCGACCCCACCGACTCAAGTTCCGATCCGCTCTACAAGTCACCCGCGGGCCACCTAGCCCGAGGCTAGACTCTTACATTCAGCCCATCATCCTCTCAGGGGTCGATAAAATTTACAACCACTTCGTAGGGAAGTCCACAAGGAATGTGGAATTTCCACCGCCTCTGCAGGGGTGTAAAGTGGAGACGAGTAACAATGTGTCAGGCAGACTTGCGCTCCATCTCGAATCACGGTCCCACCTCCTTCAACTCGATGTCCTTGCCGTCGCGCTTGTAGACGTTGTGCCTGTTGGGAGGGGGGGGGGGGGGCACAGAAGTCACGGGAGGGGATGCGGCAAGTTACACGGACTGCGCTGGACTCTCATTAAGCGTCCTCGCAGACGTTTGCCAGTTAGAGGCCAGCGGCCGCCCTGTTTAATACAGCGTATGCATTAACAAATGAACAACATTACGCGCCTTCAGCTTCAGAGATGGCGTTAAATAAAAACTCTGTCCCGTTACTCAAAAACTAAAGTAAAACGAAACTATTTTTATTTTACCACTGAGCTATGTAGCTCTTTTTCACAAAAAAATGTTTAGCAGCCAAATACTCGAAATTCAAGTTTCTAAATGTGTAGGGAAAAACCCGGAGGACCCGGAGAAAAATCAAAGTGACCAGGAGGAGAACATGCAAACTCCGAATATACAGGCGGACACACAGTACCTGGCCCAAAAGTCTGCTCACTCTTTCCCATTCCGAGACATCTGCAAATTGCCGGGTGGTAGGTGTCACGTTCACCGCTGAATCTCGGTACGCGCGAGCGGCTCGGCGTTTATTTTATTTATAGAGGTGTAGCTCTGCTGTTTTAAAAATACATTGCCCTCACCGCAGAGAACCATAGTAACACGACCGGCACTGTATGGAACAAAACTATGTCACACGCCCTCCCGCATGGCCTTATGGGAGCCTCGGTATGTCTTCAGGGTTCAGAAGACATACTTGAGTTTTTCTTACGGTTCCGTTTCGATGACGTATATGTACATCATGGAAATGAGAAAGGGTTATAGGCTATACGAGGGATCTTGTGCTTGGGGGATTGGCGAGGAAGATGTGGGTGAGACTGGCACGGTGCCCGCACGCACCCTCTTTCCGAGTCGTGACGTGAAGTTGTGCATCACGAGGTGTGGCAATGCCTTGGACATCGTGTCCACGTCCGGATGTCGTGCCGCATCACCACGCTAGACAGCGTCAAGTACGCCGTGGGGCCCAGCGGCAGGTGGCACATCACTATCCCGTCTGTGGCATCGTACCACGTGTCACATGGACAGCACGCCGGAGAGTTAGACACACCACAGGTGTCACACAGACAGTGTACTAGAGAGTTAGACACACTGCCATACCATCTGCGGCATCACACCACATAACACTGCACAGACAGTTAAGACACCACAATCCCCCGTCTACAGCATCATACTACACACCGCACATCGTACACACAGTTAAATACACCTCCATCCCCTGTCTGTTGCACCGCATCACACATGTCACACCATGCATCACACCGGGGAGCGGGAGCGGAGTGGCTATCTCATTACACTACAAATCCGGTGACCTGACTTCGATTTCCGGTGTGTCCAAGCATCGACAGTGGGGAGACAAAAGGGGCCAGATGCGGTAATGACCACACCACCCACCCCGCTGTGTGCTCTGCCGGCCTTCGTAGGTCACTCGACAAACAGCACTTGCCCTGACAGCCTGTTAAAGGCTACACGGGGGAGCTTTGTCGACTGCGGTGCGTGCGCGTGCCTGGCATACCGCGGTGCTCATGCAGGATGATGAAGTCGGTGACGGTGTTGGCGCAGCACGCCCGCACCAGCGCCTCCAGCTTGTGGCCTCCGCGGTTCATCGGCTGAGCGTTCGGCAGGATCAGCTTCATCTCCTGCGGTGGTGGTGGGAGGGTGGTGTGGTAACATGACAGCAAGTGGTCACACGCCGAGTCCGCTCTTCCCACCGGCGTCCGTCCCGGCCACGCTGCTTTCGCCCCCCCCACCTCCCCGCCCCCCCACTGCATCCGACTCGGGTTGTGTTGTTTGTTTTTTCCATTGCGGAAGCCGAGCCGTACCGGTATACGCGGTCGCCAAACCCCGTGTTGGCACAACTGGGATGCGCCATTGGAAAAACTTTACTATTTTTATTTTACCAGGTAAGGCCCACTGAGCTATGCAGCTCTTTTCCAGAAGCGACCTGGCCACAAATCATAGCTCAACTAAGTGGCTTATCGTCATGTGGAAATTTATAGCAGCCAAATACTCTTAAACGGACGTTGATTCTAAATGCAGAGGGAAAAACAGGAAGACCTGGACAGAAATCCACGCGACTCGTCAAAAAGAGAGACACGCAGCTCCAAATATACAGCAGGCATCAGGGTCAGGATTGAACCTACGATCTCCTGTATACCACGTGAGGAAGTTAACATCTCGCCACAGTGGTGCCCCCAATGGTACATCTTTCCCGTGACCACCGACCGTGCGTACAGTGCTACAGTAGATACATTTTTCGATCAATGGAAAGGATCGATCATAGGATAAAGGCGGACTGAATCGCGAGGAATGAAGTTGACAAAAGCTGCATGCACCAAACCAAAGTGTCCAACGCTCCACCACTGACGACCCCCCACCTCCCCACACAGCCTCCACCTTTCACCAATAACTAGATTTCTTCAGGTTAACTCAACGGATGCGAGTTGTCTCACACTGCACAAGCCCGATGATTGGTCGACACGGCTCGTGTGAGGTGCAAGGAACTGATTCTAAAGCCGATAGAGAACATGTGTGTGTGTGCGATAATTTAGCAGTTAGCATGCTGCCCCACAAACCTGGTAATCCGAGGTTGATTTCTGTTTATAGCCAACACCAGTGGCGATTATCTGAACTGGTCCTGGGCCTCCCCTAGATCGACTCAGCCTCAAATGAGTACCTAGTGCTGTGTGTAAACATCATCACTAGAGAGATAAAGGCGGCCAGTCGTGATGCTGGCCACCCAAACCCTCGCAAACAGCACCTGCCCCAAGAGCCTGTTAAGGCTATATGGGGGACCTCTGTCTTTGCGCGTTTGTACACACGCAATACACGGGGACCCACATCCCTCATGTGACCCCAAACCCTGTAGCCCCTGTGACCCCGTGCCCGCATCTTGATGAACTGCTTGAGGAGGGAGCCGGGGTCGCGAGAGGTCGTCACCATGATGTGTGGGTCCTTCACGCCAGCTCAGCGGTATTCGTCATCCATGTGGCTGCTCACTCCTACTGACACGGGGGGGGGGGGTGTGGATAGAGAGAGGGGGTAGATGGGGCAGGGGGGACAGAGAGGGTAGGTGATCATTTGTCATACTTCCCCGTGCGGGTGAGTGAAGGTGTGTGTATGGGTGGATGGAAGGAGCGACCAGGAATGTTTTAGAATATCACTCTGCAGTGATCGCGTTGATTTTGTGTAGCCAGCTGAGCACTAATGAGACCTGGAAGAGTCCCAATTGCAAGAGTAGGTGATTGATATGGCGGTTGAGTGGGTAAATTGAGTAAGATGATGAGTGAGTGAATGAGTGGGTCAGTGTATGTTAAACCTCTTTGTTACAGCACATAGCCAACCGTGGTAATCGGAAGTGTGACAAACTAACCACAAAAAGCAGTTCTCAAGAAATGAGTTTGTCAATCTAGTCGATGATTTAAAAGTGCAAAGCTCCAATGGCTTCCTAATATTGTAAGGAAGGCTGCTCCAGAAGGAAGACTGCTCCAGAAGCACACGTGATGTGGTGACCACCGCCTTCATTCGACATTCGACCAAAATTTACGCCAGCCACCACACACACGGCCGACTCTTTTCCGCGTTCACGCCACGGGATTTTTCAAAGTCCACTTGGGAAGCAATCGCCGTGCGGTATTTACGGTCAACGCAACTGCGGCATTAAACCCATTAAACCGGTGGGGGGGGGGGGGGGTTGAGGGCCCGCCGTTCTCGAACCGCGAACCTCTGCGGCAAAACACGGTGCCACCGCTTGGCAGGAAGGACCGACGACGAGCCGTGGATGCGCGCCGACTCGGCGTGTCTAGCGGGCGGAGACGCGCGACGCTTATCCCCCTGCCTCGAGAGTCTCGCAGGAAGGAAGAGAGAGAGAGATGCGAGGAGACCCGATGGTGAGGGATGTGAGCTCACCCTCCCCTCTCTGGTCGTCGAACTCCACGGCCTTCTGGAGTTCAAGCGCCTCCCACCGCAGGTCCATAGGCAGCACCAGGTTTTCTACGGTGACGACGTCAGGGGACGGGGGAGGGGGGGCAGTGGGTGTGGGTCGGGCGGAGGAGAATTAACAAGGAAGGAAAATCATGCGCACGCATGGATTCATTCGGAAACACTTTCCAAGCGCGGTTTTCTTCTCGCCTGTATTGTCAGACCGTCTTGTCCCATCTTAGTCCATCTTGCGTGTCTCATTGTCTCTAGATCCGTCTCTAGTCTGTCTCGCTGTCTCTCGTCCGTCTTGTCGTCGTGAGCCCATCTCTAGATCCTTCTCGCTGCCCGTTACCATCGAGCGCCCTCTTGAGCCGTGCCTTCTCCTCCATGAAAATCTTCTTGGCCTCGTGCGCCTTGCGGTAGAGGTACTCGCTGTGCAGTTGCGCCTGCTCAGCTGCACCACCAAACAAAGACAAAGATCCCCCATGTAGCCTTCGACAGGACTGTCGGGTGCAAGTGCTGTTAACGAGCAGCACCTTTGATACACGAAGGGGGGTGTGTGGCCAGCACCACATCCGTCCGCCTTTATCTCCCCAGTGGCGATGTTTACACAATGCACCAGGTACTCATTTGAGGCTGAGTCGACCAAGGGGAGGCCCAGGAACGGAATCGTCACCAGTGTTGGCCGTGAGCGGGAATTGAACTCGAGTCGCTGGGTTCGTAGTGCAGCGTAGCGCTAACCATGAGACGACCATAAACAACAACCGCCATTCGCCACGAAGTGGTGATGTCACCACGGCGCTCGTGCCAGGCTACGTGCAGGTTAAGGCCACATGAAGCGTCGAACGCCCGCTGGCAGCAGGAGGTCACAGACAGACAGACCCAGGTTGCCATTGGTTGCTTGACTGAGATGACTGGCCGATGCACCACCTGTGCCCCCTACTGTGCTACACCACCGCTCCCACCTACACAAACTCCCTTGGGCTATACTCTTTGGTTCTTTCGGTAAAGTCACATAGGCATAAAATATAAAATAAATTAAATCACGATGCTTCGGGCACAACACAAGCGTCCATCATCAGGTGGGACAAACCACAGCAAGAAACAATTGCTGAAGTGGGCAAAAGAGCTGCTGTAAGCAAGAGACTATATAGGTAAGAGAAGGGGGGAGGAGCCAGGGAGGAGAGAAAGAGGGGGGGGGTATGGGGAGGGGAGTGGGAAGCTGAAGAAATTGGAGATGCGGAAAGTGAAGGCAACACCATGAAGCAGTTAAGGTTTTACCTGGTTAATAACATCTTTCCAATGATTGCTCAATTTGAATCAATTTTCTCGGTTGAAGATATGTCTGTGTTTATACATCTGGATGGCTTCATGAACAAACCTTTGCTAGTAGCCCGAAGGTTTGCAGAGCACCTTGGTCTCGGAAAAAAACAATATCATGCGAGCCCACAGCGTTATAACAATGGTCAGCTATGGCAGAGGTATTGGTTCTGCCATGTTTCAGATCTGCCTTGTGCTCACGGACACGGTTCAAGATATATCGTTTCGTTTCCCCAATGTAACAATCACCCTTGGGCTATCATTTGTGATGGCCAGGTGGCTTCTGAAAAAAAGAAAGCTACATAGCTCAGTGGGGACTTACCTGGTAAAGATGTAGTGGAGTAGGAAGGTGTGCTGGGGAAACTGCGTGATTGTATTGATCACACGGCCAGTGTGGGGTTTATACTGTTTGGTTCTATTTGGTAAAGTCACGTAAAAAACAACAAAAAATGAAAAAAATCACGACGTTTCGGCTACAACACAAGTGGCCTTCATCAGGTGAAGGGACCAGACTGTCTAGAGGACAGCGCTGGAGTGAACACAGCCAAGCTCAGACTGCGACCTTTAAGCTGTGTGAGAGGACGCAGAACACCTTGACAAAGGAATTAGCATAAAAATTTGCATTTAATTGGCGGACTTAGCATGATGAATAATGTACAGGGGGGGAGCATGTGAAGACCTGCGAGGGGAGGAGTTTACATATTGATGGTGTGAAAAGGAATTTAAGCAGCTGCGAAAGTTTGGGATACCACTACTTGAAAAAATATACTGTACCATTGAAAATTAGTTTAATGTTTGGGTTGATTCAGAAGATCTTTCCAATGGTTGCTTAATTTGAAACCATCCTCTCAGTTGAAATTGTGTCTGTATTTGTAAATCTGAATTGCCTCGTTAACAAATGTCTGATAAAAACCCGTGGGTTTGCAAAGAACCTTGGTATCGGAGAACATTATATCGTGATCACCCACAGTGTTGTAACAGTGATCAGCTACGGCAGAAGAATTCGTTCTGCCGTGTTTCAAATCTGATTTGTGCTCGCGAATTCGGTCAGAGACATGTCGTTTCGTCTCCCCGATATAGCAGTCACCACAGGTGCAGGTCAATTTGTAAACTCCGGGGTACCGTAAGTCAGGAATGACATCCTTCACGGAAGGGATCAGGTCACGGATTTTGTGTACTGTATTGAACCGGACCAGGATCTTGTGTTTGCTTAGAATTTTGGAGATCTTTTTAGTAACACCTGCTAGATATGGTAGTGTGATGGTTTTGATTGGAGTATCAAGTGGTTGTTTTTGTATGGAGGGAGAAACAGCTTGGCGGATGGTACAGATCAGAGTATCCATTCCTTTTTAGGGTCAGATGTACATGTTTTAATT
Source organism: Petromyzon marinus (assembly GCF_048934315.1). NCBI lineage: Eukaryota > Metazoa > Chordata > Hyperoartia > Petromyzontiformes > Petromyzontidae > Petromyzon > Petromyzon marinus. Next base: position 1,561,230 of record NW_027423102.1, read on the forward strand.
CACTGGTCAGGTGGTGTTGGTCCGAAATGCAATGAGCCCTGTGGTATAACGTTTTGATGAGATAATTCTTTTGCATTGGGTGGTGATGGGAATCAGGTTTCAAGTAGGAATCTGTGTGGGTGGGTTTCCTGTAGACAGAATGTCCCAATGAGCCATCAGGTCTCCTCTCAAACAGAACATCCAAGAATAGCAGCTTGCCATCTTTCTCCACTTCCATGGTGAATTTGATGGCGGGGTGTCTGGAATTAATGTGGTCTAGGAAAAGGTTCAAAGCCGGGAGGCCATGTGGCCAAATGAGGAAAGTGTCGTCTACATATCTCATCCACAGGGAAGGTCTGAGGGTGGAAGTCTGGATGGCGTCTGATTCAAATTTCTCCATGAAAATATTGGCTATCACTGGTGACAAGGGGGATCCCATGGGGGTACCCTCATTTTGTTTATAGAAGGAGCCATTCAAGTAAAGTAGGTTATCGTTGAGGCAGTGCCTAACCAGTGCAGGTGTATCGGGGTCTAGTCCATATTGGACCAAATTTTCAATTATTTCAATGGTATCAGGTCTGGGACCTTGGTGAACAAAGAGACCACATCGAAGCTGACAAGGATATGGTCAGGGGACAGTACAACGTCTTTGACCATAGAGACCAATTGTGCTGAGTTAAGTACTGCTGAGGCGGTCTTGCCAGTATAAGACAGCAAGGTATCTGACAGAAAACGGGCTAGTCTATAGGTAGGGGAGTTGATCGTGGATACGATGGGTCGTAGTTGGGTGCCTTCTTTATTAATCTTGGGAAGACCATAGAATCTAGGGGGTCTTGCAGCAGAAGGTTTTAGGGAGGGACGTTTAGTTGGGTCGATTAGGGAGGTCGAACTTGTGATGATCTTGTTGGTTTTTTATCGCTAGGCTATTAGTAGGGTCATTTTTGATTTTTGAGTAACTTCCATCGTTGAGCAGATTCTGGATTTTGTTGTTGTATGAATCTTTAGCCATATTTACAGTAGCGTTGCCTTTATCGGCTGAGAGGATGACTAAATCACTTCTGTTTTTTAAATTCGCGAGTTCAGAGCGTTCATTCTTGCTGATGTTACTAATGGGTTTCTTAGCATTCTTAAGAATAGTGGCTATTGCAGCTCTCGCAACGTCTGCTTGGATGTGTCCTACGCCTTTGAGGGCTACATCGACCTGAGAGATGATATCATCTACTGGTATGTGTTTTGGGGTGGCAGCAAAATTCAGCCCTCTAGCCAGTACTGTTTTCAGATTGTCCGAAATCGGGGTGCTACTCTGATTAATGACGATTTTGTTGACGTCTAGTTTTGTTATATGTGGAACTGGGTTCTTCTTTGATAGGTGGTTGAATTTAGAAATCAGGTTAGATTTACATTTGACTGACAGTGAATCAGCAGAAGAAGCAGTCATGTTGTCTACGTGATTCCAATCAGAAGGTGACATTTTTTCTGTTAACATTAAATGAGCTTGTAGGAGAGTCCTGTCTAAAGTATCGAGTTCAAATTGAAGTAGCCTTATCCTCTCTGAGATTAAAGATAGGCTGGTCTTAAACAGAATCTGTTTAGAATTCGGAGAAGATACAGCAGCAGAAGTGAGTGTGAAAGCGATGGGTATTACCTTGTGATCGCGGCATCTTTTGAGGAAGGTCAGCGTCTCGATGAGCTGTGACTTCTTGTCCCGTTGTCTGTTAAAAGCTCTAACAGATAGGTGAAAGCCCTCCCCGTAGAGGTTATCAATTCTAGATTTAAAGCTTTCGTGACTGCAAGGATCCATACTGTTTGGTTCTATTCGGTAAAGTCATCAGGTGAAGGGACCAGACTGTCTAGAGGACAGCGATGGAGTGAACACAGCCAAGTTCAGACTGCGACCTTTAAGCTGTGTGAGAGGAAGCAGAGCGCCTTGACGAAGGAATTAGCATAAAAATTTGCATTTAATTGGCGGACTTAGCATGATGAACAATGTACAGGGGGGGGGCATGTGCAGACCTGCGAGGGGGGAGGGGGGGAGTTTGCATATTGATGGTGTGAAAAGGGAATTTAAGCAGCTGCGAAAGTTTGGGATACCACTACTTGAAAAAATATACTGTACCGTTGAAAATTAGTTTAATGTTTGGTTTGATTCGTGAAGGATGTCATTCCTGACTTACAGTACCCCGGAGTTTACAAATTCACCTGCACCTGTGGTGACTGCTATATCGGGGAGACGAAACGACTTGTCTCTAACCGAATTCGCGAGCACAAATCAGATTTGAAACACGGCAGAACGAAATCTTCTGTCGTAGCTGATCACTGTTACAACACTGTGGGTGATTACGATGTAATTTTATCCGATACCAAGGTTCTTTGCAAACCCACGGGTTTTTATCAGAGATTTGTTCACGAGGCAATTCAGATTTACAAACACACACAATTTCAACCGAGAGGATGGTTTCAAATTAAGCAACCATTGGAAAGATGTTCTGAATCAAACCAAACATTAAACTAATTTTCAATGGTACAGTATATTTTTTCAAGTAGTGGTATCCCAAACTTTTGCAGCTGCTTAAATTCCCTTTTCACACCATCAATATGTAAACCCCCCCCCTCCCCCCCTCGCAGGTCTGCACATGCCCCCCCCCCCCCCCCGTACAATGCTCATCATGCTAAGTCCGCCAATTAAATGCTAATTTTTATGGTAATTCCTTTGTCAAGGCGCTCTGCTTCCTCTCACTCAGCTTAAAGGTCGCAGTCTGAGCTTGGCTGTGTTCACTCCAGCGCTGTCCTCTAGACAGTCTGGTCCCTTCACCTGATGAAGGCCACTTGTGTTGTGGCCGAAACGTCGTGAATTTTTTTTATTTGTTGTTGTTTTTTACGTGACTTTACCGAATAGAACCAAACAGTATGGATCCTTGCAGTCACGAAAGCTTTAAATCTAGAAGTGTGGGGTTTATCTGGGGTCAGCCTGAGGAGACGGCGGAAACAGTGGGGTCGTGTTAGGACAGCCAGGTGAAGAGGCTGTGGTGATGAGGTAACGGTCGAGCCAATTAAGCCAGAAGGGCTGTGATTGGTTGGTGCTGTTGCTGCGGCCGAGGAGGTGTCGAGGTGTCTGGAAAAAGGCAGGTGGTTGAAGATGCGAGGCGTGCGGAGGCACGTGGACCAATTACTTAACGAAAATGAGAATGGGGATAAATTGGGGGGAGAAAGAGAGAGAGGAAGAGATTGGAGTTGGGAGCTGTGCGGTGAAGACGTGGAGTTCGGAAACAGAGTTTAGAAGAGAGTTGGAGCATGGTGATAGCGAAGCTGAAGCAAGACGAAGCAGTTAGCAGTGCACTGAGCATAGTGATAGCGAAGCTGAAGAAGACGGAGCAGTTAGCAGTGGAGAGAGCGTAGTGAAGCTGAAGAAGACGGAGCAGTTAGCAGTGGAGAGAGCGTAGTGAAGCTGAAGAAGACGGAGCAGTTAGCAGTGGAGAGAGCGTAGTAATAGAGGAGCTGGAGACGAGGTGTGCGGAGACAGAGAAGTGAGATTGGGTTTCGCTGTGTACGACGACGCTGTATAGCGGAGGAGCTGAGGAGGATAGCCAGCAGTGGAGAGAGCGTAGGAATAGAGTTGAAGACGTGTGTGTGTGCGGAGAAAAGCGACGTGATACTGGGAACCAAGGTGGTGAGCGAGACGGGCGAAGCACGGCGAGCGAGCCGTGGTGTCCAGGATACGGTGGAGTGTGGAGAACGTGTTAACGATGAAAATAAAGAAGTGGTTGAAGAAAGACATAAGTTGTTCGTGTAAAG